>NC_134523.1:11246247-11560136 GCF_027942865.1 Odontesthes bonariensis
ACAGCGTGGTGGAAAGGCTGCATAGGCTTTATGCAGGGCAGACTCAGCGGCTTGACAGCCAAGAATGATTTACTGGCCTTTTTAGTTATAGGAGACAGACGACGTTTCAAACATGCATGGAGCAGGCCATTTGGAATATATGGAGCTATATGCATGTGTAAAGGTGTGATGTGTTGCACCTCATGCAGTCACAACGATAACATCAAGGTGAAAAACAATTTTCAAGCTATATTTTTTAGTTACTCATTTGAAATGCTGATCCAAATGAGACTGTTCCCAAAGGCAGCTGGGATTTGATTCCCCGTGTAGCTCTGTATCTGCTGCGTCTGTCAAAGTACATTTGACCAATTATAAACAGTAGCAAGCTGTGCGCTTCTTAATCTGAGGATGAGGAGAGCTTTATCACAAAGATTTATGACAGATACACAATATTCACCATCTTTCTTACACATGAATGTGCTTCAAGGGACCAGGATATTACTAATGAAAATGTCCATGCATTAATGAGATATTCATTAAGCATTAAGACCAAACAACTAAACAAAATGTAGCAAAACACATGAAGGTGTCTCAAGAAAGGTTTATGAGAGAACTGTACTTCATCTTGAGAATAAAACAAGAATAAACATTGTTAGTTGAAGTATCAACAGTAAAATATTCACAAAAATATTTGAGAAACTGGGTCCGAAAACATGTATTAAAAATTCAGCACCCTGGAAAGAACATGCCTTCTTTGAAGTATTTGCGCTGTCCGTGGTACTGAACGTTGAATACAAGGCTTAGGTCAGTGCTCTAGCCCAGCCGAATATGGTCTCTACTTCTGTTGACATGTGCATATTAGCCCATTACCTGCATTTCCCCTGGGCAGGGTAAGACATTTTTATTCATGCCATATACATATAGATTACATTTCCCCTTAAGCAGAGAAATCCAAAAAAAATACTATTATTGCAATAGGTTGCAACACCCAATTTTTCAGCATTTTTGTTAAACACTCATGAAAATACAAGCCTTTGCTGCCAGGCATGAACTCTGCTGTGGAATATATGTGCTGGCCTTTAAAGTCATCAGCTGGAGGTGCATTTAAAAAATAGGACGTATACAGTTTGACCTGTTCAACTATAACACAACCCCCAGTTTAATTTAAAAAGCACGCAAATGAAAGCACAAAAAAGGTGAAATGGATTTTCCTGATTCACAATGAACATAAAAAGGCACAGGGATGAAGGATGGCCATGTTGGATAAATACAGGGTTGAGCTGTAAGTTTACTTACACGATGAGATGATCAAATTAAAGTCAAACACAAGTGACTGGATACAGCTCTTCTTTGTTTTCAGACACAGAGGTTGACAGCTACAAGTGTTTTTAATCATCCCAGCATATCCAATCATTCCATTTCTGCAGATGAATTCACTCAGCTTGGCTTGCTGTCAAAAAAGCAGGCAATAACTTTAAATAATTAATGCGCCTAATCGCAATCCGATTTTCAGCTCACTTCTAATATGACCAATTTTCTTTATCTTCATAAAACGTTCGAAGCATAAAGCTGTCATGGTTGAAATGACAGAGCTGACCCTCCTGACTTTTTGAAACATGAGTCATTTATTGAAAGGCCTTGCAGCTCTACACATTCGCAGCATACAAAGGCGCTGGCTATAGACCTGGAGGCCTGCTGGAATATCTGGGTCTCTCTCTTTCTCAGAAACTTTCTGTAAAAAAAAAAAAAAAAAGTACCCAACTCAACCTAAGGAACCCAAGAAAGGCAAAGTCTTGTTATCTGAGATTTTTAACTGTCTTGATGCACCTTTTGAACATTGAGGTTACATTTATCAGACACCTTAATTGATTCTACAAAAACAACTAGTTGAGGATGATAGAGAAGGAGGGTTTGCCGCAAGCAATGGCAGAGTACGGAAAAGCATTTTTATATGTGTTCAACTATACAATAAAGCCATTATGCAGCTCTATTTGCTTCTCCGCTCTTTTGTTATCCCTTTTCTAGTCTGAGAAGTCCAGATGAGGAAGTAGGTCAGCTTGACATCCCATCTGTTTGTTTTGCACAAGACAGCAACCCTGCCCGCTCAAAACATTTTTCCAACACCAAGACAGATATGAATGAGACATCTTAGGTAGAAATGGTGCGGTGATCATATCCAACAGCAAATTCGACCCTTAAAGTACAAAGTGAGGATGTTTGAAATGAAAGTCTGTAGAAATAATTTCTATAATTGGCAAAATGCCATTGTGAATATAAAAAAAAAACTACAAGTATTTCCAGGTACAATGAAACCTTTCTAAACTGACCGTATTTTTTATTTTTTAATCTCATGTTGAAATGCTGTGTGAGCTAACGATTGCTGTAGATTCCCAAATGAAAATGTCCATTTCATTTAAGATTATGATTCATTTATTTAGCTTTCAGTCACAGCCTGCAGTCTACCCGTCCTCGCAAAATGAGATGTCAAGCCAATAGATCATCGCTAATTAGAGCATACTTGTGTGGTATGAAGGACACACAACAAAATAACTATGCAGACGTTGGCACTTGAGCAATCAGATAACATTTTTATGACACAAATCCAATGACATGTAGCACATTTGACAACAGCTTATCAATAGTGTGAATGTGTTCAACTATCAGATCTGATGTTTTTAGAAATCAGTAGAAAACAAAATGAAGACAGGTCAATCTCTCGACTGTTAAACTGGTGGGGGACACCTGTAATCCATTGCGCAATGACTCACAAATGTATGATCCAATTCATACACACACGACCGGCTGATACTGTCCGTGGTTAACAGAGAGGAATTTGATAGCCTCAGGACTTCCCTCGCCAAAACTCGGACAATACGCCCCACGATCCTCTATGAATTTTAAAACAGCAGGTTTTCAAAACAAGATAAATGAAAAATGATCTCTCACATTCATAGCGCAGATGATTGTGCTCAAAGGAAAATCAATGTACATCTTCAGTGAGTGGTTTACAGAAACCATATGAGAGGCCCGACAGATAATTAATCAACTTAATGTCGGTTTCACAGAAACTCATTCAGTAACATTTCTTTCCTTACAGCGCCGCTCTACAGTTTTGATTAACATTTCTGCAGAGTGAGAGTCGAGGAAAAGTGGGAAAGGTTAGTCGATTTATCCATCCGTGTCACTAATTCACTATTTAGCAGCCTTGGGACACTATTCTGAGTTCTGCTTATACTGCAAGTAACCTTGGCTGGGTTTGATTTGGCATCACATTTCCCATGATCATTGACTCATTCAGGAAAATAAAGGCATGAAGTTTTTACTTTCATCCCCTAAAACATAAAATATAGAGTTGACCTTCATTCATCTTAGATCAACACCTCTGCTCAGAGTCACACATGACTGATAATGTCAAGGACAACAGACTATCTAAAAACGATACCGACGGGTGAATCAACTACATAGCAGGAAACATTTTATTATGACAACTCTCTCAGATGTTGCTTTCCCCTTGTTGTCAACACGCTCGCCCTGTTGGTTACAGTCGCAGCCATTTGAATAATTGGTTTCAGAATCTGGAGTCGCAGTCCTGCAAATTCCATGCATACAAACAAGTTGAAGAGTGATTCTTCACCAGGGCGTGTTCAAAATATTGCAGCACAGAATGTATGTTTTATGAGCTCAGAAAATATGAAAACAACTAGGAGATTACCCTTGGGGATAAACAGGAAGGATTTGGTCAGGATGCTTGGCACTGGAACTTCCTTGTGTTTTTTTTTGTTTGTTTTTTTTAACTCATGAATGACTTCTCGACTTTATGCCATTTTTACTAAATATATAGTGTATTTTCTGCACTCAAATTAGCACCGCCTTGTTTTCAAAACCATTACCAAGCCCCACACTTGCACATTACAACTTAACTTCTGTAGTAAAGGATGTTATGAATGCAATAGAAATTTAGACGACTGAGAACGTCTGACACTGAAGATGTTGGCTAAAATAAGAGGTGGAGTTCAAAATATTTTACTGTACTGATCAGTCAGCTTCGTTTGAATGTGGACGCTGGCATAGCTTCAGTGAGTCTAAAGAACATCTAAACCCAAATGATTTAGGTCTAGACTTCTGTGTTGAGTATAGAATGCTCTGCAACATTAAGCACGGTTTTAGTCTTATGCCACACATGATTTTCAGCAACTTACAGAGTGTATAAAAGAAACTCGCTTTAAAATCTTGCAGGTATATCCATTGAGTCACAATCTACTGGTTTTCCAAAAAATAAAAATGATGAAACAGTATAGTGATTAGATTGAAAAACATATGGACTGGCTTCAGAACATAGCCTTGTTACCTGGGCTCATGACACTGCATTAAAGGCTCGACATATCCACACAGTTGTTTTTGGGTAGTTGCACAATTAGATTTGGCTCCGGTTGATAGTTGGGCAGGGCGGTGATGCACTGTTCAGACAATTTCAATCAAATACATTTAATCTAGAGATATAACAGTCCATGCAGCAATGCTTTTCTATCATTTTTTGACAGTATTCCATTACAAAGCGACACTAAGAAAGCATGCGCAGTAACAGGACCTTAAAATTAACGTTTAATCTTTCAACCTCTCCCCATACGTTTCCTATACTGTGACATTTCAAAACACCTCAAGGCCTGTCAGGATGAGAAAGACAAAATTTGGTCACTTTGTTCACAACCCTAACAGATGATGACGGTAATGTTAACCAACACCTGTTATATACTCAGATTTTAAAAACCCAACAATCATGTTGTTTTGGATGGTTGGCAAAATAAATGCACATGATTTTAAGAGAACACTTTGTTCTTAACAAGAAAAAAAAAATAAAAATAAAGATACAATAACAAGTGTAGATATTTGAATTTTTTTTGTCAACAGACCAATGCATGGAAGGTACTTCCACTGTTCCATCGTACCCCAGCAGCAGTTTGTGATGCTGGCTGTAAATCAGTTTCACACAAATTTTGGGATTTTACTTACACACACACACACACACACACACACGTTATATAAACAAGTCAACTAGGAAGAGCTAATCAGCCAGTCTAATAAAAACCACCTGTGTGGGTTTTAACATGGGATTACAGGTCTTTGAAGCACTGGTACATTATGATATTTTACCTTGCCACAGCAGGGGAAGCACAGGTGGAATTAATTACCTTAATTCAGACATTTCTACTTACTGTCACACAGTCATTCCACTGAAAGAAAACATAATACAGATTACAGTAGAGCAATGGAATCAGGACGGCTCCTAAAAAGAGGGGGAAAAAATTAAAATAACTTTAGCTAAGATCAGAGTGAGTTTGCATATCAACTTTTTTTCCCCTATATAAAAAGGTATGTTTGAAACTCCACGTATATCTCGTCAAACACTACAAATGTCTTTTGCATCCGAAACAAACGTGCTTAAAGCTGCCGTCGGCAGGTTTTCAAAATTCCGAGTCTAGAGTCTGAAAATTCGAACTGATACAACTTTCAGGTCCCTCCCCCAACCTCTACCAAGCTCCAAACCCCTCCCCCTCTGTGGACGAGGTTGTGCACGTGAGTTCACACCAGTGTGCGCGCACACAAGCTGGGGGCTCGATAGCAGCGTGTGCACAAGCTGTGATTGACAGGTAGGTAACGTAATTGGTTAAAAACAGCCGGGAGCGCTCGATTTTTGCGAGCACGATTACAGGCTTTAGAGGGAGCTACAGAATTCTGGATTTTTCCTAAACAGCCTATTTATTATTCTACTTCCAGAATCCCATGACAGTTCATATGAGTAAAAAAAAGTTGCCGACGGCACCTTTAACGTGGACATTTCCATGCATTTCCATAGCATCAAGACTACAGAGACTCTTTACAACTGCACAAAAATAAACTGTGGACCAATTATTTGTAGAGGGAATAAAATGATTAAATATGGCAACTGTTGTTTGTTAAAGCTTGCCAGAAACATTACATTGACTGCGTCACTTGGTGACCAGCTTTATGGAACAAGGTTCGTGAAGCCCAGTGGCTAATGTTACTGTTAGAGGGTTTTCTAATTCACTTTTCGGACAGAGTTGTTAAAGATAAATGCAAGCCAACTAGAAAGGAGAATGTATTGCTCATTTAACAACGCTTACTGCTGCTCAGAAGAAATATCCAGCTTCCTAAAAGCCTCAGAGACCCATTGGTTCCTTAAACATTTTTGCCACCGGGAGAAAAGTAAAAGGAACCGGAACTGCACGGTGGTGTGGTGGTTAGCACTGTTGCCTCACAGCAAGAAGGTTCCAGGTTCAACTCCCAGCTGGGGCCTTTCTGTGTAGAGTTTGCATGTTCTCCCTGTGTATGTGTGGCTTCCTCCCACTGCATGTTAAGTTAATTGGTGTCTCTAAAAATTGTCCTATTTCTATAGTTGTTTGTCTCTGTGTGGACTGGAGGTCTGTCCAGGGTGTACCCTGCCTCTGCCTCTTGCCCCTTGACCGCTGGGATAGGCTCCAGCCCCCCCGCGACCCGACCGACGGATTCAACGGTATAGAAAATGGATGGATGGATGGATTTCTGCCATGAATGTGTCAGCAGAATGGGGTTTGTGACATGACAGAGATTGATTTAGCTAAATAGAATAAATATTTGTTGGTTACTACATAAAACTTTCAGGGGGTGGCTTGTATTTGAGAATGTAAAAGCAGCTGCTTAAATGTGAGACTTGTACATAAATATCACTGCAAAAAGCATAGTGCCCTGGCAGACGGAAACTTCCAAAGAAAAATAAAAGCCACTTAACCTCCAGAACTACGGAACAGATTTCGCAGAGCCACTGTGTCAAAGTAAAAAGAAAAAAATAATGCTTTTGATTTAAAGGTCGTCCTCTGTCGTTCCCTCTGGAGAAATTATCTTGAGCAGGCATGCCACATTTGTCCTGGTCAGGGGAGGTTATCGTAGCCTTTCTGTTTCCATTCTGAAATTAAATCAAGAACATGAGAACAGACAGTATAAAGTAGAATGCTGCCTTCCAAAGAGCTTCAGCTGTGGCTGTGCTGTGGGAGGACGCTATTTTGATTACTGTCAAGTCCTAGTAATAGCAAGAACTGTGACTTACATAATCACACTTACAATGAATGTTTCAAACGTCATCTACAGCATAGCTGCTCCCCAGCAAGGCGGATCATTTTAACAACAGTTCCACATGCCTGTAGGTTCACAAGATTCAAACTGAGTGGATGTTAGGAACGTGTTTGCTCAGCTAATAGCTTTGCTGATAATACTTTCTTTGAAGAATTTTGAGTTGCAGAATTGGTGTGGAAACATTTTTATACGAACAAATAAGAAGGAAGTTGCTTTCCTTTGTAATACTCCATATAGTGGCGTCATATTGTCTTTTCCTGAGTTTTACACAGTTTGAGAAGTGAATAGACAAGTCTGTGAGGCACAGCATTAACCTCAAGTTTAAAGAAGTCCAGTCTGAAGTCAGAAGTGACAATATGTCAATGTGTCTCTGTTTTGGTGGTTGGGTGTCAGATCATCAGCTCGATAATTTGGGCCAATAAACTAGCAGGTAAGAAAGCTGGAGGCATTCTATTTGACATTATTCCCTGAAATACACGTGCACTGGAGATGCCCAGCTTCTCTCATTACCAGCGTGTGTATTGATCATTCATTGACTGCCTGTGAATTACTTGCAGACAGCAGCTTCGTGGTGGCTAAGCAATTTGAACTCCTGAGTTCAGTGTCAAGTCCGTGCGCACTTGTGCTGACATTCTGCTCAGTCTCGGGTGTTTTGTATATGTTTCCTCAATCGAAGACAGCTCATTTGATCTGACTACAAACAGCTTTCTTTCAAAGACAGGCTTTAGAGAGCTGCACTCTAAATCTATGTTTTCAATCGGATGAACAATTTTTTTTCCAAGACAGTGATGACATGGCAACTTTTATACACCCGTGGACAAATTACTGAGTGGACCAAACAGGACACACAGGCCCAGGGGCCTAGACAGTCAGCAAGGCCCTAATCCTATAAATATGACATACATATGGGCAACCACAAAAACCATGAAATGATACAAATAAGACACTAAATCATTGTTATGAAAATGGGACAAATGAAGTCATAAAGAGAGGTAAAATGACCCCAAATGAACAAAACACATGGAAATACCAATCTTGTCTGCTTATTTTATGGTTATGTCTGTGAATTTCACTCTCAGCGCATCAATAGGATGAGTGCGGCCTTTTCCATATTGTTGTTACATAAACCATTCAGCAAAAAACAGCTCCTATCATCAGACTGAGCATCTTATGTTCAGTGTTCATGGAGATACACGGGGCTGCCACGTTGTTGACGGCGCTGGATATATGCATACACAGTTCATCTTCTGTGATGTCATCACGTGCATATATTGAGAGGTTACGTAAATCATGTTCCGTGATATTCTCCTGTAGAATGGACGAGTTATAAATACATTTGCAGGCATGTTTAAAAATAGAATGGATTTGAAATGTATGTTTTCGTGCACCCTCTAATTTATGCATGGGAAATGATAAAAACACACAAATGCATAACTTGCACACTCACACAAAAAAAACACCGGAAACTTAAAATCACTGCAAAAGGACAAACACACATACATAACTACAGAACAGACTATAACTTCACACTCCGTTGCACAGCAGTGTATTGTCATGCCGCCTTAATCGTGATGCAAGACAAACACTGAAAAGAAAATTTCTCATATCACTAATGATTGTAAAGACCTATGTACACAAATAACTGAATCAAATACCCTCTATAACATAACACACACAATCAAGAACAGTATGTTCGGTTTTATAATGTACTGACTGCTGTTTGAGCGCATTATTCACAACAGTAGGGAACATCCAAAAATGTTTTTGCAGGCAAATAGCTTAACAAATGAAAGCCATGAAAGATAGATGAGGAAGTCAGTGCTTCATTCATATTTGATAGCAGGGCTTAAGATGCATTTCCCAACCAACACAACAAGCCCCACACTGTCAGACCCAGAAATAATGAGCTTGAAGGAGCATCTGTGATGGCAGAGGTGTGTGTGTGTGTGTGTGTGTGTGTGTGTGTGTGTGTGTGTGTGTGTGTGTGTGTGTGTGTGTGTGTGTGTGTGTGTGTGTGGCTGCGTGTGTGGAATCCACTTCCTTTGGAGGAAAAAAGGAAATACCAAAAAGAAAATTGTTTGAAATCTTGTATGAAGACTTGTTGTAGGCCTACATTGGGGATTAGGCCATTTCTAGTTGTAGTTATGTGTAAGCCTCAAGAAAATGAATGGGCGCAAGTCAATGTTGTGTCCTCCGTAGTGTTGGGAACGGGATTCTAAGAGCATGGTTGTGTGCATATAAATAGATTGTGCAAGACACTGGCTAGGAAATGCTGTCCTACAATTTGACAGGTGGACAGCTGTTGTCTTTTCTGCCACATCATTTCATGTGCTCAGATCAGAAAGAGGGTCAGCACTTAAGACAACTGAGTCATACTCGCAGCCTTCTGAGGACACATTTTGACCCACATACATAGAAATGCTTTTAAGCACTTTCTGCCGTCACATTTCATCACAAATTACACAAATCGAGATTTTCTTTTTCAAAGTATATTAAATTTAACCGGCAAGCAAGGATACACACACCTATAGGTTTCTGTCCTCTGTGTGTGGCCCCTGGTACTGACTGAGCCCCTCCTCCCCGTCTTCCAGTCAATCGGGTATCAGATCAGCTGATGCTGCTGGATCGATGAAGAGGCAGGCAGACTCTTTATTAGAAGTCCCTGGGGACAGGCTACCTGTCGCTCACTCACCAACTCCTCTCTGGTAGGAGCTCCTTAGAGTGCTTGAGGCTGTTTCCGCAATAGATTTTGTGTTCCAATTGCTTTTATCACATCTTTTGTGTGTTCTCCTCATGAAAGTATCCTACCAGTGAGACAGAACTACATGCTGTACCTGTGGCTGTATTGACACCCATCAGGACTGCTCTTCTGATCTGCGGGCTCCAGATATGGACATGATGAGACACTCTGATTCCATAACCATGCCCTTCAGACTTTGTAGGCAGAAAGAAGTGATGATTAAAGTAGGCAAAGAAGTACAAAATAACAAACTGGGAGAACGTTGTGGACAAGAAGAGAGATGATTTCATTAAAGGGACACCTGTAAGTGGTGAGCAACTCAGTTCATATAAAAGAAGTTGTAGGGGAAGAGAATATAACTGTGTCCTCTGACTTGTCTTTGTAAATCTGATGATCGGCTGCTTGGATTGAAAACCCCCAATGTTGAGGTCGTGAATTTGAAGCATTTTCATTGTTGTTTGGTTCAGAATTACTCAAACAAATCGCTTGTCTATGCCACTTCGCTTGTGAACTATTAAAAGGTGAAGCATCACTCAAAGACAAAATGAGAAGGGGAAAGCACATTTATACATATGGTATGCTGAAGAAATCGAAGGCTAATCATCGTTTTGTGCAGTTAATCAAAGAGCTGCTGCGGGAAGCAGTTTGCATGTAACCTGGCCAACCGCACTGGCATATTCAGCTTCCCCCCCTTCAACATTGCACAAAGGTCTAATAGCTGTGGCACTTGAGCTTGATGAAAGCAGGGCGGTGAAAGCAGAGTTAGGCAGTCAGAAGAGTTGGCCCTGCTCTCTGCCACTCCTCCACATGTCTGCAGGCTCATTACCAGCAACAGACTTCATGACCGCAGCTCTACACGCATCATTTCCATAATACCACTGAATATTGCTCACCTGTCACTTTTGGGACAGTAAAGTGGACATTCATATAGTCATGGGAGAACCTGTAGTTGAGCTTTCAGTAGTAAAAAGTAGGCTGTTATATGCATTTCTGTGCGCCTGTAGCAAATGTCAATGTTTTTCATGTGGGCTTATGTTTTGTGTTTATGCCAAAAGCTTGCAAAACTCTGTCACATTAAAAGGTAGGTAAAGGTATATCGCCATTGTAGCGTATGGTGGTTTGCGTGCGTACAGTGTCAATGTATGTCAGCTTATGTGACTTGGTAGATACACACTGATTTAACCCACAGCCCTGAGAGATTTGGGGTTCCACACTCCAAGGAAGTGCCCAAGAGCAAAGGGGTTGGATGCTACCACAGAGATCCACCCTGCAGGGGTTTCGGAGGTTAGAAACCACAAGCAATTAGCTATCATCTTACTGTGTGACTTTCCTGCTTCTTCACTCTCCGCTGAGAGATTTCCGGAGCCCTGCGAGGCTGAGCCTTATTGATCGGCACACTGGAAAGGTCAGTGACTTGGCTCACTGCCGGAACACCCCTCTGCTCTGGCATTCACTGGAACTCTGCACCCACTATGCTGCTGCCCAACCAGGCTGGCACCATGTGTCTAAGATACAGCATCCTCTCTAATTACATAGGGAAAACTACACTACAGCATGTGCATTCACCACTAGCAATGTCTCACTTAGCATTTGCATTCACTGTCTTAGTTTAACTTTTTAGCATGATAATATTTGCAAAGAATGTCAAGCAGTTTTGGTTACCTTCATCTGCACAGGAGGGCTAAGAGATGATTAGAAGTAACTTGTTCTGTATCAGCAGGGAGCAGCATCTTGAAATGTTAGTCAGAACTTATAGTCACATCAAAGTGAAAGCAGAATGGAGTTTAGACGGGATACACCCCATGTGGGAGTGAAACCGCATCAAGAGACATCCCCTGATGAATATGTTTTATCCGGGCTGAATAAAGAATCAGCTCAATGATTTAGATGATTAACACCGTGTGTGTGCTGCATCTATCTTAGATAAATTTCTCTTTCCGGGGTAGTTGCTTGTCTGTCCGACCAAGCACATCATCACCACATCAGTAATGAATTATGCAGAGGCGGGGATAGTTTTTTTTTTTCTCCCAGACTTGGCGACTGCTAAAGAACTCTAAGTGCTGTCTCTCTTTTAAAAGAACATTAGCCAGTTCCTTGATGCTTGTGCTCGAAGCATGACTGCTTTCCTGCAACTGTATTTCCCCCGTTGCCAGTTTCTTACCCACTGCCTCTGCACCAACAGATAGAATTAATAGACAACAATTAATAACACCATGCCAGGAAATTACAGAAAAACAGCATTTTCATTTAAATCCCCAATAAAATGTGTGCGTACTAGCAACCCCACTGAAAAAATAATTTAAAAAAAAAAGCTTAGATCATGTGCTTTTCACAGTTTAATGTCTATTTGTATTTGTTTTACAAAGAAAACAGTCATGGAAACCCAAAAGTGTCTTCAACATATGGAAGACCATCACAATTAGCTTACACAGCTGAGACTGGCACTGCGAAGGGATGAGACGTTTAATTCACACATGACTACACCCAGACAGCTAGGGATCTGTTCATTTGACCTGCATCACTAACCCCCTTAAGTGAAAAAGCCCCTCAAGAGAGGGCAGAATTCAATTTAATCATACACTGTGAAAAGCAATGTCAGTGTCTTTAGCACTCCAAACCATGAGCATGTAAAGGTGTTGGACTCGTTTCATCTCCTGGGAGAATGGGGATGAGAGGTCGGCATCACTCAGTCAGATCTCGCTTGGCCATTTGTGAGCAGCACGTGTACAGCACTCATATAATTTTACAAGAACACCTGAGGAAGTTTACAGTATAGAATAAATCATATCTATAGCCTCTCCCTGAGGTTTAACAGTCTGGTTGAGGAACAGATGATCATTCACTTTGACCTGAGACTGGAGATTTCTGAATGCTGGGATACATTTTACATCCAAAAGAGATTTTTCAGAATGATTTCACATTCTTATAGATGAGATTCTAATTTTGGTCAATAAAAAATGTTTTTAAAAAAGCTTAATGTTTCCCAACTAAATATACATTGCAGTAAATATACCACTTCCAAATATCACAAATTCATCATCCAACTTTTCATTCTCATTAAAGTGAGCCGATCTATATCATCGTTGCCCCTGAAACTGTAAACATTCTGAAATAAAACTGGTGAGGTGGCGGTTAGCACTGTTATCTCACAAATCTCGTTTTGTGTGCCACTGCATGGATCCACGCCCACAGACAAAAACACATTTGACTTTGGTTAACTGGTGATTCTGACAGACCGAAAGTATGAGTTAGAGCCTGCGTGGCTGTCGGTCTCTCGGTGTTAGCCCTGTGAAATAAAAAGCACTGACAGCCCATCCAGGCTGTACCCTGGCTCTCGCCCCACGACAGCTAAGAAGGCTCCAGCCCTTAAAAGGGTGACGTGAGTGTAGGAAATGGATGGATGGATGGACGGGTCCAAGGCTCCAGAGTTCAGTGAATATGACGCTGAAAACATTGGTCGTTATTTTAAAATAGTTCAAGATTTTTTATTCCATCTTGAACCTTGTGACATTTTTCATCTGTCGGTATACTAGTCTATGTTATATACTGTATTTTTCTTGTTAATTTGCATTTCTTAGCTTTCAGTATTCAATATTGTCTTTACAATGAGATGCATTACCATTTTCAGTTTTTCCTTTTTATTCAGCATGTTAAAGAATTTTGTGTGCACATGAAAGGTCCGCGTGAGTTCCAAAGACCAAAGTCCTCCGAAGAAGCTGCTCCTTAACTGCTTTCAGTCCAGGTTTTTGGTTCTTTCATGCGACTTGCCAACGTCACAGTATAACACATTTGCACAGCGCCTTCCACGTGTCCACTTTAACACACCCGATGTAAAGAATGAGCAGCTGTCTGCACTCCACTGTTTTTGACCTACCGGATCAGATGTTCAGCCTGAGGACATCAGGTGCTCAATTTTTATCATCATAATTATCCGTGAGATTAGAACAAAAGGCAAATTCGTTGTTTTTTTTTTTAACAGGCATTCATAGTTTCTCAAGTTCATTATGCAAAACTTGGAACTCTTAAAACATGTCTGGGCCACTTTGTGGACCTGAACACAACTTGTGTGTTGATCAAACATATCTCATATTATGAGTTTGATCAAAACACTGTGTCAGGAAAAATAAATCAACCTCTCAAATCTAATTTTGTCCAAAGGAAAATACATACTGTAGCCTATATTTCCCTGGGGAGGGAGGAGGCAGTCCATTTAGCAAGTAATCAAGTAATCTTATGAAGTGAAATGAATGAAGTGGGGTGGAACTGTTAATCGCCTGCGGAGGCATTTTATCCCATAGGAACCCATTTAAGAGGAATTCTGACGATGTAGGTTATTCTGAGAGACGCTGTGAAAGATCACAGCCTGGCGGGGTGTGAATTGACATGACTGTGGTGCTCTTATTTGCAAAATACATCCTTTTTTTGGGGGGGGGGGGGGGGGGTTTGAATGGCTTTTACATTGGAAAAGAGACACAAGGAAATCAGAAATTGACAAACATGATAACGTTAAACTTCCACATATAGGATCACAGTCAAGAGGGCTGCCTTGATTCCTATTTTTATCAGATTCCATGTCAACTCCACATAACGCATACTCGTATTTCTCAGCTCTGCCATGTCTGTTCACTGTGTGAGAGAAAAGAGTGACAGACTCCATTTTTTTGTGGACAAGTGTGACACGGGCTGCGACTGTTCCCGCTCTCACCATGGTAATGCCTCTCCTAATTAAAATCCATCTGCGGTGTCACCATGAATATCACACAAGATCTGCATCGTGCCATGGGTGCCGTGGTCAAAGCCATGCACAAAATGCCCAAATGTAGGAATTAAAAGTGAAATATGTGTTGTGGGTCGCATTTCTAACGAACATTTTCTTCTTTTTGGGGCTCAGTTCTCAGTTCCTCAGTTCTTCTGGTCAATTTAATCTAGGAATTAATTTCACTTTTTCAAAAAACATGTTACATATCAAAAGTCTCCATGAAATCAAAGTTGAAGGGCTTTTGTACCCAAAGAGATCTCTTACACTACATGTCACCTGCAAACTGGTATGTGTCTTATGGTGGGTGGGACTTCAGGAGTCAGCTGGGTGAAGGACATAAGACAGGGCAGATACACAAAATACAGCCAAGGACACAAAATCGAAAAACGACTAAGCGCCATAAGTAACAGAACAGAGCACAAACAAAAGACGTGGTGAGGATATTATCATCCAAAACATAGAAAACCAGGTGTAAGGGACATATAGGTTGATGTCCCTTCCCATCCTAAGAAGGCTCCAGCCCTTAACAGGGTGACGTGAGTGTAGGAAATGGATGGATGGATGGACGGGTCCAAGATGTCTAAAACCTCTGGAGTTTGGAGATGTTATTACTGCGCAACTACACCATTTCTGCGACGCTTCTGGGGAAGGCTATGGTACAGTCACTTACCTGCTGTTACAGAATGAGCACCTCCAAATGCACAGTGCTTTCATTATGGGAAAGGCTTGTGTTGCCCCACTGAAGTCAGTTACAATTCCAAGAATGGAACTGTTACTGCTTAAAAACCAGCCTTCATTACCACCTGGAGAGTTCCAAACAGCAGACCTGTATGCACAGAGAAGATGGAGACCAGTACATATCTGATCTGTTCTGGAAGCACTGGACAAAGGAGTACCTGCCTCTGTTACAGGAACGACAGAGATGGACTGGGGTCCAGAGAAACCTTGTCGCAGGAGATCTAGTTTTGCTTATGGATAGTACTGCACCTCGTAATTCTTGGATTATGGGACATGTTTTTCAAACCTTTCCGGATCGAAAGGGGTTTGTGCGTCTAATTCGGATTAAAAAAGGGGAAACAGTTGCTTGGACAGACCCATATCCAAGGTGTGTTTGTTGTTGGAGGAGGCAGCATGAGGACTTAGCTGACCTCTTAGGACTTTGTGTTTTCCGGACTTGAACTGGACTTTGTACTAATCGGTCATAGAAAAGACCAGAAGAAAGATTATTCTGTGTGATGACTTATTCATGAACTTGAGCAATTTATTAAACATTTTTGCATTTTCTGAAATTTATGTGATTTATTTATGTCCCCTATTGTATTTGAAATAGGACTTATTTGGTGTGACCTAATAATTCGGGGCTGGTGTGTAAGGGACATATAGGTTGATTATGAGGAGCACAATGAGTATGAGTGTGTGTGTGTTGCAGAGGGGGTGGCTCACATGGGAGTAGGCGTGTGTGCGTGCGGAGGTGTGTGTGCATAAGATGTGAGAGAGTCAGGGTCACGCCACGCCACATTTATTCATTCATCACTTTTTGTATCCGTTTAATCCTCTGGTTTTCATCTTTACATTAATCCATATTTGCTGCGCTGTGATAACTCTGTGCGGTTTGATTATAATAAATGCAACAAAAGCATATTTTGGATCTCAGCGTATCTCTTGCCATAAACCAGTAGCGCGTCACAAATAAAGGAACCTGAGGACCCAACCTTAAACTCTGAGCGGCTAAAAGGTTTGTGTTGGAAGCCGGAACACCAGGCAATGAAAATACAGAAGAAGGAAATGACTGAAAAATACAGATGTGTGACCATAAGGAATTTCCCCCAGATATAAAACAAGGACATGAAGCACAGCTAAAAGAATGCTTAGGGAAGCGGAAAAAGAGAGCAGAAGTAAAGCTGACGAGAATTACATCTTCAAAAAAACCACAAAAATCCACTCATCAGCCGGAAAATATTAAAACCACTGACAACTCAAGTGAGTATCACTGCTCATCTTGTCATGGTGAAATGTTCTGCAGGGAAAACCTGCACCCCGGGATTCACGTGAGGTTTTGACAAAAATTCAATAAGGGAGATCTGATCTCTTCCTCATTCTTGCCACTTGGGCTTTTCCACTGCTGCCGGTCCCATCCCCCCCACAATGTCAAACCATCCACATTAATTATGACATCACTGCTTTGGTCCAGTGGTCTTCTTGCTTTCTTTTTCACCAAACCAATCAGTTTCTCTTCCATCCTCTTTAATCTCACCTCTGCTGTCATTCTCCTTCCAGACCGTGTTTTCCCAGGCATCCCACCTCGTCCCAAACTTAACCGTCTTCCAGTTTCCCAAGATGGGGCCTCAACAGAAGCGTTCCTATCACGCATCATGCCATGTTCCACATTGATGCAGGATTGGGGTCTAACCACCGAACTTTGCTCTAATTCCTTGTACACCAAGCTTTTTCCAGTTAGTGTACACCAATACATTTGTGACAACCTTTCCCCTGATATCTTATTATTGAAATGGATGTTATTTTGGCATTTTCCACATAAATACTGTAACAAAAATTTTTTTTTTAAATCAAATGGCATGAGAACGTGAGCATGCTCAGAAACCACCTGTGTTCTTCAGTCTGCAGCAGAGCGCCTCTGATCAGTATCATCTGCGTAGCAAGTGTAAGTGATAACTGAAGGACTTGTACAGTGATATCAGTAACAAAGCAACAGTCTGCTAATTCATAGCTTCACTCTGAATGTGGCACAAACACCTTCACGATTAAAGTCAAATATTTGCATACTTTTTCTGATGATCAACACTTCTGCGCAGGTTGAGAATGATAACATAAGAATCTTTAAATAAACAAAGCAAGTTGGCAGACTATCAGCTAATTCCACCAAGACCTTGGCACTGAGTGTATGAATTTTGGATTACGATTACTGCACTGCAGAAGGTGAAAAGCACGTTTTTTTGTTTGCTTGTTGTTGTTTTTTCTACCGGAAAGCCAAGCCTCCACAAGTCAGTTCCTGATGATGTCCAACTCAACAGGAAAACAGAGGGGAAGACTCAAGGCAGATATGCAACAAGTAATCCGCCTTTGATGCTTTTTTGGCTGGTTTTACAGACATGGATTAGATGAGCTTGATCCTACACTGAAGCAGGCTTTCAGCTGAAAAAGGCTCTAAGTCGGGGCACGTCTGTGAGACTGGCCCCTTAAGTGTTTGGAGAATTATCATCATTTGTTTCCATTTCCACGGTGCTCAAGTGGAACTTAAGTATTTTCACATCAGTGCTGTTTCTGTGGGGCCATAAAACATTTATTTCTTGCTCACATCTTAATGTCTTTTATGCAGTAAAATCAATTGTGAGCTGCTGGTCTTTCACACTTGGGTTCAATCTTATTTCTTTTCATCTGGCATAGAAAGCTGGCGATGTGAGCTGCTCCTTAAATTTTTGTCCTGCACACCGAATTCCATGAGAACTATCAGATCTGTCAATTGGAATTAACACACGATACAGCAAATATGACTGCAGTTTTGCTCTGATCTAACTACTGAACAGAAGTGTTGTTGGTTATTGCTGATGACTGATGTAAGACTTAAATCACCGCATGATCCACTGAAATAAGATGTCAGCGAGCGGGAGTAAATAAAAAATGCAATTCTATCTCTGTATCTAGGCCTCACATGTTTTCTGCACCGTCTGGAGTCCCTACTGAAAGTGAAAGTGTGTCATGTAGCTTATGCAGCCAACAGCTACTGCTCCTGAGCCGTTCTGGGTATTGAGGATTGCATAAACCAAACCTACATGCAGTGAGAAAATGGCTTCAAATCAGTGTTTGTGTGTGTGTGTAGCTCCTCCTATGGTTCCCTCGCTCCCTGACAACTGAAGCCTGAGCATCTCTGAAGACTTGCACCATGGGGAGCCTTGTTTTGCATTACCATTAAAGACACATATGTGGTGTGAGAGGCTGTAAAGTCGCATCCACACACGGGATCAAAAACTACGCCTACGTTGTGTGAGCAGACTGTGACAACTTGCAGTGTTTCTGTGGATGCCTTTGCTGACTGTTTTAAAAGGTTTTTTTTTTTTTCCCCTGCATGTTTTGGAAAAACACATCCACATAGGATGAGGATAAGACAGTGCAGGAGACAGCAGCATCGCAGATTTCTGCAGTGCATCTCATTTTCCTAAGCGGAAGCTTCCTGAGCAGTGTCTAGGAAGCATTTGTCACAATGTGAGGGGTTCTGGCGTGTTTTCGCATCAGAGCACATCACCTGTGGGAGAGAGAAACCAGCAGAAACCAGAGAAACCGCATGCGGCGTCTTCAGTAGGGTACAAATGTTCTTTGCTATCATTTCTGGCAGTGTGCTACACTTGACAGGCACTCGTTAAGATTTTTTTACTTTGACTAATACAATGGCAGGGTAAGTTTTGTATGTTATATTTCATACAAGACATCTCCTTTATCCTGACACAAAGGCTTAGCCCACACGAGGAAACAGCAGAGCACCACTGGTGAGTAAAGACTGCAAGGCCGAGTGTCAGCACCGGAGCAAACAGAGAAACTTGGCTCCGGAGCAACATCTCACTCAGCAGCTGGTGACCAATCCAATCAGATATGGTTGAAAAACTTGCCTCCCCCTCCCCCCTCCCCCTCCACCCACCCACATCCCTTTTCTTCTCTCATTATCCTCCGTGCATCTTGATTCACGTCTCCAGCAGTTAAACGTGGGTGATTGCCTGTTTTAATCATCGCGGATTCGGATGAGTCACAGTTTAATTGATAACAACGGCAGAAACTGAGATGAAAAATATCTTTAGTTTGCTACTTACTTCACGTGTTTTCAGAGCCGACGCAAATTTCAAAAACGCTAGAAATGAATGGCATTCCCTGAACGCATCTCACGTTTTTCATCTTAAGTCGGAACTTGACGACAGCAACAAGGGGTTCGCTGACATGAAACAAAGTCATTTTTATTTGATCCAGCAAACAGACAAAAACAATGCTGAGGACGTTCTTCTACGTTCCTCGTCACAATGTAAGAACACTAGAGTGACAGACAACATTCACACATCGGACAGCTGGTTTTCATCTGGCATTATCGTCTGTACATGTTTACAACTTGAAAAAGTAATAAAACCATCTCCACCGTGAAGTTTTGCCATAACAATTAGAAGAAAAAAATATGTACGTGCTGCTGTAAAACAGTATCACAAGGCACAGTACGGTCAGTTAACTCTAAAGTTTACAGTGCTTTAATAGATTCTGGTTTAAAAACACAGGTCTGGTCATACAAAAGCCCTGCAGGAACTGATGCAGAGATATGCCCCCTCGACTGGCAAAATTTCAAATTCACCGCTAAAATGTGCACCATATCAAATTAGCACGCAAAATAATGCCATAGAAAAAATGCTTTTTAAGGCCAGGGCGTGGTTAGAAAATATATCGCAACGTGGCGACAATAAATAACGCTTTTTAATGACAAGATCAAATATTTCCTAAGTGCACAGGCTCAGGGGATAAACTGGTGGGAAATGACAGCCGTCCTTCTTCCAAGTGTTCAACGCATCAAACCAGAAAAGCTCTCTAAATGGGCAGTTTTAGGCTGATCTTGGTAAATCAGCTTACTGGTGGAAGACCGCGAAGTCTTACTTTACAGGAAGCTAAGAGAACGAGAGGATGTAAGATTGCTGGCGGCCATTAATTCAGGAAACTTGTTTCAAGCCAAGCATGTAGTGCGTTTACAATTAAGACCACGATCAGTCAAATTTAATAGCCCCTTTAAGCCTTAGAACACTTCATACAGTCATGAGACAGATATGCTCCTTCTCGTTATGAAATAATTAATCCCCACCGGTCATTTGGTCCAATGTACTACTCATAATCCTAACAAAAAAAACGATGGGACTACTGGGATCTGAAGCCCAGTATTTATGTCTATATTTCAATAAACTTGGAACTGATTCTCCGCTTCCATCCAACGTAATACAGCTATCTAATGGTACTGTCTTCCAAAGCGCTGCACAGTGCAATAAATCCTTAAATGTATGTGCATAATGGCAAATACAGAATTCAGTGAGGTCTCTTTGGGGGTGCAGAATGTGAGCTCATACATTCAGGAGTTATCATCTCCCGGCAACAGCATCACACATTGCTATCCATTCATTACATTTGGCAAATAAAGGTGTTCTCATTCTGCTCAAGTCCCAGCTATTGTACTAGAAAAATTTCTCCACTTATCGTATTGAGGATATTTGAATCAATAGCAAAAATCCATTTCAGCACGATGGCGCCCGAACATCAATTCCTGACAAAACTCTCAAGACTGATGGGCCAGCAGCATGTGAAGGTTAACGGTAAGGAAAGGGGCACAAATTGCTTCATTCATTCGCCTCCATTATCTGATTGTGCTGTCAAAAAATGTGCTCTCGCCGACTTCTGTTCCTCGCGTGTACAACTGCTCATCGGTGGAGATTAGACGAGCGCACCATTGACACAGAGAGGAAATAAGAGGCAATGAAGGGCTGGGAAAGGTCCAGAAAATCTATCAGTAAGCCATCTGGCATCCCAGTACATCCAAGAACATCCCAGCACTCTGGAGACACCAGCAACTGTCTGCTCCTCTGCATAGCCTGAGGGACAGCCACACAAGTAACCAAGACTCCAGTTCGGATGGATCTGAAAGCCGTCTGATTGTGACAGATGACAACTGAAGCAGCGCACACAAATCACTACAACCCACCAGAGTTAAACATATTCTCTCAAGGTAAAGATCCCGTGCGATATAGTCTGGATACTTTGTTAGCCCCTTAACTACTGTTCTTTCTGTCTCACTGAGGCACAGGATATACATTAAGTAAGATGTTCCTCTTGGTTTTATTACCATGTTACAAAATATTAATTTTTTTTATATATCAGGCACTTTCTTGGCTTCAAGTAGACAAATAAGATGAGGAGCGAGAACCATTATTGTTGTTTTAGTGTATTCAGTTGTACCTACCAGCATAAACTACATAAACTGCCGTTAATCAGAGGCTAACGTTTGTCATGGAGCTTTGAAACAACCCAGTAACACAGAACCTAAAATAAACCCAGCTCATTCGTGAGACTAATCCATGAAATGTGGTTACAATCGAGTCATTTTTACCTGCTTGTAAAAAAAAAAAAAAAAAAAAAAAAAAGGACAACGAAATCACACATAGTTGAAACAGTTGAAAAAGTTAGAAAAGATACTACAAAAGCTTGCAAAATGACCCATTCCATTTCAAGCAGTTAAATTTGGAAATTGACTTCGTCCAAAGCAGAACAGACAAACATTTCTCCTGTAATCAGTAGTTTAGAGGATTTAGGCACTGACATTAGTGCACGGTAACACATGGCTTTGTGATAATCCACTGGTAGAAAAGAGGAATCAATCACTCGCAGCTTTCTGAGAGAGTTTCTGCTGAAGACTTGTCACCCTTTCTCATGACAAATAGAGAAGGTGATCAAAGAAAGGATCTAAACAGGGAGGAGCGCTGGCCCCCTCTACAGGAGAAGATGTGAATATCAAATAACAGATGATAAGAGTTATGCAGCACTGTCTTTCTAACATAGATCATTTCAGAGAGCTGAAATGATCTATGTCAGAAAGGACTTCAATGGCAGTGGGGTGGAGAAATGGGAAAACAGGAGAAAATGCCAGCACATGTAGATTATCACTTATTCTCAAGCGTTAGAAAAATGACGCACGTTCCCACGTGCTGTGCTTCTTCAAGCAAAGTGCTTCAAAGGATAAGACATCGTCGGGATCATTTCCTGTTGGTCCAGCTGCTGCACGAAAAATGTGCAGAAGTTTAAGGTAGGAAGAGAAGCGCAGAGGCCTCCTCATTTGGGCTCCTTTCAGAGCAAGGCAAACATATTAAAAAAAAAAAAAAAAAAAAAAACATTTTGCAAATAAATAAGCTCGCAAACCTCTTGAGAATATGGTGCTTTGGATAAAAAAAAAAAAAAAAGAAGGTGTTTCACATATGCATATCTCAATTTCATCCCGTTACATTCTCTCCTCAAAGAACCACTTTTGGTGGAGGCTGTCAGAGCAGGGTTGGAGCGACGGGGCCGGCGTTCCGTTGTCCGTCTTGTCCACTGCTTGAACACACTTCTGGCTCTGGACATGGAACAGACTCCCATCCTGTAGGGAAACATCAACGACACAATAAGCATATTTCAGAGGTGAAACACGATAGTCATCCCCCTTCCTAAGCATTCGTATTTCCAACAAGTAGTTCCAAGCTGAGTTTTTTAGCATTTCATGTAAAAGGGAACAAAACAGAAGGACACAAGCAGTCTTCTTTGCAGATAACCTCGTCGATCTCCACACCAAGCCACCGTTTCCTTTTGCACATTCACTCCATTCTCGTTCTGTTTTTGCTCCGTTTATTCTCCAATTCTCCGCTCTTCTGCCTCTTACACTCTGCTTACATTTACGCAATCTTTTTCGGATCCATTTACATTTAGATGGCGTGGTTGTGCTGCTGACATCGGCACTAAACCGGCTCCCCAGCGCTGCGGGGTGCTCTCAGAAAGGTGGCCGGGCTGAAGTCGCTTCAGAGAATTCCTCTCTGCTTCAGACCACTTTTAACAAATGAGTTTTACAATCTTTTTTCAGAATGAATTTGTAAAGTAACGACGGCGCTGACTGCACAGTCATTTCTAATCGCCATCATTAACGCAATAATTACATTACACCTTTTTCTTTCCCAGAAAAGAGATCCTAAAACTTCCACTCGCACCACAGTTTCCCTGCCACCATATTGCTCTTTAGCTGAAATTAGTATTTAAAAAAAAAAAAAAATAGAGAAAGCAAAGGCTAAGTAAACATGCATCGCTGACAAACTGTACTTTATATATTACCTTTCGGAAGACAAACTTCTGATCTGTGGGTACGGGCTGTCCCCTTTTTTTGCACAGCTGAACAGTCAAGTAGGTACTGATGCTGTCACCCACGATGCATCCGGCGGGATCCCTTGTGTTGTAGCAGATCTCACCATCCACCGAGTATTCAAAGAACTGACAGAAAGAAGACAGCGGTTGGGGCTTGTCTGTCGTACAAATTGCGCCGTTTCAAAGATAAAAAGGTAAATGGAACCTAAAAGAAAAAAAAAGAAAAAATTGCCTTTCCCCGAAGGTTCATTATTTTTCACTTCGGCTAATTCAAACAGACTTTGTGTTTCATTTTTGTCGTCTTACATTTACACCAGAATGTCATCTTAGTCACCGTGCATGCATGTGTGTGTGTGTGTGTGTGTGCCTGAATGTATGTGTATGAGTCAGAAAAGAGGCAGTGAGAAGCAAGCACAGTGTACATAGAGATGGTGTATGTGCCTGTTTGTTTGCAGTCTAAGAATGTAAATTGTGATTCAACAGCATGCAGAGCACTCCCATAAGGCAGACAGCACAGCACTCTGTAGAATCCATTTTCTGCAAAGATGACATCAGTGTGCATCCACAGAGGGGTTCTGGAGTACCGATGTTAAATTTCACAATGTCCCCCGGCTTGCCGACGATCACAGAGGAAACAGAATTGGGAAAATGCGCTCTGCCCTTGGTTCAATGGAGCCAACGTGTTTGGCAACCTGGGATAGATAGTCGAGTGCATTATTCCTGGGTTTGTGAAGGCACTACCAAAAATCCGTCTCTCATAAAAGAGTAGGGTTACGGCAGCTACTCGTGACGAGGAAGAGGGAGGGAGGGTCTGTTCTAATGTTAAAAAGACATGAAATGGTTCAGAGAAGGAGGCAGAATAAACACAAAGCCGACAAGTAAATGTGTTCAGACCTATAGGGACTACCTTATCGAGAACCATTTTATGCAACTGCTAAAAAAAAAAAACATGCAGGTACAGAATCATGCGACCGAATTAAAGGATTAAAGGTTTGAAATTAAACTTATATACGGGTTGTAAAAGTAAACGAGGGCACAGAACTTGCCCTGTTTCAGAGTGCGTACAAGACAGAGATTTATAAACTACATCTGTACTAAGAGGGGCGATGTGTGTCTTAGGATTGTGTGTTGATGTCAGCTGCAGCCACAGTTAAATTTCAAACTAAGAAAAAGGTTTAGGCATGCCTTAAAGCACTCTCGATATCCATTTTATTAACAGTGTAATAACCAACTAGCCCTTTGGTTTACATGTCAACGGTGTGATTTCTTTACTTCTTTTTTTTTTAAGCACGGGACCAAATCAACCACCAATCAAACCCAACTGGCATGCAAGGTAGGTTTAGCATCCAAATGAACTACTTCACTAAGCTTATATCAGCAGAGCTCTCTTCCCTGGTGGAGAAAGAAGAAGTCAACAACAAACTAAAGTGCAGGTGACCTTTTGAATGACAACGTAAGTAAATTTCATGGCTTATGGCCTGAAAAGCGGATGTTCCTTACCTGGTTCTGACCCATGCCGTGACATGGGTAGAGGATGACCCTTTGGCCCACCAGCATGTGGTCGTCTACAGGGTTGTAGTCAAAGCAGTAGTTGGTCTTGCCCCTGTTTTTCAGCTTGCAAATAGCAGTCAAACCAATGAATAATTTGAAGCTAATCAAGGAAAATAATTCAAGGGTGATAAAACGTTCTTTAAAGGGGACAAATGATGGAGGGAAAAGAAAAAAAAGAAGAAAAAAATAAAAAATAAAAATAAAAATAAAAATCACTCGATCTTTGTGGTTGAGGTCATATGTTTGGGTGTCTGAAGTCACTAATAACTCAAAAACTCAGAAAGACAGGCCGCTGGCAGCTAGTTTTGGGCCCGATATTTCTGAAAATGTGTCATTCAGAAGGCCATTCAGACCTCCAGAGAAACTCTAAACACTTAACAAGGTTATCCAGCTCATTTCCTCACTAATTCCACCGAACTTCAGACGATCCTGCGTACGTTGTACCTTGGAAATGGGAGGATACAATCTTATTTTGTTCTTGCTTTTTGGTTTGATATTAACATCAAATCTCATCACTAGTTAAATAGCACACTTAACATCATAAATAAACGAGTCAATAATGCTCTGTGGGTACTTTGTTTAATGTTTTCTATCCTGACAAGGTGATTTGACTGCCAACTGGCAACCAATAAGTGACGGAGGAATTATGACTATTTTTCTTATCAACCAACTAGCAGCCATTATGTTCTGTGGTGAGCATTTTTAAACTTTGGGCAGTTCATCACATGACTCTTGTAGAGACTGTGCCAAAAAGAGGGATCAGCAGCCTACCAGCTGCCCATGGTCAAACTGCAGATGAGGGAAATTAAGCATCTGAGAATAGTTGTGCGGTCTTAAGTTTTCCGACTATTTATTGTATGCTCTCTCATACCGGAATAACATGGCCCAGGGGTTATTAAGCAACACAGATCTCAAAAGAGGCAGACCCTGAGGAAGAGAGGGGCAGAGGGGAGTTGAGCTGAAAATGATCAGCCTGAAAAGAAGTGTAGCTATCTGGAAGAAAAAAAAATAGCTGCTGTAGTGTGTATTTGTGCTATTTCGCCTTTAAATGAAGCGCATACCTTCATCATTATCGTTATTATTTTGTAGTTAAATGTAACTGGTGCCTAACAGTTCATCACAACACTTTCGAATGGTTTAAAGAATTCTTACCATTCCAAACATGCCTGGCCGATCGTGTGGCACGTAGATTTCCGGGTAAATATTATCCAGATACCAGTTGAAGCTCTTACAGCCCAGATTCTCTCGAAGCCTCTTTCGCTCCGTCACATCTCCAAAGGCCTCCTAAAAACCAAAAGTGACAGTTCCACTTTAATGTTTTAGCTTTACTTCTCTGCCTCTGCGAAGCGTAGATCAAAGATAACGTATATGCATATTGCATGATGATCATAACAAGAAAGCTGCTGTGTCAGACTGCACGTGTTCTTAGCATAGCGCTGCACTGCAAGGGTATACACCGGCACCATCTGTAATTGCTCGATGCATGTATGAAATCATAATACCTGTCAAAACATAACAAACCCTCAAACAATCAGGCCTTTGAAGAGTGAACCGCTCCGAAATCCTTGTTAAACAAGAGCAGGAGGATCTGTGGTATCTGGGAATCGTACAGTGGACTGTGTGTGTACAGTCCATGCTATTGTCAACATTTATGCATATAGAGTTACACACAAACACAGTATCACACTGACCAAGATTAGCTGATTACGATCACTTTGCTTTGCCGGTGAACATATGCTCGCCACTCCTTCATTGCTGGAAGAAGGGCTTAGAAGCGCAGCAGGATGATGGATGTTGGTGGTTTGCCCAAACACAGCTCTAATTGGCTTTTCATCAGTTTAGTGGCCATGAGACAGATTCGAATAGGAAGGGGTCTTTTATCACTGGCAAACACCAGCGTTGCCGATCAGAGGACAACAAGCGCCGGTGCAGCCGTGCAACCCACTTCAGCATGTTGAGTCGATGAGATGTAAATGAAGGACAAGTACAAGTCTCAAAAGAGGAGCAAAGGCTGATGTGGGCTCACAGAACACAACCTAAAGAGGCAACAAGAAGCCAATGTGGTGGGAACGGCCCAGTGAGGTCAAAGCTAGTAAAAATTCAATGCAAAAACAAAAAAAAAGTATCAAGCCTTCTTACAGATGTTTCCAGACCCGGGCCTTTTGTCGATCTCATTCCTGAAATGTTTACGCTGTAACATAACGAATCACTTTGCTTCGGTTTTATTCTGCTCAACAAAGAATTGTAAAGAAAAAGAAAAGGACGCCACGCCATTTTTTGCTCTGCGGGGGACCAAAGGGGACTGTGTTGTAGGATGCCACGGCGACATAGAATAGACCAGTTGAAAGTGAGCCATGAATGTATAAGACCAACTCAAGTTATCTGAATCAAAAGTTTGGAACCACATTAAGGCCGAAGGTGGAGATCAAACTTAGGCAGGTAAAACCTCAATCTACCTACGTCTCGCTGATCTTATTCAGAGAAAATCTACAAATTCTGAATCAAAATATCAGAAACAGACGCAAGAAAATGCAAGAAATAAGGAAAATAAATGATAAGAAATAAATGGAACTATTTTTGAAAAACTACTTACAGAAAAATCCATACCTGCCTACATGTAAGGCAAAAAAGAAGATTGGCAGCTGTGCCTGGTTGGAGGTTGTAGCGCATTACCTTTTTGGCGAGGCCTCCTCCTCTCAGGGAGATGAGCGCCACCTGATCTGTGCTTGGAGAGCTTCTCCTCTTAACTACACTGTCACACTCTTGCCTGTGCATGCACACACACAAAGGCAGGACACCCCATGAGTTAGCACTGATCTCACCCTGTCAAGGACAGGTGGGTGACACCCACTGGATCCAAGTGACACGGGAAGGTGGTAATCACACACCGGAATGCCCTAACACCCCTGTCACCTCGAGTGTCTGCCGCTCACGTATCCCGAGAGTCACTTAATCAGGGCAGCTTTTACGCCACAGCGAGAGCGCGCCGTGCGAGCGTGTGTGTCATTTCTGAGAGGAAAGGGCACACGGAATTATTTGAATGCGTGCGTGGGGGGACTAGAGTTTATCCATCGGTGATATAGAGTTTTGTGTAGCTGCAAAAAAAAAAAAAAAAGGAAAATGCTGCCTTCACAATACATCACAATACATTGGCTCCAAAGCCCTCTCAAACCATCATTGTAGCTGTGTTTGATACCACTCAAGCACCGCTCACATCGCCTGCGCAGGACTCACCAGTCGTGCATGGGGGTTGCGATGGTAGTAGACCTCCTTGTATTCATCCATCCAGACCTCAGCCGCCCTCACGCTGTTTGCCAACGCTTTTCCCCGGGAGTAAGGAGCCTTTTTGGGAAACACGTGACCCACGTGGGAGCACGGGTGGACCTCCAAGCTGCCCCCACATTGCCAAATCTAAGAGACATCAAACCACCCCACCACGAGGATTTGGTTAGCAGTGACTCAATCAGGAAAGCACAACGCACACGTCTTGTGGAGGAGCTTAGAAACAGAAAGGCTGTTTTGTTTTTAGAGAGACACGTTTTTGGTTCCTTCCCTTGGGGGGAACACTGCAGTAATTGTAGAAAAAAAAGGATGTTCAAATTCTTTTTTTGTAATTGAGGTATTACACTCTTGAGCCTGTTTTCACTGGCTGTGTTGACACAATGCTTTCACTGTGATTTGCAGAGGAAATCGCCACATGGTTGTTGGGGAATTTAAACCAGACGTGAATGTGTTGTTTTGTGCTGTATGTTGTGAGTAGTCGGCTTGGTGCTAAAAGCAGTTTGGACACAGCGTGCTGAATGTGCCTAAACACATAAACTTCGCAGAATACATTTAATTACATGACGCTCTGCATACACAATTAATATAAGAAGGATTTGTTACCCTGAAAGAGAATTCCAGGTTCTCTCCTCCCCACACCTCCATCCCTGTGTCATATGTCCCCAGGTAATGGAAATAGCTCTTGCTCACAGAAAACAAACCACCTGCCATAGTAGGAGACCTAAAGAAAAAGACAACAGATCACACCATAATGTCACTAACCTGTTGAAAGACATATGTCAGTCCAGGATTTCATGCCGTATCTAACTCCAGTCTCTTTTTCTGAAGAGTCCTGCAAACGCACCTGATGACGTCAGTGGGCGAGCGACGGCGTTTCTGCTCATGTTCTGGGACAGAATGCCAGGTAAAGACCAGCCGCCAGTCAAACCCCCCAATCTGAGGTTCACCAGAGTTGCCCAAGTACTCGAAGGTGTTCCAGTCTATCACGTCAATGACGGGACACACCACAGCCATCGGCTCCTCTTTGATCCTTGTGGAGAAAGGGAAGAAAAGCTGTTGACGGGGAGGCTTGGGGGGGGGTTTACAAAGACATTTGTACTTGTGCTGCACTTGCACCGAAGACAGCGATTATTGGAGCCACAGGATCTGAGTCAGCTACAGAACAGCCGGCCGATAGAGCGTCAACGTTTTGCTCTGTGACAGCTGAACGCAAAATCCTTTCTTAAAGCCGCACCGGGAAAAAGGAGTCTGTTTTCTCACCTGTGGAGCAGGGGCTCTAACCAACCCTCGTGGCATTCGCAGTGGCAATCAAGGAATGTGAGCACATCGCCGGTGGTAATGGAAGCCCCGAGCAGCCGGGCCCGCACCAGCCCCTCCCTCTTTGTAGCCCGGATCAGACGCACCTTCCTCAAACCTGAGAGGTACTTCTCCAATGGCTCCTTCAGGTGAGCTTCGGGAAATCAAACAGATGAGCCAAAACAAAACATAGAAAAAAAAATCTGTTATCTGCATGACAAGCATAACTGTACTGAGATCGGGTTTCTTTCCAAACATTGCGTCTAATGTTAGACGAATAAATGAAGATCAAGCACAGCAGAAAAACTCTAATCTGATGCTGCTTTTATTCAGCAGGTAACGCTTGCAAACAAAGGCGAGTGTTCAAGCAAATGTAATACACAATTAACTCCGAAGCTGGTGGTCCACACACCCTCAGTGGGCTTGATAATATTTGCAGCTCCTTTGTTGATTTTTGGAGAGGTAAAAAAAAAAAAAAAAAGAAAAAGATTTTTGCTCAACATTTCATCAAAATATCAAATGTTTTATAGCTTTTATTGTGAAATATTGAGTATTATATTAATGTATATTGTAATGGTTTAATGTATATGTACATGTCTGCATGTCTCTAGACACCGATTGAGAACATATCCTTGTTTACTGCCTTAAAAAGAAACAGTCATTAACATCCTTCTTTGGTGTTGAACTGTTGAGGAGTGACATGTTGACTATGTGCAACCAGTATCTGGGTGAGGCAGGTATTGTGTCATTTATAGGTTTACGATCCAAACGGTTTGAGAACCCCTCCCTTAAAAAAAACGTTTACACTCCTGTGTGGAGCACGTTCTGGAACTGATGCCAAACAGAAGAAAAGGATATCCTCGAGATTAAATCCTGTTTGAGTTAATTGAAAACAGGCCAGGGAATGCAATTCTCTTTCATTTTCCATGTTATATATATACGACAGGATAACAAAGATGCGTGGCATTCCATTATACCAGCAATGCAATCAACTTTCACTTCAAGATTATCTCCGGTTCTGCATACGCATTCTTAAGAAAACATTGATGTCGATATGGACTATCTTGATATCTACAAGACAACATTTCCGTTTTCCTCCTATCAGTTTTACATTTGATACTAGCTTCCAGTGTCTCTATTTGAGCTCCCTTTTTGCCACTCTCTCCACCTCCCGCGACCCAGCTGACAAACCAATCTGCCAGTGTGCTCCCATACGAGTATCTCTAACGACCTCTCTCTTTCAGAACTGTCAAACAGCCTGCATTCCAGCACACGTCCGTCTCCGGCGTGTGCATTCTCCTCGCCGACTGTGCCTCTACCTCTGTCACTGTAGTCGTCCACCAGCACCACCTCTTTGAGCAGCACGTCTGGGGACGTCTCCAGCACGCTGTGGACTGTCCTCAGCAGGGTGGACCAGGCCTCGTTGTAGAAGGCGATGACCACAGAGGTTGTTGGTAAAGTCCTGTAGTCGTACTTCAGCTCTCTGCAACTAAGATGAGAAAAAGGAGATCGTGAACACAATGGGTCATGATAATAAATAGTAAGGGGGCTAATACCTCACTAGTACTATTTGGAGAGCCACATCAACCCAGTAGCATGTACTAAATTAAGTTATAACATCGCTGTGGTATCCCAACTCTATTAATCCCCACTAAACGTTCTCACTATAAGTGCTTTTCAAGTGTAATGGTTGGCATCACTAAAATAGTTGCTTACAGTGGGTTCCATCTTTCTGGCAGCCTGCGGTGCAGTGACACTTTGTCACTGACATATATGTTAATCTGGTGCTTCTTGAGACTTTCCTCCTCTTTTCTTTTCTCCTCTTCGTTCAGATTCAGTTTCACGGGTCTCCCTATTTCTCCCAGAGCATTCAAATCCAAGGGAGGCTTCTCGTACACGGGTCTCTTAAGCTGTTCATCTCCCACGTCCAGCTCAACGGGGGCTTCTCGTGGATTTGAGTCGCTAACCTCCACGGAGTTGTGCCTGAAAAAGATCACATATCCCACTAAAGTGACTCCAACGAGGAAAAGAAGCAACTTGGGTCGATTCCGTCTTCCGCGTGCTGCCATCATGTCCCTTCCTTCCAAGGATCTGCCAAGTGTGGACGACGTCTCATGCCTTTCAGCGACTGAATTATGCTGGCCAAGTGATTATTTCGGTTTTAACAGCATCGTTGCGTTTCTGCTCGACCACCTCAAGTTTATTCCTCATACTCTCGAGCAAATTACGAGCCGTGGATGCATAGAGTGGTCGTTCACTGTGTAATCCCAACTGAGAGGGAAGTCACTGTTAAATTACTCCTTAACCGGAACCTCAAATACTTTTTCCTCGGAGGCAATCGGGTAAGACACTCCTATTGCTGGACCCTCTCCAACTGTGTGCTAAGCAAGTGTCAAAAAGGTTAACAAACTCGGATTTGACTAGCTAATGGTTATCTCTCCGGGTTGGTTAGCTACTTAATCTGTACCAGACGGAAATAAATAGGGGTCAAATAAAGCTCCGGAAATTGAGGAAGAAAACTGAGTACTTTGATTACGCCTTATCAAATATGCTCATATCGTCTAATTTTGAGCATAATAGTCCGTATCCAGTTACTTCCTTACTCAACAGTACGACTTTCCACGCACATCTCCACAAAGCTTTACAAACATGTACCAACAAACTTTACTTTTCGGGTACTAATTTGAGCTGAAGTTCAAGTGAACTATTAAGCTAACAGAGCTAGCACCTCTATTTCCGGTTGTTGAATATCAAAATAAAAGTCGGCAAACATGCATCGCGCTACATATAATGTTTGTTTTTTTTAATTGAAAGGAATGAAAATAAGACGAAAGGTAGGTTAGGGCGCACCTAATATGAATCTTTACTTAAAACAATGACTTTACGCGTTTTTTGATTATTTCAGTTTCTCTGTATGTGATTTCCCGATCAAGTAGCCCTTTACTTTATAAAGATACATATTGTTACATTTGGTTCAAGGATAGCCACAGAATATGCATAATTTGTATGATGGCACACAATTCGATCATATTTGAACCACAAATGACTAGAAATGCTATTAATCTGGTGGGTAATATCCGGTTTAACAGTTTCGTCGTTTATCGCAGCCCTGTTGGCAGGTAAATCTGTTAAACGGGACAAATTAAATGCCCATTGGTCGTTGCTGAGATCAACTTTTTACTTTGATTACTCTTTCCGAATGTCGCATCGTTGTCGAAGTCGATCAATTTTCACTCGCCTGATTAATATTATTCGATTCCAAATGTGTGTTACCTGTTATTAACATGACCCCCGGCCTCTGGTAAGGATATTTATACCAAAACCCCTGAAAAGCTCATGTCCAAACTTATCACGGTTACCTTTGGGTTACCCTGGGAAACCCGGGACACGCCTCGAAATCATTCACCTTGGAGGTTTTATTTCATATACTAGGCCAGTTGTCACTCAGATGAAACTGATATGAAAACTATTGACACCAAAGCTGAAATCTGACACAAAATGTATGTTTGAGCAAATTAAAATGGTAAATAATTAAGGCGATCATTCGAGGCCAGAAGGTAATTTGAGTGGCGTACTGTTTGATCGAGCACCCATATACTAAAAACTACAAAGAGACACGGGAAGGCAAGGAGTCGGCCGCTGACGTGTCGTTATGTGCCACGCTCGACTGGGCCTGTCACATCTGCCAAAAACAGTGTATTAATGTGGATGCATGAGGGCGTTTTCATTTCAGGACAGGATGATGGATCACATTTTCCATGCAACAAATATTTGGTGACAGGAAAATAATAAAGCAGTGGTGACCTGCACCTTTGGACTAAGTTATGTTCTCTCTGGTTTCACTTCAGGGCTGTTGAATGCTTCACGCAAAGATAAAAAAAAGATTTGACCTCTTCATTGTTGCGTTAGGGACATCAGGCTTTGATGGGAGTATATCTGACGTTCTAAATGATTGAATAAAACAAACAAAATGATATATTTTTGTGTCTGGATGTCTGCATGACCTTTCCTTCGTTGTGTTTTTCAGGTTCCCTGAATAAAAACACACAACATTCCAGCGCATTGGCCACCATCTATCGTGAGTATCGTCCAAACATAAGCATAAACATGGCTTAGATGCTCAAATTTTACTCTGCATCTGCCGTTTTAATATGTAGTGTTGCACAACCTTTCCACAGAGTTCTGTTTTCAACATTTAAAACATTCTTTTTAAACACAAGATGACGGAGCTCTGCTCATTTGAATCCCCATCAGTCTCTCTGACACAGTATTAAAAAAATGATGGGTTCGCTTTCTTCACCTCAGACTGTGCAACTTTCGTGGGTGTCTCTTCTCAGAAGTCTGTCTTTGAAACAGAAACACAAAAGGCACAATCAGCCTAACCCGAGGGACGCCCTGTCTGAAAGCTTCCACGTGACTAATTCACCTACAAAAAAAGTTGAATGAAGCAAAAACACCGCCAGGCTGTCATTAAGTGACCTTAAGCTTCAGGGGATGTGAATCACGTGATCTACAAATGATCGACTCGTTGTCTCCTCCTTTGTAGGTCCTGTAGTGTTCAAGTAGATACATTAAAGGGCATTACTGCTGACCTACTGTTTTGTCTAAAAGTGGCACAAGGTGCCGGTTCATTGGCTACATTAAAAACGGCAAGTGCTATGGATTTTTTTTGGTTTGAAAGGGAGCAGAGAAAGCAAAAGCAGCAGAGGGCAGCAGGAAGACGAAACAAGTACAGAAGGTGGGGAAGATTGACTCGGCGTGCGGTGTTCCCTTGTCTGCATCACGATGATAAATGCAAGTATAGATCCGTGCGGCGTTGTGTGCATGTCATCTGCGGCTAAATTGAAATAAACCGTACCATCTGAGTAAATCAATGAATATTCCTCTTTTTTCCTTCCTCTTTTGCTGGGGATGCTTCCGGTTTTGCGGCCTTGTACGCTTCACACAAAATCTCCTCTGAAGTCTGAATGTTTTCATATTGTGCACCATAGCTGAAGAAATGCTCCAAACTCTTTGGAGCTTCACGAGAAGCACCCGAAATAAACTATATTTCCTCGCAGTGTTTCGGGCAGGGGATCCCTGTCCCTGTCCCGACTTTACGAAATTATGTTTTTCTTACACTATTTCCAGTCACCAGTTAATTTAGTTTGTTCTTGGTGGCATTACTGTAGCTCTCTACAGTCACCAGGAATAACTTCCCCTTTGCGGCCTGTCAGCAGTGAGTGTTATTTGCTTTGCTGCCACTAGGTGGTGGTAAACAACTGTGACAAAATGTCATCCATAACTGCTCAATGTGCAGTCGGGATCAAGACAGGCAGCTCTTTTTTCCTCTTGGACAAATGCAAAGGTTTCACTGGATGTTGTTGCTCAATCGCAGGAACAATAGAAAGACAAAACTATTGGAGTTTAAGCAGCTTGGATGGCTTTCTTTTAGTTAACGATATGACGTGTTAGCATGTATTGGAAACAGAAAAGGGGAGGGAGGTAAAAACAATGCCAAATTCTACATTTGTGGTTAGTTTTTATTTTTCAATTTATTCCATTTGTCAATGATTTGTTGTTTTTAAACATCCATCCCATGACATCCCACCATCATAATAAGTGATCAACTTCCCTTTTGCATCATCAGTAGTTTTTAAAGGTGTTTTACATTAGAACTGTCCTCATCTGGTCCCTTAAACCAAAAACATTATTTACAAAGGTAACACAAAACAGGAGTCCTCTTTCGTGTTTAAAAAACGGTTTCCATTGACAACTATGAATATCTCATTCTCATGGATGCAGAGACCTGCTGAGACTATACATTGCTCAGAGATATTTGGGATCGGGCAAATAAAGCTGTAACTGACTTAAGGTTTTCGACAACAGTTACACTGCGCCTCCAGGTCTTCGAATCCCATTAGACCACAAATGGGGCTTTCAGTGGAAAAACCAAACCAAACGGGAGTTTTGAACTCAGTTTCAAGTACAGTTTACACACATGGGTCTCAAAAACAAGGCACATAGGTGCTGCCTTTAAGGCTTTTTTGTGACAAAATCAAATGGAGTTAATCGTGCCAGTGTTGTGTTGCTTTTAGCTTTGCAAGTACTCTAAAAAAATCTTTGACACCCAGTGGCACGTTTCATTTTGGCACTTCATACGTTTTTTCAGGATGACAGGTTTTCAAAGGCAGAGTGACAGACAAGTTTAGAGGCTATTTGTAATTGCACAACAGGGAAGAATAGATTACAACATCCCTGTCGACTTACTAAGCTCTTCAAGGCAAAATGTACTAAGTTCAAATGCTTAATGAATTCTTCAAGTCTTGTTCAGGCAGTATTCTCTCACTGGCACCACAGGCAAGAAGGAGAAGTGAGAAGCGGTGTAGTGTGACCGCAGCGCTCTCGCTATCTTTTCCTCTCACATGATGCAGCATGTTAGGAAGCAAATGGTTCGGGGGCAAAATACTGCTGCCCTGACATTCCTAGCACGCCTACTTTTAGCAGCCAATTTTTCATAACATTTCTCAACACCAATACAAACAAGCAACAGCATTCAACAACAACAATATCAATTGCACATGGGAGTAGCATTCTGTAGTGCAACATGATTTCGCAGCTCGCAACTCCTTAAGTCTTTTTGAAGGCACTACTTCACGTGCGGGACAATCAGATCAGCTTTCACCGCTTTCACGTCAGGTTTGCAATATGCTCCATTTTGGTTGAAGAGGCACTTGGATGAAAGCAGCAGCTTGTCTCTTGGAAAGGACCAGACAAACCTCGCTGTGCGATGCTCACCTACTCCACTGCAATCTGCACTTATTCATACGGGCATAAAAGCACTCGACGGGGCGAATCACTAGCCTCAAGAGACATTTTTCAAGAAGCGTTTTGTTGCCTTTCCCATTCAAATAGAGTGCAGATTTGGGTAGGGAGAAACTTGGATACCGTGGAGAAGACATCCACTGTAGTAATTGCACCACTCAAAAGGTCACTTTAATTTTCCTGCTACAGTTTTACTCCCTCCTTCTACCACTCAAATTTCCACAGCTGGTTTCTGTCGCCTGAGTTGCACCTCCTCGTCTGGGCATCTCCGCGGCCCTCTGCTGTGCGGTAGGCAGTCACACACGTGTCTGACTCAGGATGGTAGATGGTCCCATCCTGAAAGGATTACAGAGGGAATTTCAAATTGGCTATGTAGGAAAATGGCCCCCCCTTTTGAAATAACGTGTGTTCAAAAACAAGTGACGTGAGAATGAGCCCGTCTGCATGGAAAGGAGCCTCTCACCTTTCTGAACTCCCAGACGATACTGGGGGGCTTGAGTTCCCCGTCACGAGGGCAGTGCCTCATCCCGATGGAGGTCTGGCCTTCGAGTACTTCAGCACACAGCTCTGTCACCGAGTTGAAACGGATCTCCTTCTGAGAAGTGTATTCAAAGTACTGGAGCAGAAGACAGACCCAGTTATGCGGCCGTAATTACAAATGTATATACATTTAAATGTATTTCGTCACCATTAGTTAAACATTTCTTTTAAAAAGCACCCCAACAGGAGAGATTAAACCAATGTTCCATCCTTTTCAAATTCCTTTGCTACGTCTCTTTATTTTGAAAGATTCTACAGGTCTACATTCATTTTCCTTTAAGGTGACAGGAGGTTTTTTCCTCTGCTGAGGGATCATGACCTGGTTAAGCCAACGGGGTGTCAGTGTATGTGTGTGTACGTGTGTGTCAAAGGACCCAAGGGACCTAATCATTAAAGAGAAGGGCTTGGCCCTCTCAATCAAGCAGACATGAAGACAAACCTTACTCTCCCTCTTGGTGTCAATTCAACTAATGGACCTAGTGGGACAAAAGATGCCACGCTCAGATGATCAATCTTCATACTTCGCCATCCTTCCTCTTCTCGTCTCATATATCTTTCAGGTGCACTGAAGCCCGCAATGGTCATTTCTAATAAAAGACTGCCTCATGGCCACCGTCTCTGGCTTCAGACTTATTCACCCTGGCTGTGCCACTCACTCTGCCTGCAAAGCTCATGTATCTTTTAAATGGAACCTGGTTCTTACGTGGGCCAGGGAAGGGGGGGCAGGGGCTGGAGGGAGGTGGTGAAGGGCCCACAGGTTTTTGTTTCACAGGGGAGCTATTCAAACATTGATTTTCACTAACACATGGGGCTTTTGTGACTGAGGACACCTGATACGGCGTGTCAATGAGATAATCAGACATATCGGGCAGGTTCAAGATCCCCAGAGGAAAACTGCGCCTTTCGTCTGACTCCCAACATTAAATATACAGACATATAATCTGCTGCTTGCTAAATCATCCATCCCTGGAGTTGGCAAAAAATCTGATTTAAAGTACCTGTGATTTTAAAGCTCTTTTTTTTTTTTAGGCGTTTTATATGTGAATGCAGCCCCTTCTGGAGATAACGGAGGAGCGCTTGTTTTTGGGGGGTAGCAGAAAGCATCGATTTCCCAACGGGGCCAAGAGCATGACAGAGATGGAGAAAGGTAGAAGAAATAACCAGAAAAGCTTAACGTACCTGGTTGCCTCCCTGCCCGTGACAGCCAAACAGAGACAGGTGGGCACCTGTGGGATTGTGCTCTGGAGCGTTGTAATCAAGACACTCGGATTGTATCCCTAAGCTACGCACCTGCCAACAGAACAACGATCATCAACAACGATTAAGATGTGGCGCTGAACATTGATACCCGTGAAGAGTCACTCATCTTGTTTTTTTTTTTTTTTATTCTCAGCAGTCAGATCAGACCGCAAGGCCACAAAGAGCAGCACCAGCCTGGCTGGTTGATTTAGTCATGTGATCAACTGACACCACTGACAGGTTTCTACGTGTTGTTTTCTTGTTTTCAGCATCACGACACATCCCTTAATGAGTGCAAAACAAATGGGACTGATGCTTTCATTATCAAAGTGCCAACACAACTACCTATAAAATACGCTTTTAATAAGATTAATCAGACATTGATCCAAGAATTTTAGGCAAAGCATTTTCTGTGTATTGATCACAATGATGTGGAGTCCAGCTGAAACAGGCTTATTGGACACACCTTTTCACCGTGACATAATTTCACCGCATAAAACTGTTACTTTGTGACCTCAATTCATATCTCTGATCATATCTATATGAAAAATAAAGCACATATGCTGCCTTATCAGAACAAATGCTGGTGTCGCAAGATCACAAGATCAAGGTCACGACAGTCGGGGAGGATCTATAGTATTAACTAACACTTTATATTTACCCGTCACCACGATAAAATGAGACCCATTATCTAGAGTTAATAAGATGATTATTTTGTGACCCCGAGATACTGATATTCAAAACTTTTTACAAGCGTGACCTCTCTTAGCTTCTGAGAGTAATAGTCAGATAAAGTGTGCAACAGGCAGACACTTACAGCCCCGTGCGAGCCTTCCCTGTCCTCTGGTACATGTAGGTCAGGGTATATGTTCTTCAAATACCAGTCAAAACTGTTGCACTTTAGCTTCTTCCTCAGCAGCAGCCGCTCCGAGATATCCCCGTAGGTCTCCTGTGGAGAACATGAATGCACGGCAACAATAAACGCATTGATTTAAAGTGAGGACTGGCGACCTGTCCAGGGTGTACCCCGCCTCTCGCCCGATGACCGCTGGGATAGGCTCCAGCCGCCCCGCGACCCGACCGACGGATTCAGCGGGTATAGAAAATGGATGGATGGACGGTGTATTATGTCATTGCAATCACACCTGTCGAGTTTTGGGGAAGATTTATCTGAAAACAAGTCTGTTCTGGTACTGTGTTGGAAGCAGCAAAATTAGGCCACCGTAATTATCGGGGCATTGTTGACAAGAACAGAATTATGATGGCTAGGGGACAAGGTCAGCCATACGGCAGGCCTTGGGGCCTGGTCCATATCAGACCGATTTGTTGACAGATTCCAATCTGTTGTCAGCTGACTGTGTAGCGAACACGTTCAAAGGTCTGGACCAAGGCCAGGGCATCCTGGTTCGTAGCTGTTAGTACCTACTTACAAGATGTTACAACTGGTGATTCAGCAACAGGGACATGCATGCCTGAGAGACATTCTGAAATCTGACCGGATCAAATTAAATACATACACACACAAAGTGTGATTTAAGACTTTTATGTAGACACAGCTTACTGTGTCTACATAAAATATTTATTTTCTATCTTATAAAACATTAGAAAGTATTGTGCGAACATTCAAGCTAATTCATTCCCTTTGTTAACTGAACTATGTAACGGCTGATGAGCATTTGTCCAAAGCAGCTACAGTATGTTCAACATTGAGGGAGAAAACTATAGTCATATTGTTTTTTTTAGATGATCTTTCCGCTGAACTGTAGTTATTCATCTTTTGCTGAAAACTGTGTCACATGCCGTGGCCAACTAGGGTAGCCACACAATGGGGTAATGCACACAAAAGAACTGGGTGCCATGATGTATGAACAAAGACATTTTCATTGCGACATCTACATTTTTCTTTACACGCCACTTTTTTCTAATGCCTTTGGCGCACCAAAAAAGAGTCGCATCATTTAAAGCAAATGTTGACATTCTGGACATGACTTCAAACTCTACAAACACGGTTTAATGACATCCTCCCGACCGCAAACCAGCAGGTGTGCTCGAAGGCGTGGAGCTCCATCTGAAGCTACTAAAATAGTCCAGAATACTCACACGCCTTAATCTTTTACGCTCCATGACAGATGGAATGCAAGTCCTTATGTCAGAGATACCCGAACCTGTTTCAGTAACAAAGCAGTGCTCTAACCAGTATTCAAAGATCACTTTACATAGAAAATATTCCTGGAAGAAAAAAAACGTAGGTTCAAAAACAACATTCAAATAAGATAATGTCTTCAAATAAGTCTCAGAGTCCGATATACAAACGCTGATTAGAACAAACAAAACAATATCTGGAAATGCGGTAATTGTCCATCTGTTTTAATATTAAGTCCATATGGATAATTAAATGTACTTTATGAAAGTTAGATTTTCTTTACAGTACTAAAAATCAAAAGTGCACTGCAGCTTTGGAGCTGAAGATCATGTCTGGCAGGGCTGTGTTCAATCTCCCCCTGACCAGGTAATTGATTGTTTGATCAAAGATCCCTGACATTAATAATGTACTTTTCCAGATAAGTGTAATTGAGATCCATGAATTTTTTATGCCACCCAATGCTGAGAGCTGAGAGGCAAAGCCCACATACTGCATACACACAGGCCTGACCCAGAGGGGCAGACAGCGGGAGATCATGTGTTGACATCTAGACAGATGAATTATATCACATGAAACGCCCAAATCTAACGTCAAGGTCAAGCCGCTCTCTGTATCATATTACCTGGTGGTGCGACAGATCATCACTTCGGGGCTTCAATTTAGCACTCGTTGAAACGACATCAAGCATGGCCAAACAGCCCAAATATGACAGGAAATATTCAGCATTTTGGCAACAAATGCGGCCAAACTTACTGTTTCAAAAGCTTGGTCTCCTCATTTGCGATTGTATCCTACCTTTCTGGCTGGAGGGTTTCTGTTGTAGAAGTGTTGCTTATAAGAGTCCATCCAAACCTCTGCGGCTCGCACAGTATTCTGGAGGAAGTTGGGTCGTGCATATGGGGCCTTTTTAGGGAAAACGTGGCCCACATGAGAGCAGGGATGGATCTCCAGACTGCCTCCACACTGCCACACCTGTGGGTTCCACACATATTAAAGCACAGCATAGTCAACAACTCTTTGTTCGATTTCCCATCTGTACATTATACCCCAGAGCAAGGATGACTCATCCTCTTACACCGCATGTTTCCATGTTGGTGACAAAACCAGGATCGAAAAATTGATTCATGTTTTCATTTCATGGAAGCAGGCAATAAACTGCAAAGCACAGTGATTTGGTGCTATCCTTCAAGTGTAGTCTGCTACAGGGATAAACAATGCATGCCCTTTTATAAATAATCACCACTGACACATATACAGTCTGTTTATCACTAACCAGGATCACTTTCAGTTCTACGTCATGTATACACATATATGTCACAACAGCAGAGGAGGCCGAGTAGTTCAGTATTCAGATCAAATTCAACATACTTTTGGGGAAACTGTGCGCAATTTCTGGGTTAGCTCATGCACAAGTGAGCTAATTTATGCCTTAGTCTGATTGAGAATTGAGAGCTGCCGTCTGCCGAAGTGGAACTGTCTGTAAATACGACAAGAAGACAACAACTAGGCTCAATCTTTTGAGCCTAGTTGTTATCTCCTTTGAGCCTAGTTGTTATCTCCTTCTGTTATCTCCTAGAGAGATGGAGATAACAGAAGGCGATCCTTTTGGCTAAATCAAAAGCTTTTTTTTTGGGGGGGGGGGCTGCACCAAGTAAAACTAGAAAATGGGAATAGCCTGGTAGATTCATAAGAAGAAGATAACAGCCTTCAGAACCACATGGAGCCAAAAGTGTTTTCCGGGAAGCAGGCGGACATGTTCATTTGTCAGTGATCCATTAAAGATTTTTATGGCCAAAATCTCAGCATATGAGTTGTGATATCACCTCATCCATCGAACAGTTCAGCCAAATGCGCTGAGACTAAGGCAAGCAAAGTGTTTTTCAGGGCGGAAGATCTAAATCAAATAGAATGATTCCATTTACTTTTAGGCTTATAAATCTTGTAAAACATTCTAACCCTATTTCTGTATTATAACACAGCTCTGATTAATAAGAGCAATTTCCCCTGCAGAAGTCCTCTTTCATCACAGAAAAAACAAAAAACACAACGGGACTGACGAATGGAAGGTCGCGATCAAAGTTTTCCTCAGTACTTTGCAGAGCGAAATTCCAATTCTATAAACCAAAGTTATCGTCATATTGAGCTAAGCAGCCTTTACAAAACAGTCCTGTGTGCCAGGAATTTCCACTTTGCACCATTGTTTTTCAGCATTCCAAAACAGAACTGAAAACAAATTCACTGAACATAAATCATGTATGGCAAAAGGTCCCAGTGAGCTGCATTTTTCTTTCCACATACAAAACCCATCGCTCAGAGGAACAGCCCGTTCTTCTTCACAGCACCACGCCACAAAAAACCTGAAATCTTTGCAAATTCTAATGATGCAAACAAGTGTAAAGTGACACCAAGATTACAAGGTGCAGTCAGTTTCAGATGGCATGTCTGCCTCTGATCTGACACTTACATGTGTCTCTCTAACACTAACTACAATTAGACTGATGAATCGGGACCTACTTATACTATGGAGACATATCCCCACTGGTAATGAAATGCCAATAACACCTAATTCCCTAATCATTCATTCTACTCTTTCTCACTGTGGCAAACAAGTTGGGTTCGTGGACGTTATGCCAGTAAACCGAGGATTTAGCAACTAACTAAAGTCAGATTAGTAACTCTTTCCCAATATTTCCAAAGCTGTGCTCTGGTCTCATCTTGCTAAATAGCACTGAGGCGGTTAAGCAGAGGCTTTATTCTGTGAGCCTATCTGATGGAAAACTGAACTCACCCTGAAAGAGAGCTCCAGGTTTTCTCCTCCCCACACCTCCATGCCCATGTCATATGTGCCGAGGTATTCAAAGTAGGCTTTGCTCACAGCAAATAATCCACCTGCCATAGTCGGAGACCTGTGGGGTCACAGGAAAAATTAACTTCATATAATCATAGGAATGTTAATAAAACAGCCAGTATAATGGCTCCCTCCCAAATGTTTAATGGTCCATCACACGGTGTTGGGTAATATGAGAAATCAATGGTGACATTAAGTCGCGCATTTTGAAAGGAGATCTCCGTGTTGGTATATGCCAATCTGATAAAATGATTTCTCATGCGATCAGCCCTTTAGAATGATCGAACTCTGACCTGATGGGATCGATGCGAGACTTGCGCCTCTTGCGTTCCACTTCTGGGACAGAGTGCCATTGAAAGGTGAGCCTCCAGTCAAACCCCCCGATCATCGGCTCATCTGTTTGCATGTAAAACTCAAAGGTGTTCCAGTCGATGGTGTCGATCACAGGGCACACTATGGTGCTAGCATTCTCAGCAATCCTGAGCACAAAGCCAACAGGACGAAGACAAAGAAATGTAGGGATGAAGGTACTGCTTTTGTTAGTTTTAATACTTCGTGAAACATTTCGCTCAGATTGTCTAACTTAAGTCACCTTTCCAGCAGAGGCTCGATCCAGCCAGGGACACATTCGCAGTGGCAGTCAAGGAATGTCAGCACATCACCTGTGGCATAGGTGGCGCCAATGAGACGTGCCCGTACCAGCCCCTCTCTTTTGTTGGTGCGAATGAGCCGCACACGTTGTAAATTACTGATGTATTCAGCTAGCTGGGATTTCAGGTAGCCTGTTGTTCACAAACACACACAAGCATCTCTGTCATCAAAGTAATTCCCGCTTCATACGCTTCTTTAAAAAGCTGCATATGTAAGGATTTCCTCATCGTATATTAATCTCTTTTTTTAATTGATAAATTTAATTGTGGACTCATTTTTAATGTAACTTAAGGCTGAATCAATTGTTAATTTTTGACCACTGGAGGGGTGACAAGTGCTGAAAGACGGCACACAGCTGCTTTATACTGCATTAAACTGTTATGAATAGTTAACAGGGCCGGTTTTTGCTATGGGCAATGTGGGTTGACCGCCCAGGGTGCACTCTTTGTGAGGGCGCACAAGTGCCCTAAAAAAAAAACTAAAAAAAACTTGTCAGTTTTCTAGATTATCATGTCAAGTTAGTGGAGTGGGCGCTGGGGCGCCCTCATTGTCACGTCAACTTGCTGCTGAGAGTCATACAGGTTGTGTGTGTCAGAATAGGCAAGGGGGAGGGGGATAGACTGATCCCAGGCCACACAACACAAACTGCTTGAGTGGCGTGAGTGACGTAGGCTATAGGCTATTTGTTAGCCTCTTGCTAATATGTTGCTATTAGCCACGACTGTATTTGATTTTTAGTTTTGCTTAACTAGAATTAGAATTGAGGCATCATGTCATGCAACTAATTTCACCCATAGGCTAGTCTAGTTTGTGTTTGCAACACAACAAGTGAAAATTTAAACAGAAGTCCTGACTGTGGATTTTTTTTTTATTGTTATAAGCTAAATGCTAAATTAAATAACTTAAATAACTTCTAATATACATTGACATGGCATTTTGTAAGCAACATGTGGTCTCTTTTTGTACCTTTTTGTATTTAAGATTATATATAATAAAATAATATAATATGTTGTTGTGTTGGTGGCGGAGTGACAACTGATGTTGGACTCAACCCTGTGCGGACCAGTGTGTCTCAGATTTACTTTAGGAATGATCTGTGGTCGGCAAAACCTGAGCTGAGCACTGCCGTTCGGTGATTTTGAAAACACAAGTGACCCTTGGTTATCATTGATTTTTACAGGTGAAAGACAACTGAGGTCAAAGAACGCTAGACCCTGCTCAACAGGCTTGACAGCAATAAAAAAAAACATGCCGTCAGTCCTCCAGTGACTGTCGGTTTGCAGTAACCTTTCTGGTTCGGGAGGGACACATCTGGCATTCCATTTGGGAACCGTGGTTAGAGGAGAGGAAATGATGTCATAGCAGCTCTGAAGTCATCATTATAGTGTAATGTCTCTGATACACACGGACTACTCCTAACACTTATTCCACTGAGACAGACAAACATCACGCTACTGCTATGTCCAGCCTCAGAGGCAAAGTAGTGTCATTAGCGCAAGGCTGCCGTGAGCGATGTGGTTGGGAGCTCTCTGCATGTCTTTTTTCGTCATACATACTGCACACATAACAAGGTCCAGAATGCTCGCGTGCACATGTTGGCTGGAGAATTAAGTGAACGGTGACCCTTATTTTGTCCTCTCATCATTAAAATGGATTGGATGTAGAAGACTGCTATTGAAACAAAATCTCATATTTGCACAAGCATGAAACCTAAGAATGAGACAAGCAGAGGCTGGAGAAGAGGCCTGCATTAAATAAAGCAAATAGACCAAAAGACCAGCCTTTTCATAACCACTGCAGCGTCCTCTATACCTCATGCTCATTAAAGACCCGAGTCCTGACTTGCTTCAGAAGATGTCTTCCTTTTTTTCCCCTCAATTTTGGTTTCCTACCAGTGTAACAAAACCAAAGTACGCAGGTCTGGTTCATTTGCTTCGGTTGAACAGGCCAAGACGGTCAGTGTTTGTCTACTAACTTTAAAGGACCTCACTGTATCAGTTTTACTTTTACAGACACAAATAAACCCGTGGATTATTGCGGCGTTTCTGACCTCGGTCACTGAAGTCGTCAATGAGGATGATCTCCCTCAACAGGATGGCAGGCGTGGTCTCCAGCACACTGTGAATCGTCCTCAGCAGGGTGGACCAGGCCTCGTTGTAGAAGGCTATGATCACCGAGGTGGTAGGTAAATGCCGGTAGTCAAACTTCTTATTCCGGCATCTGCGGTATGCGTGTGTGTGTTTACGTGGGTGGAGAGAGAGGACAGAGTTGACACAAGCATTAGTATACATGTTGAGAGTAACAGCAACACTCGTAAATTCCCTCATGGAAGTGAGCGCTTCTTTTTCAAACGGCCAAAGAGGCTTCAGCTACTTCTGTGGAAGGGGGAGATGGCTGGTCTAGATCCAGATGGCAGTCATTAAAACGATAAAAGAGCTGTAGAAATATGGATGGGGTCATCACACCAATGAGCAACATACCACAGCAATGCTCCTCGAGAGACCGCAGAAATGAGAGCGAACAGAAAATGAGGAGACCAACAAAAGACAGAGGTCATAGGGGTAAAAACTCAATGAAAAAAGGAAAGTTGAAAAGTTTTAATCAAAAGCTTGACAGAATGAGAATGAGAAGTTTTTGGAGTTTTGGAGAAAAAAAAACATGGAAATATGAAGCTGTTTTATTCTTGGGTGTAATATTATGTAAGGGTGCCACCACAGGCAATGACTAAATGAGAAGAGCCTGGAGAATCAACTCACTAACAGGAAATGCTTGATAAGAGGTTGTTGTTGGACACTGTTTGGGAAAGGCAAGGTGCTATTGCCAAGCTTCAACAAATCAGATCAACAGAGTGGAGCCAGCTGCAATCATGCTTATACAAAGGCCAGCGAGCAGAAGAGCGGAAAACATTTTTTTTTTCGCTGGGAGAGTCCTTCAGTGCAATAGTTCGCAAATTTAGTGACGCTACATCCGTCCTCTTTAGAAGCGTCCATCACCCATCGTCATCACACTTAAACCCACCCATAAAAGCCACTCTTTAACACTCATTGGTCAAAATGACTGTGCCTTGGTAACAAGTTGAGCAAGTACGGTCGGAAATCCTGTTAGCTGTTGTTAGCCAACATTAGCAATCGGTTGGTTACTGAGTGAATGACGTTCTGAGCGTCCAACACAGCACTGACATCAGTGCCAACAGAAGCTGTGATAGACTGATACGATGACTGAGGTGCTGATTCACAGTGCTTTCCTTCTGAATAAGAATTTTTGAAACTCTGATTCAAATGGAGCTTGGAAAGGGTGAGGAACTTCACCAACCTGACCACGAAATCGAAAATGGACTGCCTGTGCGTTATGATGAATAACAAAACTGGACTTTTCAAACCGTTCAAAGTACATTCAAATCCTATTTACACACACACATTCCTGCAGCACTTTTCAGTCTACATATGTTTTTGGGTTGGTTTTTTTTGGCCTATGCCTATTCTGTCTGTTTGTGTCTCAGTTGCATACAGCGTACTGTCTCGCTCCTACCTGTAAACATATTGCCGCTGGACTTCAATGCAGAGAACACCACATTGTTATACAACATTAATATGATGAAGGCAGGGTTGGTGTGGCTCCTTCAACTTTACCAGTCAGAATCCGACCAACACAGAGTTTCTAAGGCTACCTTTACACGGAAAAAATCTGAAACCAAAACACAAAAGTGGCGTTTCGTTTTCACTTTTAAATCTGCATTTAGACGAGCGTTTTAGGGTGAAAATCTGCGTGCATACGGAAACGCAAAAGTGTGTGACGTTTCATATTTATCGATGCAGCAAACACGCCAGATGGCTCCCACCACTGAGAGTTCATCGTTTACACGGTGGCGCGACAGTGGAGTGTTTTCAAGAATTCCACTCTGGAGGGCGGTTTCACTTTTTTGCGTTTTCATGCCCCCAAAATGCCGTTACCATCTAAACGATATAGTGCATCCGCAAAAAGGTTTTGCGTTTTTAACCCGTTTTCGTTTCCGTGTAAAGTGCCCCTAAGTGCTGCACAAACATAAAAAATTACAAACTGACAAACAGAGCAGTGAGAGACGGACCACGCTCAAACAAACCTGAACATGAGACAAATAAAGAGGGTTACGAAAAGAATTGTCTGATGCCTGTAAAGTTCTTAAGACAAGTTAAACAGCCCAGAGATTGAGTAAATCTGTGGGAGATGATTGGACACGACTGTGTCTACACCAGGGAAAGGAGGATCCCTTTTTTGTTTTGCAACTGGATCATGGGATGAAAATAAAAAAGTGGAGAAATATAATGCAGTGAAAAACAAGATCAAACAAGACGCCAATAACAGTAATTAACCGCAGAAGTTTCATGATGGAAGACAGAAACAACCAGTTTAGACTCATGTAACTAAGAAATGACAGACACAAGCTGATATGAATCTTGGCCTGATGTGTGATGTGCATCTACAAAACATTTAAGATAAACAATGTTTGGGCCATGACTGTTTCATGGTATCTGTTCAGGCCACAGATGTGAGCTTACGATGTATATGCCTCAAGATGTTCAGATAAAGTGAGGGTGTCTCCCAATCAGCCCCCTAATGCATTATCAATCAACTAGGAGGTACAAAATTCAGCATATTTGGAGAAACTAAAGGAGAATGAAGAGCTAAACAAGGTGAGAAGCTCTGAGACCACACAAAGCAGTGTTTACAGTGTAGGTGCATTAAATCTGCTCATAGTAGCGGCATTTCATCCTAAACAGCATTCAGTGTGATATCCGATTCCTAATGTTTATAGCAAAATGTAATTACAACAAATCAAGAAGTGAGCAAGTTACAGCTGATTGTGGAAACCAGATGCATGGTGGCGTTGCTCCTGGGCAGCCAAAGAAGCATCTGGGTTTTCTATACCAATTCTTATCTGAGCTTGTGCATCTTCCACGTCAGCCAGTTCACGTCAGGTGCTAACAACAATATACACACACACTATATTAACTTGGGTAGACAAAACACCATTTTCTCACCGTGTTGCTAAGCCTAAAGACCAACAGAAACTCTACCCCACCTCATACAGCCTGCCAACAGGAAGGGCAATTCAACATTCATTCACAAATATCCGCTCAGTGTGATATAAGCCCATGTTGACTGACAATAATTTCGCACTACACGTCTTTAGTTGTAGTAAAAAAAACGCCAGGACATCATCAATAAACACTGTAAACATATGAATGAGATTTGTAAATACAGCCTGCAGAACTGCTTCTGTGTCACACACATCACACGCACACACACACGTGAGCTCCTTAACACCGGCACTGCTTATTCTCTTCTGCTGTAAGGCATGTGCCAGGTTAATAGCCACTCACCAAAATACTGAAAGGCCCACAGATAAGGGGAAATAACAGCACACCTGTCAAAAGGTCAGCAGATAGAAAGCCCTACGCCCTGCACTGTTGCAGTGTTTGTTTCTCCACCATCCACTTCCAGAGAATGCTATCAAAGCGAGGTCTGATAAGAGTGTCTCAGATTTCAACACTATCTTGATAATAGCACAAGACGAGACTGCCAACCTCCCACACTGCTCCTTCGTTCCAGCGAGGAGATCAAAGAATATCTCTGAGTCTATCTCTGTCTATCACTTTTTACTTATATTCATATGTATTTACATTTGTATTCATATTTACCTTACGCATCACTAGATAAGCAACATAATGCCTTAATTTTCTTGTCTCACTCGCATTAACGTTGCTATCAGTCGCTAATACACCGAATATTGATTCGGTGTATTAGCGCATACGGTGGAGGGACCGATCCAGCGTGAGAAAGAGGGGCTGAATAGATGGGCTGCGTGCGACCCTTTTTTTGGATAGTGAAAAAAAAAGACTAAAAAAATGGATTACCTCGACATTTTTAGCGGATAACACAAGTTCACTTTCAGTCTCAGCCTCTTCCCTGCCTTTGTGCCTGTTGCTGGGTCCACTCAGGCATTCAGTCCCATTAGCCCCTGGTAGGTCAAACAATGTGTTGTGGTATTCGATGGGTGTGTATGTTGACACCTCAGTTATTGTTGCATTTGTTTCTGTTGAGGGAAAGGCTCTTTGGTCTATCAACGCACCAACTAAAAATGCTTATCACTGACAACTTTGTGGTCATTTTTTAAACGCCCAGCCCTAGTGATCCCTATCAAAAAATTTGGGGAAATTATTCTTAAGTGCCATGACAAATCCACTGCTAATACATATTGGTCATTCACTTGCACTCTCCAGGGCATATAAATCAAACATGTGACCTTTACTCAGTCAAATGATGGTGTATCTACAGCTACATCTGGGTTTCATTAGAACGGGAGCCAGAAAAGGATAAGGCAAAGGCGGAAGGGGAAACTACTAATAAAAGACATCACACACTGTGTTCCATCACTGGGGCTGTGCTGAGAATAGCTGTGAATGGAATAAATCTATTCAGGCAGAGAGCTGCTTTCAACAGCTTCAAAACGTCCTGGAATACATCCCAAGAGCTTCCATCCCTGTTTCTGTCAGCGGAAGACTAACTCGGGAGAAGAGTTTACCTTAATCCCCGTTTAGTAGTCACGCTTTTGGCACAACATCAGCAGCAGGTAACAGCCAAGCCCATGCTTTTGCTAGAAATTCAATAAAGATGGATAGGTCGTGCACGTTATTGTTGACCAACTCACTCTTTCATCCTGTGGTCCTGGATGTGCCGATGGAGGGAGATTTTGTCACTGACGTAGATATTGATAGCGTAGCGCTCCACAGTTTCCTGCTCGTGTTTCTTTTCTTCAGGGCTCAGGTTGAGGTGAGTACCCCGACCCCACTCCCCCGGCGCATTGTTGTCCGGCGTTGGTTTAACATACAGAGGCCTGGCCAGCTGTCCGTCTATCCCACTCGGCTCTACAGACAGTTGCCTCGCCAGAATATTGTGCTCTTCGTCTTCTTCCTGCACAGAGGACGAGAAGGGGAAAGAGGAGCGTTCTATCAGGAGATAGCCCAGCCACAGCAGCCACAGCAGGAAGCCAGCCTTGGCCAGCACACCTAGCTTTCGAGAGCAGCGCCCCCTCATGATGGAGGCACCGAGACTGGCCGAGCTTTAGGGTGCCCCACAGGACACAGGCATCTGGAAAGAAACGAACAAAAGCGTTGGATAAAAATCATGTGAAACACACTTTTTCATCACATGCCAAAAAACACACCAAGGAGAGGGCGGTTCGGGTCGACACCCAGTGACCACAATTGTGAAGTTACAAAAAAAGCTTTTCCAGTTGGGATGCGGTTCAATCACATAAGAAGGCATTTACAATTAAGAGAAGCTTCTCAACTAAACACCTACACCCAAGTAAGATTGTGTCTGCCCATAAATTTACAATCATTCTGAGGACACAGCTCAAACACACTGAACCAGTAATGATCTCTAAATGAACTCTAAATGTGACTGCGTGTTCAGGGCTGCAACACAATGCCCATCAAATATGAATTGCACAGATTGGATCACTCCGATGAGAGATACAGTGTGTCTACGGAGAGTGCAGAAAATCCTGCGTGACTGCCACCATCCTGCTCATCACCTTTTCCAACTCCTGCCCTCAGGTAGAAGGTACAGGTCCCTACAGACCCGGACTAAAAGACTGGCCAACAGCCTATACCCTCAGGCCATAAGACTTTGGAACCAATCACTACTGCCTAAACTTTAACGTTTAATTCTTTATTTATACTGGGGCTGGAAGGTTGTTGTTTATTTATTTAGATGTATGGGTGTGTGTGTGTGTGTGTGTGTGTGTGTGTGTGTGTGTGTGTGTGTGTGTGTGTGTGTGTGTGAGGGGGGCGGGTAGCAAGCACCTAAAATTCTGTTGCACTTTGTTGTAAGCGGGATGGGGGAAGGAGGGAATCAAGCACTGGTGTCACTTTTGTCTTTGATGCACTTTGTCACTTTGGATCTACTATTACTGTGTTTGTACTCCAAACAAAATTTTGTTGTACTTGTTTGTACTTTTTTGACAATGACAATAAACTCTTGAATCTTGAATCTAGAATCTAGAATCATTAGAATCATGTGGCTCTAACCACAATGCTCTACAAAGTGCAGCTCTACCCAAACTGTGCTTCTGGGACACTGCGCTGTTTCTTTTCTTCTTCCAACTCTCAGATTAAATGTGAGGTTTGCATTCACCCGATTCACACTTCACTGACAATGTTCTTGCATCGATTGTTAGAGGACCTTTTACCCTCATCCGTGTCCAAGAATACCTTGGAGGCCTTGAGTTTTTCTAACAAAGAGGCTCACATTTTTTAACTCTTACAAAAACTGACAAGAGCTAAAACATCTCCTGAAACTGGTCTGAAATAACAGACCAAATGTTAGTTTTTTGCAATTTGCCGAACTTATAGATCATATAGACGAGATTAGTCAAAGTTTGTGGATACACAAAGAGAGAAATGGAGACATTGGCGTCCGACAGATGAGCTTAACGTGCCCAAACCTTAAAGAGGCTTGTGGTAAAAACAAACCACTTAGCGATGTTGACACTGAACTGAGTGTAATCACATAATTATGTTGCATTAATATTAGAGCACGGAGCTGTTTACAGTTGTGCCAGACAGGCTTAGTGACAATACCTACGTGCGCACGCCTACAGTGCTTCCCATACCTCGCACCCGTAACCAATAATGGTTATTCGCAGTTTCTGCTCAAACGAAAAGAGAAAATCTGGGAACGCTTTGCCTTCAAATCAGTAGAAGATTAATCAAAGCGATACGTTTGTAAGACTAACTCACGAGAGTCTTTACAACTGCAAAATGGAAGCAAACAAATCTCAATTTCCACTGCAAGTCCTTCAAGGCAGCAGCACAGCCTTTTCATTCCTAGTTTTGGGATTCCGGCCAGAGGACTCCTGAGGTTTCAAAATGGAGACGCCTGCAGACAAAACCCTCTTTTATTGGCTGTCCATCACACCTTCCACTCTCTCTGAATCTGATAAGCCATAGTGGGGAGCTTGTTGAACCAAGCAGGAGGAGATCTGGATGTCTTAGAAGTAGTTTTTAATCCTTAACCACTTTTTTTTTTCTTTCCTGATCAGGAGAGAATGTAACGCACTGGTACAAATCTAACCCCGATACAGATGAGAGAGTTGGCTCAGTAATTCATGCTCCGTGCAAAAGAAAACAAATTACAGGCTCCAGTTTGGGATCAGCTCTGAGGTTTACAACATGACACATTTTAAAAGTCCCCATCGCTCACCCTGGCGAGCCTGGAATGAACAGTATGTCTGCATACAGTACATGGCTAATTTATTTGTCAGCCGGTCAACGGAGAAGGGCAAATAGCTATAAAGGGTGTAATATCCAGTGGAACAGGTTGCACAAACAGCAGTTGGGAAGCAAAGTATGTCTCCCACTGACTGGCTGGGCCCTTTTCAGCAAAACAAGCAGCTTTTAGGTGATTTCCCTCTGTGTACATACATCAAGTCATTTTCGACGAGCAACGCTGTGATGGAATTAAAAAAAAATAAAAAAAATTAATCACACACACACACACACACACACACACACACCAACAAATAAAACCAACCAGGCTTGAACTGTCCATCAAAACTGAGCTTTGACGAATTGCCGCTCCGTCTCTCTCGCCTCACTCGAGCAGCTTGGGTACCCAAACGCTTCGCTTACTTTTGCTTTCTCTCCTCGTCTTTGCCGCTAATCTAATCTCTACACTCAGCTTTCAGTTTTTATATATATTTTTGCACCAGGCTGGAGAAGAGTAAGGTGTCCGAGGGGAAACGAAGTGGCTGAGGCGAGCAGAGAGCGACTGTAACCGGTACGGCTGCGGTCTTCGCGCACAGTTCAGCAACAGGTTTCCAGATCTGTCAGGGGGTCACGATTCGTCTGAGCAGTTATTGGAGAGGGTGGAGTTGGAAGATCTTTCGCTTAAAGTCGCCTCAACATGTGCAAACAAGAAAACAATAAAAAAAAATAAAAAAATAAAAAAAAAAGAAGCGCAGCAGCAAGGCGGAAGCATAAAGGCAATGAACTTTCGTGAGCTGATATCGACAAGCCGCCCACAAATCTTTGGCCAGTTCAAAAGGGAAGTGCTACTTCTTTTCTCGGGCTGTTCAGCTGTGGTGACGCTCACCAGGCAACTTATCGCATGCACAGTTTAGCGACGTTAACAGGCAGGCATAACGGATGGGTAAAAAAACAAAAACATTTCTGGTTTGTTTTTTTTAAACAAAAAGAAAGACAAAAAGACTAGGTTAGCTGGCGTGAGCTTACCTCCTCGACAAGTTACATGTCTCAAAAGTTTCTCCGAGATAGCTGAGGCTGTGGTCCGTCAGCCTGACTGTGTTCGTCTTCCAGTGAAACCGCTGGCTTGCAGATGTCAGCACACCCACATCCTCTCCTCCCGGTCTGGGCGCTTATTCTGTGTTAAAGCCCTGACGAAACCTTGTTCAGGTTCCGGTACAGCCGTTCAAGACAAAAGCACCACAAGCCCGCAGATAACAATCACTGGCTGAGCAGACGTGTGGAAGCTCCCCAACAAAGCCAGTGATGGCTTGTCATGCAAACAACATTTGTGGTCATTATTCCCCCCCAATCCTTAATGCTACTTCATGGTGCTGTTTCTTATTTCTAATTTGGTCCCTTTATTATCTCTAGTAGTTCTGAGTCACCTTGGCCATATTAATATTTTGTAATATTATGTCATTTTCTAATAATTTCTTGTCACAGTGTGGTCCTTTCAGCTCTCTGGTTTTCATTTTAGTTACGCCACACTTACATTTGTAGACTTCAGAATAGATTCTTTGAAAGACACTATGTGCCTTTTGTGTTACTTCCTCGTGTCGTTCCCATATTAAAAAAAAAAGAAAGAAAAAAAATCTTCTGTATCGTACTTCCGGTGTTGCTAGCTAACTCCGGCTAACTTGATGCAGCACGAGCACTCAATGCTAGTCTGTTAGCTGTTGCCTCGGGCTATTAATGTTACTTGAAACTTTTTTCTGGTAATTACTGAATCCTTACATATTCTGTACCAAATGGCTACAGTTAGTTTTAATTCAGCCCCCTAGTATAGCAGTGGGACATGAAAGCCTACTGTTTTTGACAAGTTAGAAGTGCAAAAGTTTAAAACTTCAAAAACTTTCTATAGACACACGATTTTCACTGAAAAATAATTAACTGAGCGATCGTGTGGGCGTATTGCTTTAAAAGCACCAGCTGTGTGTATAATGTGACAAAGTGTTGCCTACAAACATCTCATCTTAGTGTCATTTTTATTGGATTACCATCCTTTTTTAAAAGAATCATCAGTTTTGCAAAATTATTTCTATGCTTCATCAGCTGTAGACTGTTCATTTGACTACATGCTGAAATACCTTTGGTCTGTATGTAAACGATGTCACTGTACACTGTCAAGGTAGATGAATAGCCATCATTGCAAACTAGGTGTTGACTACAAAAAACTCAAATGTTAAATGGACTGTTCAGAATTGTATGTATTGTAATACAGTACACGAGTAACAGTTTTCATTTAGTGCACACAGACACACAGCTTGAATTTTACAAGGTGTGTTTTTAAAATATCTCTTTCATCTACAATAGATCAAAGGTTTCATGCGAGGAATAGGGTTTACTAAATAGATAGATATGTAGATTTTTTTTTTTACCGTGAAATTAACATTTTCTCACACTTTGAACTTTAGGTTATCAGCGGTGTGTATAGCCTGGTTACAAGTCGCTGCTTTATTTGATCCTAGGCAAGATTTTATGGACAGACTGTGTTTACATCCTGCTTTGACGTGTGCAAAAATGCCGGATGAATATATTTGGGCACTGTAAGAATAGATTAAGCAAATACCTGTGCACAAATGATCATTCTCTCTGTGTGTTTGTCATTATAGGCTTGGCTTGTTTTCCCATAGTCTCAAGGTCCTGCTCATGCCGGACCCTACTTGCCTAAAGTGGGCAATGCGCCAGTGAAGCCTGCTGTTAGGCTGACACCTGCACCACTTGGTAAAGTGCCAATGTCTTCTTTGCTCGGTTTCCTTTTCCTTTCCTCACTTCATTTTTCTACCCAGTTGAAACTAAGTGACACCTTTCTCTGTAAGGGTGATGTTTCCCTTCTAGGCCTGAAAAGGGTCCGGTTGCCATGACAGGGATCTGGGCTTTCCACAGCTAAATGTAGCAGTTTGCACAGGTCTTACACTTCCTCTACCCTTTTCCTCAATTCAAACTCCTATTTGGTTTACGGGTGTAACCTGCCCCCTTTAGGCTTCAATCTGAAGTCAGTGGTAAAAAAAACCAAAAACATTCTAATTGATTTCAAATGTGGCACAATGTTATTCTTTCCATGTGAGGGAACCCACAGGAAGGGAAAGGATTTGATTGTGCATTAACTAACATTCACTTTTGGTTGCAGTTGCATGCAACTACCAAAATTATGCTAAAATTGAAAAAAAGTGTACAAATTCTCATCAGAATATAATGAAATCCAAAGTGATTTGTTTTGTTTTTGTCATTTCCAATAAGGTCTATAGAGGTTTATGATCTGATGGCCATAGTTTGTATAAGCTTAAAATTGTCCCTTATTGCTGTCCTCTCACACTCATCTTTGTACTCTTGCACTTGACAGATCTAAACGACACAAGTCAAGCCGATTCAAAGAAGCAACACTCTTTATTTGACCTGATGTCATAGGCTGGAGGATCAAATGCGACGTTACAAGTAAAGAGCACCATCTAGTGCCTGTATAAAATATAATTGGTGTAATAACATAGGCCTATGCCTTTTCAATTCAACAGAAGTAATAGTTTGATCAAAGCTTGCTGGAGAACTGGATTGATGGAAGCCTCAAACAGCCTGTGGAGCTAATTAACTGAAAAACAATGTCCTGACAGAAAGAAAGAGAGACACCATCCCCCTTTTTTTGTTGACATCGACTCAGGGTGCTTTAATCTATCTCGATGTGGAGTTCATATCTTCACCTGATAAAGGCACGTGAGTTCAGAGTTCTGTCTCCCACTCCTGATCTGCAGTTTGTTTGAGCAGCTCATTTAACCTCTAAAATTAGGAGCAGGGAGTTGACGTTCATGCTCAGTTTATCAACTATGGACACATGAAGTGTTGCTCAATGGTGATTCAAGTAATGTGTGCCTGTCCTCTGTGCTTGATGTGCATTTACTCAGCTCTTGCAATAAATCATAGTGAGACGAGGTCACATTGTGAGTCCATTCTCCTTTAATATAATAGAGATGGATTCTGGCCAACATTCTCCCTTTGCTTATTAGTTCCCCATAGAGCCCTAAGACACAATGACCCTCAGCCATAAGGACAGAGCATAGTTATCAATTAGGGATTCTGATGGTGAAGCTTGGGCTTTTTTTCTGACCTTGATAACGGGAAGACTTATCATTACTACACAGGGCATTCAGTTGTCAATCATTGATCCATGTGTGCCTAAACTGAGGGGTGAAAAGATATGCAAAGTAATAACCGAAACCCTGGTTAGAAATTGACTTTTTATTCCTCAGACACCTCAACAACACTGCATTTTCTTAAGACGTATGCATAAGTGCTATAGGCTGAGGGCACACAAGGAGATAAAGTCAGAAAAAGACAAGGGGAAGATTCAAGCAACCAAGAAAACAGCACATTTGAACTTCATGGTCAAAAGGACATGATAGAAAAGGTAAAAAAAAATTTCCCCTAATGCTCAGATTCTCTCTTTTGCAGACCCTTTTATTTTTCAAGGAGAGCTGTGCAAATCTTCTACAGCCTGATGAAAGGTTTAACACACTCACAGATGGTAACAGATAATGGCTGGCACTCGCCTATAGACTGTTTGGCAGCGACTTTCCCATGTATGTGTATGAGAATGAGACAACTGTATTTTGGAAGGTGGCTTGTGTAGAATCTTTAGGTGTTTTAATTAAGGTCACAGGAAAACAACAGTATTATGCTGTAAGAATAGGGATTCAAACATTGGAACCCAGAAATGCTCAGACAAAACCCACAGAAATTTCCACACGAATGAGACCATCACTAAACTAACTGTGGCTCTTAATATGACTGAACATCAGAATGTGCTTTTGGTTGTATTTCTTGTATATTTTAATTGGTTCTCTTTTTTTTTTCATAGAAGAGTCAATAATAACTCATGAAATCCTTTGGTCAGGCTTTTTAATATTGCAGGCCAAAGTTTGCACCAGGTCAAAGCATCTGCCGTGAAAAGTAAATGTAATATTCAATCTCCTTTTCAAACTAGTTGTGAAAACTGGAAAAAAAAAACATTAGCAAATCAATTAAGCATTATATTTTGTTGGAAATAGTAGCCACTTATCCATTGTTGAGTAACTGTGCAAAGCTGCACTGGGCTAAAAGCATCACGGATGCGGACTCCAGAGGTGTAAGGCAAAATTGGGTTTATTCTTCAAAAAACAAAGTTAAACAAAAGGCGCGGCTGAGCTCGAAGACAAAACTCGACTGTGAAATCAAAACATGAACATAACTATGACAAAAACAAAACAAACGACTAGGCATGGCATGGCATGGCATGGCATGGTATGGCTGAATGGGTCCAGCTGGGGAAAATGAATACAGGTGACATGGCTGAAGCTAATGAATAGAATGAGGGAAAACAATGGCAAAACCTAAAACAAAACATGAACTCAAAAACCAAGACATGACAACCTAAAACATGATAAAGCATAAAACTAAAAACATGGGAAAAGCCCCATGGCCATGACAGTCTTGAAAAATCTATTTAAATTTTGAGCTTAAGCAAAATGTTTAAAAAAGTTTGGACAGATTTACAACACCTCTTCTTTTTGTTCGGGAACTTAAAAAACAAGTTACAGCTGTTTCGAAAGGGACTTTTTACCCCATTCGTGGTTCAGAATGTCCATGTTGGAGATCAATGTTTGATCTCCTCAGTGAAATGTTTTCAGTAGGCCACAGTTCTCCAAAGACCACAGTTTAGCACTTGTATTCTTTTCCTACAGTGCCATGCTGCTGTAAGACATGAACAGTTTGTTTTGGCAATGTCTTGTTAAAATAAGCAAGGCCTTCCCTGAAAACAATGTCATCTCTAGAGGGCAGCATCTGCTACTCCAAAACCTGTATAAAACAGCAGTCAAACATTTGGACACACCCCTTAAATCAAAATGAATGGATAGGTGTCTCCAAACTTTTCACTGCTATCGTACATATTGTTCAGCTTTGATGGTGTTGTTGCAGATATACAAGTTACTGCACGTCTGCATTAGCACCATACAAACCACGCCGCCACAGATTCTGGCCGCTGTGTGCTAAAGGCATGCCAAATGAACATGCATTTTCCATAAAAATAATAACATTTCCTTATTTATTTAAACATTTGGTGTTTAAATAAATAAAGCAAAAACAAAAGCACAAAAAACGGTTGTAGTACTAGACTGTGCACCTGAAAGCAGTGAAAGGAAAGCATTTCTTTGGATCAGACTATATGTTTTATTTCTCTTTTCAGAGCTCCTGCTCTGAAATTGAAATTATTGTTGATAAGGTCACTTTGATAAATGTGCTCTCCCTGCATGCTGATTGTGTGCTCTCAATAATTGAGGACATTCATTCAGAACTGAGTTTGTCTGTGCTTATCTATTTGTCATAGTTTGTATTTTGAGTGATCGTACCAATGCTGAGGGACAGAGTGCCACCCACTTTTGTTATGCTGCTGAAGAGAACTAGAGGAGAGTTTATTATCAATACAGACTGAGAAAGGAGGAAGAATAGAAGGGAGATGTGCAGGAGAGCGAGTGAAAGAGGGGAGAAGGTTGGCGGGGTTGTGTTGTCCGCGTGCCAATCAGCCCACTCAGCAGTCAGTCCTCGCCAGCCAGGGGTCTCAGTGGGAGTGTCTCAAAGGGACACACACACATACATTTCTCCCATCTCTCAGCTAGCACCACACTCCTCAGGCCTGTCCCTCTGTCACCTAGGCAACCCATCAAATTCAGTCCAGTGAGCCTTCCACTTGTTTGTTTCACTTCTGCTTCACAATTGGAGACGATAGGGTGCTAAGAGGGAGATGAAGAGGGAGCGATGGGGGCTGAAAAGGGTGAGAGAAAAAAATGTAGGACTGAGGAAAGGAGAGCGGCATGCAAACTAAACCAATTCACCAGAAACAGGCTCAAAGTTCTGAGTACCAGGCAAAGTGCCACATCTGCTTCTTTGAAACTGCTCAGAAACAAGTTTTGTTTTTTTTTCTTTTAGGACATGATACGGGTAGCAAACAGCCACCAGAATGGAGGAGTCGGCCATTTGTGTATCTCAGTCTCATTTGTGGGGAAACTGTGTAATATTCGTATTTGGAAGCATGTTGGACAATCATCGTAGAGAATTATCTCACTGAGATAAAGATTACGGTGCATGTCGCTTTACGTGATGTTTTTTTTTGCATTTGTAGTCTTAAAGGAATTCCTACTTTTGGCTGATAATCACAGTCTTTATTTCAACTGACAGTTTTACGTCAGCCATACACCTTTTTCTTTTCAGCCAGCGGTAAACCAAATGAGTTTTGTTTGAAAGGTTAAACCAGTCAGCTGTTAAGTGCATTGAAAGAGAGATTTTCAATCACTGAGTAAATATAGAAACACAATTCCCTCCCTCCCAGCTGTGAGCACAGGCCCACGAGCACCTGTAGGTAAACAGAGACATCAGATATTATCGGTCCAGTTGTTGGAATCACGGATAGATACCATAGAGACCCACCTATGGGCCCCCCCCCCCCCTGAGCTCTAGGGCCCCCTGTTTCCCCCTGTTTGCTCCTGATAACACTGCTGGAATTGTTCCTCAGCCACACACATTAATCAAAAGCCCTGGGACAAAAGAATTTTCATAGCTGGATCGTACAGTGGTGCTTTCATGGCCACTGGCCTCATAAAAACATCCTCACCTCGCCCCAAACAAATAATATGTACCACCATTGGCTGCAGCACCAAAAATTCTGCTCCCTCATGAGCGACTGGAAGATCTTTAATATCTTCCTCTCTGCTCGGGTTTGGCCGGCATCACGCCGCTGCTGCTTGTTTTGGCTTTGTCTCCATCAAGATGAGTTCCAATCTTTTCGTTTGTGTGAGTGGTGATGAAAGTTAATGTGTTTATAATGGAGGATTCAAGGAGTAGAAAATTGTGTGTTGATGGTAAATTAAAAGAAATACTCCACTCTAGATAACATTAAATTCACATTTCACTGATATGTTATAATCATTATGTCTCATACACACGCTGTAGAAAACACATTATCCCAGAATGGCAGGAAATGCAGCAATCCGTCACGTTATTCTTTGTCTAAATCCTTTTTAATGCTCCGCTCCTTTAAGGAACACCTTCGTAATTGGTCTCCTGCCAGTGTTGAGTGAATCTGACAAGCTGTCAACATTTGCATGTTCACTGCCACAAATGATGTGATTTCCCTCATCGAATGCACATTGCAGCACTTTTTATAACCCTGCAAGGCTTACTCTAAGTGCAAGACTGCTTGATTTATGTCTGCCCTGCAGGGGACCTCTTTACCCTTTAAAGTTTTGTGTGAATTCAGAATGAATGAATAAACGATAATGACAGCATGCCAGTGGGAGCTGGGAGCTGAAAGTGAACACCTGTCACTGTCAGCAGTCTGCAGCTCCCTGCCACCAACTGGCTGATCAGAGAAGGTCACCTTGTGTTTGTGGGACCTGAGCAGGGGACTGGCAGCTGATAACTCAGCACTGGACTATATTCCCTCTGAAAATAGAAAGGGAGACACTTATCACAACTGACCCCTATCTGTTGTCAACTGGAGATTCATTTTTCATCTTCCGAAGCTCGAATCACTCCCCCTGTCCTCTGTTCCTCCTCCTCTGTCCTGCGTGTCTCTCATATTTGCTACTACTGGAACTTTTGGTCAGAGGCTGACTCTTTTCATAGCTATTACGGGTCTCTTTCATCTTTTATGCTTCACAGGTTTATGCTTCATATCATCATAGTACAATATAATGTAAATTATCCATATACCCCATATTTTATCCATATACCCTATATTTCTTATTGGTTCAGTCTGCTCAGTTAAATTTATTTTTTCCTTTATTGTTAAATGTACAAATCTGTTTTTATTTAGTTTACTGATGTTTATTATTATTATTATTATTACTATTATTATTTACCCTACTCTTCATACTGTAGATTTGTATATAGCTAATGTTTATTTCTCTGATGTTTATTCTATACTGTAGATTTGTTTATAGCTGATGTTTATTCTCTATTTTTATTCTATTCTACTTGCTTGTTTTTCCTTTAAATGTTTACATATCTTTTATACTGTACGCTGTTGCAACACAATAATTTCCCAAATTGGGATGAATAAAGTACTTATCTATCTATCTATCTGTGTATCTATCTATCTATCTATCTATCTATCTATCTTTACCTTCCTTTGCTTGTTTCTTTTAAAAACATACTTTCCTTTTTTTAATTTCAAATGTTTTGTTTTTTTCTCTTGTTGCCTGCCTGACTCTGCCCGCCTGTCTCTGAACAATACCGCTCCATTTTCATTTGAGATTTTTTTTTTTCTTCCATGTCACCGGACTGAGCCAGGCAGCATAAAAAAACTGGAGAAAAACACAATGAGAAGCACAGCAGCATTTCAAAAGCATTTCCGATGCACCGGAAAGCATACAACGCACTCGCAGTACCACAAAAAGCTACAGCTAAGTTGATCCACAGCCAAAAATCGTTTCATACCTGCGTTTGGCTTTTTAAATCTATCACATATCTGCATTTAGCTTTATGTATAACATTCTAAAAATTCATGTTTGGCACCTTTAACATCCAAAAAGATATGGATTAGGAGGTAAAAGGGGATGGCTTTTGGTGTTTTTATACAGACTGTCATTGAGCAGATCTGAGATCACTCGCAATGAGTTAGATAAAGGTATTTGAAATATATGGTAACATTTAGATATTGAGAAATACATCACTGGGGTTGGGGTGGAGAAATTCCCATCACGGGAATGCTGTCCTCAACAAAACAACATAAAGGGTTGTGCTCTCGCAAGGTTTTAAGTCTTTATTGTGGCAAGACAGCATTTTTTCAACTGTGGACAAATGCGTCTGTCAGACAGTCATAGTGTGTCACATGGTGCAGTAAAACCAAATGCCTGAAAACGTTTCACAAAATACACAAATACAAAATTTCACAAAGCACAGCAACACTGGACATAGCATATCGACAAAAGCAAAATTACAAGATTTCAGAAAACACAACAAAACAGAGAAAATCTTCTTTTTTTTTTAAACGCCGTGCCATTTCAGAAGAACAAAAAGAAAGTACAACACTCTGTTTTGTTGAGTGTCGTCTGGAATATTGGGTTTTGTTGTTTTTTTACTCCCACGTAAATGTGTTTATACCTTTGGGCTTCCGTTCTATCTTCAGTACACACGCACACCATGACTTCTTGTGCTGGGACAGTAGAGGTCACATTGAAGGTCACATGAAGAGAAACAGCGGCCACTTAGATCATTGCCTGTATGAGACAATATTTCCCTCTGATCAAGGTTTTTCCCACCAATGGCTGCCTTTCCCCTACCAATATGGAATTTGAAGAGCAAACTTTTATTTACCGTGGGTCACTAGCTTCAGTTAGGGAGATTAAACTCAAATCAGTTCATTTTCTCCAGCAAAGAGACATCCTCTTAAATGTGTATTGGATTTCAATTTGCACATCAGATCCAAAAAAGAGCACTGGATCGACTTCACTGAGGTGTCAACAAAGTGATGAAATACAGGATATCATGAAGACCACATTCAAATTTTCTCCAACTACAGGCCATCAGCCTGGTGAGGCTTAGCATGTGTTGATGTTTGCTTTATTAAAGTCACACTCCAGCAGCTTATGAGAGCTGCCAGCGGCATTGCCAAATGTCTAACTGCCTGTTCCTGCGACTCAGATCAGTGGGCTTACAAGAAAAACTGTGGTCCAAATCTCTCCATCAAATCAACGAACCTTTCAAGGTTATCCCTGTGCACGAGCGCCCACACACATTTAAAGACATACACGTGCTGCCGTACAATCTACACACAAGACAGATAAAACTGTGTAAGTAGTTAATGAGAATCAAATCCCCATCACCCTGTTGGATGAAGCTGGATTATAAGAGGCTGTATGTCAGCATTTACTAAAGAGGTCAGATTTTAGTTGTTTGTGTATGCAGAATGGGTGCCAAAATGAAAAGCTAAAAATCAGCACCACAGGGACTTATGCGTCCCTGCAGAGAACACTGATCTCAGACTGCTGGAAATGGATCGTTTTCAGTCCAGGCTTTTGGAACACCTCTCATTCCACCTCTTTGGACCAATCAGCTGAAACACAAGAGCAGACTTTTCAGGAAGAAAGGAACACAAATGGGGTGTTTCTGAACAAAAGTGACAAGAGATGCTGCAGTACTGTATGATAAAGCACAAACAATGTGTGTGTGTTTTTTTTTTTAACATGATAGCATGTAAACATACATTACACTCCCTAAATCAGATCAAACTGCAACTGACTTATAAATTAGTTTAATATGGACACTTTAACTCCTCCAAAGCAAAGTTAAAGTGACACAGCAGTGGGTGTTATTTGTTTTGATATTTCAACTATTCCCATTGGCATATTTATGACTTGAAACTCTGTGATGATTTGGCTTCCTCTGTACAAGTGTTTGCTTTCAAAAACTCATGTTAAAGTGTAGTGACTGCTTTCAAATTCTAGCATTCAATCCCACATGACCTACCTGTTTAGAATTGTAAGTAACCTACTTTGGAGTCTTTCTTCATCTTTTGGGAGAGCTTTATATTTTGTGTGCTGTTCTTGCACTGGGTTTGTTGTATGTTTTTTTTCTGCAAGGCTTCAATGGATTCACATGGAAAACTTACAGAAACACGGGAACAGTCAGACGGAACCAGGGAGGGACTGAAAATCTCTTCCACTGTATGTTTTAACTGAAACACCTCACGCGTAGGATATGTTAAACAACAAAGTCGTTTCTTTGAGTTTTCGGGGTATCTGCAACCTCAGGAGACATCCCCCACAGAGCCGATCAAACACTCATCCGAATTTCTCAGTACTCAGTCAGTTTTTTGTTTTTATTGAATTAAGTTTCTCTGTCACTCACCCTGTCTGAAACTCTGTGAGAAGTTGCAGCTGTCACCAAAGTGCCACCTCACTCAGTTTTAATAAATCATCCCCGGACACTCTATTCTCCACTCAGGGAGAAAGTAGTGAGTCTGCCTCTCTAGCTTTGTTCATTTCACTACTTATCTGAGTCTGCTGCTTTCACTTCTTTGCCTCTTTCTCTCCGCTTTGCCATCCTCTTTTCCTCCCTTTACTTTCTCCTCTCCACCTGTCAGTCTTTATCTGTCTCAGCTGCCAATTTCCTCCTCTCCTCCAGCTCCAACATTCAGCTTCCTCTTCCCTCTCGCTTTTTCCTGTTCCTCTTTAGAAACCTTTATCATTGCTAAATTTCTTAAAAAAGATTCCCTAACACTTTCTTCTCTCCTGGGAGTGCTGGCACATTGAGTCTGTTCTAAAAACACTCTGGGTCCTTGGAAGCAGTCCAGCTATTATAGGTAACTTAATTTGACAAAGTAATGGAAGAGGTATGTTATAATTAATGCAGAATTTGCCCTTTCTTCAGTGTTTTCACTCTACTTATTCCACAAATTTTCCCAGACTTTCCTCCTCCAGCTCTTTGCATTAGGCACCTAAAAAACCCATCATGACCTTGTGTGTCTGTGAACAGGACTACAGTTTATGGAACAGACTGGGGAATTGATTACTTTGCCACATGCATACTCCATCTTACGAGTCAGCCTGATTTGTATTGGCAACCCTTCATCGCAGTGAGTAAGCTTGACTTCTGGAGGGCTTGTTGTCCACTCTTTGGTCTTTGACCTCATTTAACATGCTGAAATTGATTATGAGCATCAAACCATTTATTTCTCTCTCAATACCTACACTTCAATGAGTGACTGCAGATTAATAACAATTGATTTGCTCACAAATGTGTTTAAACCGAAAACTGACAGGTGAGAGAACTATTTTTCTTACTTTGTCACTCCTGCTCTAAACCTATTTTCTTTTGAAAACACTGACTTTATTACACTTCACGTCATCGTCAAACCAACATCAGTCTCTTTAACTTTGGGGCTATGAAATTCGGCCTTGGGGGTGAGCCATGCCATACAGCGCACAAATATCCAAAATAACACAAAGTGACAGCTATGACAAGTCCCTCAAAATCATGATACAACCACCAGTCTCTCTGTCTCCATCTCACCCTCTTTTAACTGAAGAAATGGCTTCCCTTGATACTTTTGCTGTAGCATTACCATAATGACAAGGCTGCTGGAGGGGGAGTTTACAGCACAGTTGTAGGAGGGGTAGTTCTCTCCCTCAGTGTGTAACTGCTGATCGCAGACACAAAGTGCATTGATGTGGAAAAATATGCAGCAAAGATAATCCTTGTTAAAACCCAGCAATCTGTTAGATGTCAGAACAATCTGCTCATATCCCTGGATGCAAGGTGCAAATGTTTCATTGAGTTATTTAGTTGCCAGCAGTTATGGAAGCTAGCACGAGTGTATTGTTAGCTCGGATTAGCATGAAGACTGGGAAAAGCTCATCTTATGCTCACTAAAGATTGAAAAATAATCCCAACATCAGAACCATTTGAACATCATGAATGAACACACACCTTCTTTAGATCATCTGTACAACCCTGCTCAGTAAAATTGGCAGACGTGAGAGGAAAGCTCATTTTAGATGGAGTGAGGTGAAATGGTAAGAGTGTCCCGTGGTTTAGCAAATCAAAGCTAAACTTGCAAATTTGCAAAGAAACTAATGATACTGTGAATGGTAGATATTTTGGAGCAACGTACTCGATACAACCATACAGACAACACATTTTCATGGAAGGCCTTGTTTATTCCAGCAAGTCAGTGTAAAGCAGCATTCTGCAAATATTACAAGTGTCTCCTCAGTAAAAAAAAAGTACAAGTGCAAAATTGGCCTGCCTGCAGCCTGGAACTGTGACCTACTGAAAACAACTGGTGCAGAGGAGAAAAGCTGAGCAACTTAAATTATATATCAAGCTTGTATGGGAAAACATTCCACTTACAACACAGAAATTGGTTTCCTCAGTTCCCAAACACTCACAGAGTGCTGTTAAAAAAAAACAAGGTGATGGAAGACAGTGTCCCTTACCCAGCTTTTTGGAATAACAATTAAATCTCTCAGTCTCAACGTTTGATGCATTCTCTTTCTAGCAGAATATAGGCCTTCAATGATTCTGAAGTTACAGCTTACACAGCATTCAGTCAATCCCAAACACACATTTGGCTATCCTTGGAGAAATATAATACTACATAAACAATAAAGCCTCTGAGACGTGCACAAACACGGAGCAAACACAGTCAGCCAATATCCCTCCACACACTATTCAGCTCACAGCCTCCTTTCAATCCCTCTGGTAAACAATTCGAATTCGGGGAAAGATTGAAAACAGCAAGGATCCACACCCAAATATACATTCCAATCAAGTGACACCCTTGTCAGAGGATGGCTTCATATTCTCCACTCCAAAGCACATGCACACTCACACTCTCCATTATTACATAGATTCACACATGCCAAACGAGGACCCCTGATGTGCAGAAACTCTTCTACACACTCTTTCATTTCCACCACACACACTAACTTAATTTGCGGCTGACTCTGCGTGACAATGCAAGGTAAATGATCACCTTGCAGTGCCGCTCCTCCTAATATTGAGAAGGAAACATAGCTATCTTGTGTCACTCTGTAGCATCTTCATCTTTGCTGTTTGTTTGGGCCACGGCAGCTGTGAGGGTGCATTGAAAGGGGCGTGTGCATTAATGCACCATACTGCCACGTATGCTGGATTTTGAACTATGTGCTTATAACGAGCTCGTTGGTCCCTCTCCGATTTAGCCCAAAGCTTCTGAATCGTTTTTTTTCTTTACCCTGCAACTGTGGCTGCAGCAATACATTTCTTTCACTGAAAATATTTTTCAAACATGTGCTTGAGGCCAAGTAGTGATTACAGTTACTGTTATTGGCCCCTTGTGTATAGAGTTCAAATCTCTAAATATCATGATATGCGTTGTAGAAGCTCAAAGTCTTTGCAATTTATGCTGAGAAAAAGCATCCCGTCTCAACTTCAGAAACAAGTTTTATAAGTGCTGTAGGGATGAAATTCCAAATAAGCAAACATGTTTCAAAAAATGGGACGTAGTTCCCCTTGATTTATAGTTTTAAAAGAATAACACTTCCTGATGGAGTCTACTTTGTTTAGATTACACAGTAGAAATGTCACCTACATGGCTGCTATTATATACTTTGTGGGACATGATTTAAAACAATAACTGGATTTAAACAGTGAGCAGTCAGCAGATCCTATTATAAACAAAAAATAAGTGATATTTTAATCCTACTGTTATCAATACAAATACAGCACAAGTGACATTTTCTCCAAAGCACTTTTACTGCCTTTACACTGTGTGAGAGAACGATATATTGATTTTAAAAACTACAGAAAATGACAGCAATTAGGAACAAGATAGCTATAAAGTGAGGAGCTGGGCCAGCAGGGCCATGGTTGATAGGATCCATCTTTTTTCCAGAGCTAGCTCCATCGTCGGTGGGCGGACGGAGAGGCTGAGCGATAGACAGGCAGCTCCACTGGCTGCAACACAAGACACGAGCGGGGAGGGAAGGCTTGACCCATGTCCTGTGTTGCAGCCGCTGGCCCGGCCGACAAGTCACCTTCAGCTCTGGTTTGCAGGCGCTGATCCACTCTGAAGAGGAAGACATGGAGACACGGGGGAAGGAAATTAGGGGGGAGGGGTGGGAGGGAGGCAGATAAAGTCAGTCACAATAGATTCAGTGTGAGAAACACAGGAAGGAGAGAAAATGAGAGTGTTGGGACTAGAGAGGATGAAATGATGAGCCAAAGAGGGGAAATGAACAGGGAGTAATAGAATGAAAGAAAATACTAAAGGAGAGTGAGGAGGGGAGGAAGAAAGAGGCAAACGGACAGTGCACCTCTATAGACACCACATACATCACATGGACAATGAAAATAGCCCTTTTCACCTTGTAAAGAGGGTTCTGGCATCCTTGGCCACATCTCATATCCACCCTGCTTGGCATCTCAAGAAAAACGCTCCTCTGGCCCAAATTGCTTTACTAGAAGGTTAATGAATACTAGTGCCACGGGCCCAAAGAGCCCTGTCTGGAGTGTCCTTATGTAGAGCCTCTGTGGTGGAATTGGAGCATGTCATTGGGAATGAATTAAATCATCATTATAGTTGTGCATCTCACACTGAAAAGGAAAAAAAAAAATCTGTTGAAGTTTGGGCAAAAAAAAAGAGAAATGTGTTCAAATGTGTTCAGCGGTTTGTCATCAAAGAGCTAGAAGACAGGCAATCAATTCTGAAAGCACGGCCAAGCCTGTGTTATTTTCTCTCATTTTCTACTCATCGCTCTTGTGCATGTAACAGGCTTTAAAAGGTTAAAGCTTAGTGAACTCTAAGCGGCTGTATCACAAACAGAGGTCTGGAAATGTCATGGCTTCACAGACACGTCCTCATATCTGTAAAGGGAATATCAACAGGCAAAACAACACAAATTCCGTTTTCTGCAGCCTTCATTCAAAATTTCAGATGTGGTGTATTTCAGTGATCTCCCAGCCCTTTCAAAGAAGCTTAAATCAGCCTCACTGGTTAAACCAGACTTCTGATTTTGTGATGCAGTACGGTTAGGCAATTACATGACTGTCTTTCCCTTGCCGAGTTCAGTGTATGAAAATGGGTCCAACCTAGATTTAAGACCACAGGGATATGAACTCAGAGGACAGATGAAAGAAGCTGAAGGACGAAGCTTGAAAAAAGAAAATGGTGGAGAGCTGTGGGCACAATTCAACTAATCTAACATGTATTTTCCTCTGAATAAAGACAGAACGCAGCTTGGAAAAAATGCCGAACTTGGATTTTGAGGTTTGGGGAAGTTTATGAAGATCGTACTTTGGACGCTTCAATGGTAATAATGAAAGACGAGGGAATGGTTCTTTTGAAATATGCCGTCAGAAAAAGCTGATCTCCTACATCAAGTGCATGAGATTTTACCACTAGACACTGGCTCCCTTTGTAATCAAACTCACAGTGCCTTCATATAGGACATGTGACAAAAAACTGTGACTAAAAATGGATGGCACACTGCTAGAAACTGCTCAAGGCAACTTTGACTGTGGTAAGAAAGAGGCCACCCTACTTCTACGTGTAATCATTTACGTAGACAGCCTCTCATTGCTGCAGCAACAATGACTTTACTGAAATGCCTTTTCCAAATGAAAAGGCTGCATGCACAGTGTCCAGTAAATGGGAAATTTGATTAAACTATTGATTGTGAGTAATAATAAGTCTAGCTTATTCTCCATAAAGACAACAATGATTGCGGATACTGCAATGGATATGTGCTGTGCATCCCTTTACCAGAGATTCACTCAATAAAGAGCTCAACAATGGTGCATTGTGCCAGCTGTAACAATGGTCTAGCTCTTCTGATCAACTGTATGATACGAAGCCTGAATGGTTGCAGGCAGACCAGGAAGACCATACTGCACAGTATGATTCCAACAAAGAAGAGGAAATAGTTTCAGGGGAAAGCAGCAAACTGGATTCCCGAATTTGCATAATGCCTCTATCTTGCTCCCGCTCAATCTGTGGTTTATGTTGATTCATAAAATTACTGCATAAATTTGCTTAAGACAGAAGCAAGGCTTGAATGAAAAAATGCTGATTGCAGATGCCAAATGGAAGCTATTATATCAGCCAAACATCATCTACAATGCAGAACTGATAAATGCATAAGACCTCAAGCACATAGTTGATTTACCTGTAGATGTATACATGGATGATAAATATGTATGCTCGAGGTGCTTGAGCCTGCAGATCAGTTCCATGACAATCCCTTAGCTGGCAGGGCTTTGAATTAAGAGCTAAAACAAACAAACAAACAAAAAATCTTTTCTGGCATCCTCTATCTGCCCTTTCATTTCTTCTTTAAGCAAAGCTGCGGAGAGCAAACAAATAAACAAGCACCATGATAAATGACAGACGCTGAACTATTGATATTTGCTCCCTGGATAGCCCCTTAATCAGGACAATGTACAGACATTTCAGTGAATCCATGCGAATCCTTTTTGGGTATGTGTCAAACATAACAGCAGCATTTTCCTATCTAATCTACTGTGCAGCGTGCAAAGAGGGTTACAACCATGAAAGTGCTCACCTATAGAAAAGATTTCAGGACTTTAAGGTTGTTTGAACACTAACTACATACCAATCTTCATTTTATTCTGAAAACAGAGCATTTATAACTTCACTGTTTCCCTCCTTGTTATTCTCTGAGGATACGCAACCTTTTTAAAGAGCCCGTAGCTGGTCCCTCCACTTGTTCCCTTCTCTTAGTGTCTGGTGAATGCCCCACTGTTCTCTAGGGTTCTGGATGCTGGGATCGTCCTGATCCAAACAAGCACTGCTTGTGGAACATCTTTGTTTTCCACAACTAGATTATGCACGGGTGTAATAGTCCATACCAGCAGCTCAGGCTCTCAAACACACATGCACCAGGCAGTGCATAGATCCACATACTCATGTACTGTAAGCATATGAACACTCACATGAACACGCCCACACACACACACACCCTCTGCCTTGTTCAGAGACACAGAAATACACATGTTCTTGTATCCTAAAATGGACTTCAATAAGTGATTTTGCTGTAAGGCACATACATAACAAGGGCAAATACGATAACCTCCTTTTGTGTTTTCCATGTTTCTCCATCAAGAAGCACAGTTTGAGTGATGGGAAGGTTTGATGAAAATAGCACAAAAGTAAAAAATTAAATCTTCTGGCTTTTAGATGCGCAGCTTCCAGTAACACTTAAGTGACTCAGCCCTCTTCACAACTAATCTCCATGGAGGGCATAATCACTCCCAATGTTGAATATTACATTGTATTTCTCTCAGAGTGTAGCTTTGCCAAACAACAATTCAGAGCCTTCAGACTATTGATTGTAAATGATGTAGAAGTACGTCCTTGAGGTAAGGTGCTAGTGTGCAAAAATTCCCCAAAAGAGTAAAGACCATTTCTAAACTGCATAAACACAAAATTATTAATGATTCAGTGAAGCGCTGACTTTGTTCCTCTCCTTCCTGCTTTGGACTATTTGTGGATTGTGATAAATGCATCACAAGTTTGTGTTTGAAGAGCTTACTCTAAGAATGATACACTGAAATGAGAGAGGTTTCTAAATCTGAGCAGTGGAGCTCTGGAAAATCTGCACAGGCAGAACCAAAGATGCACACGCTGAGAGTTTGTACGAAAGATATAAGCTGATCTTAAAAAGTAGTAAACAGGCTCAGGATTACCAAGACAGCGCTAAGAATATGAATGCATGCAAAAGCCTCAAAGAAATGTAGCCTGTTATCAGGGCACAGCAAGAAACATGGCACACTAAGTGACCTTAGCACTCTTATCAGTTTGTGTGCATAACTACTACACTCATTACAGAGTATACGCTGTTAAACTCAGCAGTGCTACAGCTGAAGATATGTAAAGTAGGAGTTCTCTGGGGGAATAACCTCAGATGAAAGGATATCAGTGATTCAAATGAGCATGCAGGAGAAAAATGGCTAAAGATGACTCTCAAGTTGTTGTAGTTGCACCACTGGGTGACTGAGAAAAGTCATCACAAAGACAATGGGAATACTCACATGTAGTTGCATTTAAACACACACACACACACACACACACACACACACACCCATACAGGGTAACATTGTGCCTTTTCTCTTGAGCTTTCTCAGCACTGTTGGTGGTGGTGTTGTGTTTCAGAAATGATAGCCGGCTCTATGGCTGCTGCTGTTGCTGGGATTGGCTTTTCCCTGCAGATGCTGACAGGACACTTTGAGATGTCTCTGCTCCCTGGGGTCCTCTGTTGGTGAAAAAAAGAGTCATGCTGGCACCAGACCTCCCTCACCGAGGCATAATGGAGACAGGTGTGGTCTTATGCAGCTCAGTGAGTGGTACATTTATAACGCTGGGACTGCAGGTTCCATCCTCTTTGAGTCAGCAGAGGACACCACACAGCAGCCACCTTTAGGATTGATCCTAATCCTAAATATGTATCCAGGTGTTGACTGAAAAGCTACAAAGGCATCCACTCAATTTCTTATGCACTTTTGTGTATATTCTCACGCCCTCAGAAACCTGCTATCACAAAATGACCCTGAAACTATGAAACAGGTCACGAGAGAAAACTGTGAGAGGAGTATGCCTTAAGTCTGGTCATTCAGGCTGAATTGTTGGCGCACTACAGCAACAATGTTCACTTATGTGAAAGTGACACCTTGGTGTCAGTGATAAAGAAGCAAAATGCCTACCTTTCCATCGCTCTCCTGGAACGATTTCATTTCAGCTTCACGCAAGAGAGGTTGTGGCCACACTTTGAGCATCACATCAACGTCCCCGCGCGTATCTGCGTATTTTCCTGTCTGACTCTCCTTCGGACGCGCAAGTCAGTTTAGTCCTGCAGTGAGGGAGAATCCCTTTATCCGCGGACTACACTTTACCGCTCGGCTATTTCAATTCAGTGTTGAAGCGCCTGGCTGACAAAGCCTCATAGAGTGAAGATTTACGAGTGAACTATGTGAGGAGCAGTCCCGTCACACTTTGACTTACTCCGTCTCTTCATCTGTTTCTGTAAGCTCTATATGGTCCGGTGATTTATTATCTCTTCAGTGCCTACTCAACCCCCACCCCCTTCCACCCATCCATCTATACATGAACGCAAGCGCGCACGCACGCACGGATACAAGGAAAAAAGTGTAACCTGTACGGAATTTTTTTCTGACGTCAGAATTCGCAATAGCAAAAATAACTACACAACCTTCGCCTCGGGTGATATTAAATTATCATTAATATAGATTTTAAATTACACCACCGCTTTCATGAATAGTGCCATAACTACATCAGCTTTAAACAGCTTTAAGCTTTAAACATTTTTTTTTTAAGTGATTGGGAAGATGATGACAGACGATGTCGTCAAAGTATTTGTTTCCCAGTCAGAGTCAAGTCGAATCATAACAAATATGACAACAAAAAATAGTGTGTCTGAAATGTGTTATTGAAATCTAAGTCTTTGTCGTAAATGCAGGCGTGAAAACATACCTTGGTCAGGATGATGTGCGCAAAACGCACCGGTCCGATGATCAGTGCTGCGTGTTGGGAAGAGATGAGCAGGAGCTGTACTGTCGCTGGTGATGAATGAAATCCCCGTTTGCTTTTAGCTAAATCTCTTCGTAACTCCCCTCTTGTCCCGTTACGCCTCTGCTCCACCGGGCGTGTGTCTAACCCGGTTGATTCCTCTGCTATTGGTGAAGGGCTGCCCATAGGTGCGCGCTCATAAGAGCTCCCCCTCCCTGCTGCTTCAACCAAAATATCCAATTTCACACTATTTGCTGCTTTTCTCTCCGCAGAATCCCCTTTTAGACCTGCTGCAACAATTTCACTGAATCCAGGAGTTTTACAGCAATCGAGGCTTGGTCAGGTGGCATTACTGTGGACATATCAACTGCAATCATGTTGTGGCACTTGCCAGCGCACCGATAAGTGCAGGATGCAGAAATATGGTATCTCTCAATTTCACTCTCCAATAAGATTCAAGGAATGATGTCATCAAAGGATATCTGTTCTACAGATGTGGGACGACAGCTAATGTAATTGCTTAATTGGAGGCTATCTAAGAAGTCATAAATTAATGTGGTGGCATTTCTCTTGGCTTTGGGTTGCACATATTTATGACAAATGGGGCTAAAGGAAGAAATAACATCTGGTAAAACCTAACAGCTGACAAGGTTAATAGTCTAGACACTAGGCTACATTGACAGTGAAATCGAGATACACTCTAGACTACACTGACAGTAACATCTAGAAACTAGAGTTCTAGATGTTTTCCACATCCAGTATCAAGTAGGCAAACTCAAAAGAGCCTACATACTTTTCTTATGATTGTTTTATCACAAACGTTGTATTTTTGTCAACTATAACATCTTACAATTAGGCTAGCCTAATCACATTTAACCAACCTCATGGTCGCCCTGTAGTATCCCTTTATTTAACTCAGTCTCCCATAATGCACGGCAAGCTACGTCAGAGTCTCGCGACCCAAAGTGGAGATATTGAAACTCCGGCGGCTGTACGTCGTTTAGCTTAAAATCCGTACATTTCTGGGTTTGTCCTTAGATTGCAGCACCAGCTGTGTTTCCAGGACGCTCTTTGAAGTCTCGGTTTCCACCTTAGTGGCTTGTTAGACGTTTCCAAACTATTCTCTTGTACGAAATTCTGTCAGTTTCACTTCCTCACGTGTAACGTCGAAAATGGAGCCTTCCCTTGAAGAGAGATCATCCCAGTTTCTACTAGAAGCGTCCCTGCTGTATCGGGAAAAGTGCCCGGAGATGTCCAGGTTCTTCTTGTAAGAAACTTTGCTTATAATCCAACTTTTAGTGCACCTTTTCAAATGAGTCTTGACCTGCCTGTCCTGTATTGTTGTAATAGCAGCATGTAGGCGCTAGGTGGAAGAACTCGACCAGTGACTGTGGGCTTCAACTGTTGAATCTTCATGTATTCTATTGCTGTATACTGGATATTTAGTTTCTTAACGTGGATATTTCACAGAGAGGCGTCAAAAGTCATCTACTACACTGTAAAGATGTATTGTTTTAAGATTTCAGGCCTTCGTCTCAGTTTTTGATGTGATTTCAGTCATATGTGCCTCAAAGTGTGTGTGAGTCATTCGTGGTTGGGTCCTTCCAGTGGGAGTGCAGCGTGTCTGCAGATATTCTCATTCCACTAGAGATTTATTTTTGAGCTGGACGTGAGCCATTTGTGGGTCCCGTGGCTGCTCATGTGCAGGTGTCTTTAGCACTTTCTCAACAAGCATAAAATGAGAGCAGCACAAGGCAAAGAGGTGATGCAAGCAGAGACGATTACCTCGAATCATCAAGCTGGAGAGCCAGAAAGTCTGCAAGCCTCATCTGTTCTCTGTTTTGTGTCCACACACGCAAAGTACCCCCAACTGTCCATATTAGCATTGGTTCTTGTTATTTATTCTTTTGGTTTTCTATTGGAATACAACAGTTGTCAATGTCATTTCCAATTGGTCTCAGCAGTTCCAGTTTACAACTCTTTGTGTGCATCTGTAATAAGGAAAGAGGAAGGCTTTATCTCCATGTAGGCCATCTGCATTTACAGGTGCACACAGTGCACAGAACCCACCAAAAATACAAAGCTCATTGAGTTTGGAAGCTCATTGAAATAAGATCGATTTGATTCGAGTGCGTTTTGAATTTTCCTGACACTGCAGTGTCAATAAATTCAAAAGCATCCCTTCTTAATGAGGCAGACGTGACAAACATCAGGTTTTTGATTGCTCACTTTGCAGACTTTGGCCATCCTGTCCGTCATATTTTCAAGGTACCTCGCTGCAGTCTCCTAATATACGGTTTTAACGCTCTCCTCAGAACAGCTGTGCTTTTGTCAGCGGTACGGCTCCATTCTGTCACGCTCATCCCAAACCTGTCCTATTGTGTGGAGGTCGGGGCTCTAAACTGGCCTGGTCAGTATGACCCTCCTTTTTCTTACTTTTTTCTTTTTCACTTCTCAACATAGTTTTTGTAAAGCAGTGTGTCAGGAGTCATTGCCTTGCTCTGTAACTACGTATGTCGAAACCTATTAAGTTCAAAGGCCAAGTTGCACCTATCCAACTGCAGGATGGACTGATATACATGTTCACTGAGTATGGGTCAGAGTTTGCGAAGAAAACCCAACTATTCGCAAAAGAAAGATCTCTAAACCACAATTGCTCCACCCCTGTGTTATCATACCTGTCACACAGGCTAGAGCACACTCAGCAGCCCATGCCCCTGAAGTGCACCGACTGATATTTTCTTTTCCTTTTCTTTCCCCTCTGTTTCCTCTTGTCTCAGAACTATAACAGACTGCCTCTTTACTTGGGGTTCTCTGAAAGAATGAAAATCTGGGATGGGAGTCAAACCTCTTACATGGTTTCAGATTGTCTTGAAAGAAAATTTTGCAGCATGGCAGAGCGCGAGAGCAGTAATTTTACTCAAACCTTGCCCTTTTGAAGCTATTAAATCGCCCTCTGATGGGCAATACTACATCTAAATCACGGAAAAATGTCGGTGCTCGTGCAGACTCTTGTGGTTGTTCTTGGTTATAGCCATGTCACCCCCCCCCCCAGGAAATTTGTGGGCAAAAACCAGACATGGAAACAAAAACACAAGTTACTATTGAAACCCCACTCGGAGTCATTTTGCGGATGTGCGCGAGCTCGACGACCACGTTTAGACACTGATCTGTTCCCCAGATTCTTTTTGGCTACGGCTGCCTGCAGTATTGGAAAACATTTTGACCATATTCAGCTATGAATAGCTGCCCAGCTGGCGAGATGCAAATTCCAGTGACCACTGTGTGCAAAACCGAACTTGTTATCATGCCAAAGTGTCAGGCAGAAAGAGACACAATTATTAGCCATGGACAATATCTACACTTGGCACAATGAGCTAATTAAGTGAGCTTCGGCCAAAGGGATGATATGAAAGGCAGCGTAATTGGTACAAAATTATTGATAAGCATTCAGATTTCAGACTTCTTTCATCCAAGAAATGAGAGAGGAAAAAAAAAAAGTAAATGTTTTCGTTGGCATTTTTTCAGACTTGTCCGTAGGAACCTCGGCGTCCTCTCTCAGTTATTCCACTATCTCCACTCTCTTAGTTGGAGACTTGGCCCATACGTCACTCGAGTGTTTGTCTCGTGGGTTCGTGTCATTACTCATTAAACGCTCCACATTGGAGATGGTGTTGCCTCCTACTGCTGCTGCTTTCTTCACCCTCTGTCAGGGCGATGGTGACTGAATGTATTGCTGTGTGTTTTTTGTTGGCATCGGGGCTGCAGTCGTGTCCTTGTCTTACTGTGTTTCAGCAAAGCCGTATCAACGTTTGGTGCCGGCTTGTGTAAAATCACTCTTTTGTGAGGGTAGGTGTGCGAGGGGTGGGTATTGAATGAACTCGATGGCTTGCTTCATGTGAGTGTTTGTGTCCTTGCATGTGAGGTGATGTCATACTAATATAGCTCATGTTGCCAGACCAGTGAGTCTTTTTCTAGTAAGCAACCAGAGCCTGACTTAGTGTACTGATGACTAAAATATGCACATTGTCTGTTGGACAAACAATGTAACGATGGCTTGGTTTTTAAGTAGCCTCAAGTCTTTGTGTATTACACGGAGCTTACATCTGTTTTTTTTTTTACTCTTCTATTGATATAACTCTTCCTCAACTCTTCCTGCTTGAAATTTTTCACATACATATTTGAACAAGTTCTTTGAAACGGCGCCTACAAAAAGAAAAAGCAAATCATACACAAAGCCACATGGAACATTTGCTTTTAAATCATTTATCATGCAAACTATAAATAATGTAATGTTTTTCAGTGCGCCCTTGGTCTATTTCTCCTGTCTTTGTTGCCCTCTTGGGCAACAATTGTGTCTTGTTGGCGTTTTACGAAGTTGTTAACCACTCTTCGACGTCTGCTTTCTGATCTTTTTGACCACCCTTCAATGCAAGTCGCAAAACCTTTTAGACATTTATTGCATCTTCTGCCCATCTCGGACCCTCCCGCCGACATTTCAGTGGGACTCAAACGAGACCTTTGCCTGTTCCATCCTCCCTTATCTGGCTACGAAGACTTTTTCTTTCCCCCCATTATCTCGTCAAAATGTTGAACTCAACTGCAACTCTCAGATATATTGTCTCACGGCGTTTTTTTTTTTTTTTTTAAGCACTCTTTGATATGATACAAATTCATGGTGAAATCAACAAACGTAAACTGCTCAGCGTCTAAGCAGGGAAGCGACCTCAAACCAAAAGGTTTCCCCCAGCGTTCTTCACAGTTGCTGGAAGCTCTCTTCGGTCTGTACCACACGCGTGTGCTGTCACTGTGAGGAAACCCGTATCATTGATTCATCCGTCCAGAGCCCATTACTCTTAAAAGCCCAAGTCTAGTTTTGCTTTTAATGTTAGTTTTTGACAGCAAAGGCTATTTCCTGGTGAATTAGTCTTTCAGTCTTACATATTTTAATGAAACACCATTCACCTGTTGCATCCCTAACCAGACTCCAGTTATTGTGTTTTCTCTGGTCTGCTACCACCTCTTTCCGCTCAACCCCTTTATCCACCGTTGGTGCTCATTTCTTTCTGGGCAGTATCACTTATGTTAACATCTCAGCAGATATCTGTGCGTGTTCAAATGAGCCCCAGACTGGGAGGCTCCTGCTGATCTCTCTCTCTCTTTTTTTTTTTCTCCCCTCCATGTCCATTTCATAAATGGGACCAAGCCTATCTTTATTACAGAATGATGTACTGTAGAGCGTTACCACTCTGTGGGCCTTGAAACTTGGTCTAAATATCTAAACGAGTTCTACTTATCAGTGAATGTTCCTTACAGTAAGCACAATGTTATCCCCTTACGGAAGCAGTAAAATGTTCATAATGCTCTTCATTTTCAGTGACTTGCCTCAGACGGTACTACCGTCTCTAATTAAATAGTTTTTATCACCCTTTCATAGTTGCCACAGCTCTCCCGATTGCATTTCCCAGCTGTCAGCAGTTCATGTTAGGGGTCCAAATCTTTAGTGTTTATCACCACAGCTAAGTATGCACTTAAAAGGAGATGCATGTGTCTCTGCGGTATGCGGTTTGCGAGGGCTGGCTCATCACGGGAGCAGGAGGAAAACAGAATTCCCCAAGAATCTGACATTTTTCACTCTTTGATGGCTCTCTGAGCAGCCCGCTAAGTGTTTTTGGAACGGTGCGAGGTCCATGAGTCATTGTCAGTTGTTTGCAGAATCACACTCCATCTCACTGACAACCCAAACTTTGTCGTCACTTCCAGTACAGTCTGACAAAGCATCTATATAATCTGACATTTTAATCCAGCCACTGATTATTAGATTTGGAAAGGATCAGTGACTCATACCAAGGGTAACTTTGGCAGATATGCATCCAGCTGCATTCAAACCTCACCCAGCATTACAGCCCACCATCTCACATATGACATGGTTGAAAATGCAACTGGAGTGTCAACAGATGCTGCTGTCGCCACCCGTCCACGGGTCAAGTCCAGATTAAAGTTGACCCCTCGCTTCCTCCGCATTTCCATAAGCACACAGCCTCGTTCCCGCCTGTCTCTGTTGCACGTGCGGCCAGACAACAAATATCCCCTCCCCAGTTTAAGCCCCAGTTTGAGTCTGATTTTAGTGGGCTTAGCTGGGGTTTGGTTGAAATGTTTGCACAAATATCTCATTGAGAGTGTTCTATAAGTGGAAGCAGCCCTTTTGAGAGGCGAAGCCATAAATAGTTTTGTGTGATGCCCTATATTGCTTGGGAGAGACCCCTCTGCTTTTCCGGTGGCGTGTTTTCCACTACACATAATGGAAATTGATGTTGGCGACAAACAATGTTTTTTCTAAATTGATTTTTCCATCTTGTAATGGGTTTGTTGTTTCCACAAACGTATGCGGTGCACATGACACAATTATTTCATGCAAGAATAGAATTGAGGTATTATTTCTCACTTCTCATACCTTGTTTATCACATTGGAACAGAGTGATTGGGTACAGTGATGTCATTTGAGAGGAGCTTTTTAAAGTGTATGAATATTCAAGTTGAATTGCATACAAAAGCATTTTTTTTTTTTTCCCCAGAGTTTGAGTCTGTTATAAAATGAATCTGCTAAAGAGATTTTATGTATTAGAATATGTTTTACTATTACAATTTTATTTTTCTCTTGTATGATTTGATCTGATATGATTTTTGATCTTCTCTCTCTCTCCTCCTATCTAGGCAGTGGCCTCTGAAGGGAAATGGTAAGTTGAGATCTTTGCAGCACTGAACAGTCCCCCATTTCATCTGAAATTCTTGTTTTCTTCTGAGATATCTTAAAGTGTAACAACCACATTCTGTATATGGAATGCGGTAGTGAGTAAGACATTTTCATCAGCTTGTCAAGGCTGACAAGAACTCCTCAGAAATCCTCAGTCAAACGCACACAGTCATCCAGCTGTTTGTAGCAGACTGCGGGGCGAGATCAAACGTGCGCACACACACGCACACACACACACACTCTCAGACCCATGTCAGCCAAAACCGCATCAGTAGACCGAGCTGCAGCTTAGCGAAGCCGTTCAGGCTTTTCTCCTTCAAATAGCTCGGGGATTGGTCCCTTTAGAGAGTTGGATGAAGTTTGGTCAGAGGCAGATTTTTGGGAACATAACGTCCTGTTCCAGGAACTGCTGATTTGACTTTTTTTTTTTTTCTTTCAATTGACAAATGCACTAAAATGTGGTCTGTTTTTCTATGCGAATGAAATGAAGGATTCTGTAATTATGAGCAGAGTCTTTGCACAGAACCTTTCTCCGGATTCTAACATTGAGCTTTTGACTACCTGCAAAATGTATGAATGATACGTGTTCGATAATATGCCTCTTTCCATTTCAGCACAACGGAAGAAAAAATTCTCCTATCTGTTGCAAAACGCATCCGTGTGTCCATATTGTTACCAATGGCTGAAGCCTGATAATCATCGGGTGCGGCTGTGGCCCAAGCAGCGTCCATCGGCAAGGGTGCAGAGCATCCTGCTCAGGAAGGCCAGAGGGAAACGCCTGAGTCTGGTGCAGAAAAATCTGCTGCTTCGCTTCCAGAAGTCATCCTCAGTACTGGTGAGAAGACAAAACGACACAACCCCACAGGTGTAGCTGTAAGCCTTTCTTACTCCAAAGAACATTTACTCAGAGACAACAGCAAGCGTGAGTCCTGATTTTGAAGGAAATGAGTGTGTAATGTTCCCTGGAAACTTCTTCCAGATACATGGTGCACGTGGTCTTCACTCTGAGATCTGTAAACCCCTTATATAACAAAGATTAGGGTCCTCAGTGATTGTGCTTTAGAACTGGGGGAGAATGACCAAGTTTATGTCGCACAGGCTTTGCTGATGCAGAACGTGTGAATTGCCTTCAATGCAAGATGGAACTTATTAGGTTAACCTTCCAAAAGTGTTGACAGTTTAGGAAAATATGTTGTTAAAAACATACTGACTACTGTGAATGCACCACTGTGTAAACTTTTTGCGATGAGATCTATTAAAAAGATTGGCATCAGTACTCGGTATCGGCAAGTACTCAGATCCAAGTATTGGTATCGTATCGGTTTGAAAAAAAAGTTGTATCACTGCGTCCCTATTTTCAGTTTTAGAGCTTGTTCGCTAATTTGTGTTTTCAACTTCCATGCACACAGTGTGGTTCCTCTGAAATAGACTGGAAAGCTTCCTTATTTTCTTATCAGTGGACAGTGAATTTCTTTACTCTAATAAAAAGAAAGAAGCATCACCTCATTTGATCCATCCCTTCACTTTTAAAGTTTTGTACTTGAAGGCGGAAACCTGAAATGTCAACAGCTAACACAAGGATGGCCTATTGAAAGTCTTTGATTGGCTTTGCTTAAGTCTGGACCTCAACTTTTAGTAAAGCATCTCTGGATGCCTGTGGGGGAAACCTCCCTATGAAGGATGTGCCAAGCAAACATTGCTACAAAAAGCTGCTAAGTAAAATATTTGGGTGGCAAGTTTTTAGGTGTTTACTTTCGATCAATTTATGAAACATTCTTAAATGTTGTTTTGTTTTTGTCATTGTGCAGCATTGTGTGTATATTGATGAGGGGAATAAAATCCATAAGATCCATTTTAGCCCAACCTGTGGTAATGTATGGTTCTGAAAACTGCTTACAGGTAAAAAAAAAAAATAATAATAATAATTATATATTTTTTTTAAATTACTAATTATATCTGAAGAAGCCCTACATTTACTCTTGAAATGTTATCATCGTTCATTTTTGCTGTTTAGATTGGCAAAGTTATCCATATACATTCCATAGGAAGCGTGTGCTTTTGTTATGGTGCTCCAGTCATCACTGCAGCCTTTCTAGTGAAGCCATTAGGCTTAAATGTTACAGAACTAATGATGGTAATCTGTGCTTTGTTAACACTAATGGTGTTATTGTTATATCCTTTAGCCCTGTATGTTGTTGCAGTGCTCCTTTTGTCTCTGTTTTATTAATGGATGGCTCTGAGTAGTGAGAAATCAGACCTCGTGTTTTGGTCATCACCCACCCACTCTTACATGGTGGAAAAACACAGGAATAGGCTTGTTCCTCCTGCATCCATTAGCTGTGATTGGAGAAAAGCAATAGCCCCTCTGATGATCTGACCTCTACCTAATTCAGCTTTAAGTGGAAATGCTAATGCTTAATTAGAATCTGGTTGGGTTCAGTTGCTTTGCAAGTATTCACCACACAAAGCCCACTGATGCCATTCTTTACAATATATGCGTTGATCCTGAGGGTAAATAGGTAGATGAAGATGGATTAAGGGAGCAGAAATGAAAAAAGTAGAGGGAAGAAGAGCACAGCAGAAAGAAGTAAAAAAAAGAAGAAAAAAAAACTTTATTAAAAAATTTGATTAAATTGAATTGATGAAACAGCTGAAACAATGAATGGGTTTTGAACTAAATTGGACTTAATTATAAGAGCATAGCTGTAGTCACGACTATAACGAATAATGGACCTGCTGAACTCTTACACTGCTGCCCTTATGCTATGTGTTTACACTGAGGTCTCGTTTCGAGACACTCACCAGTGACTGTGCAGTTCTCCTCTTACTCATGTGTCAACAGTCATCATAATGGAGAAAGTCGATGTTGTATCATCACGTGACTTCCTGGTAAACCAATACACCCCAGGAATGTCCCACAAGGTATTTTTACTTTGTTTTCATGGTCACTGGCTGGTCAAGAGGCAACGAGTCTGGCCACATACACGTCGCTGTATGCGAGCTGGCGTCCACCTGTGCTCGGTCAGGGGACAGGAGCAAAGTGATTGGTGCGGCGAAGATAAGAGGAGGCATTTGGAATGCTTTCCTTTCTTTAGCTCCCTGATTCCATGCTGATGAACAGATCATAGCAACCACGGCAGGAAGAGGGACTCTGCACAACAGCCTGAAAACAGATTCCTCTCGTGTGCTGGATGCAGGGACATACTGCTCTTTGTTACTGAAAGGCACCACGCAGGTGTACCTAACATGCACACTCGCTGTACGCACGTGTAAGCATGCTCAACAATCATACTGCCTCTTTACGAAGTAATATAAGCACTGTGTCTGTGGTAGAAAGTTTTCATTTATTATGAGCACCAAACGAGACAATTATATGATGCAGTATAGGCCATCTGAGGATAATCACGACTCCTTGGTGCCTCGCACATCAAACAGGAAGTCCTTTAGAGGGCCAGGGATTTAATACCGTCTCATAGTAACTCCCCTCCTGCATTCTGTGTTCAGCCCTGTTCTGTCTGACATTTTTAGTGAAGAAAAAAAGTTCCACCAATACTTTGTTTAAGGTTTTGTATCCTGACAAGGAAACCCGATTCTAATTGGCATTCAACATGCACCATTGGTACAGCACTGATAACAGCCAGTACAGCTCAAACACTGGTGAAATATTGCACATATGAGCAACAGGTCTGAATGTTAGTCACCAGAAGCATAAACAAAACACAAAGTAATGGAACGATAGCAAATATCAGTTTGTTCAGCCAATATGTGATGAAGGAATTACGAGTTTGGCTCTCAATGATGTTATTAACCAGCCAGCCAGTCAGCAGCTCTGTGTTGCGTGTTTTAACTTATTAGCATTCTGCTCCAGTAGGGAATAGCACCCCAAATCATAATACTACAACCACGATGTTGCACAAATGGGATAAAATTCTAATGCTTCAGTGACATGTTGCATATGTAGATATATATATATATATATTTTAAATGGGCTTCTTTTTACACATCTTGTAATTAGATTGATCTTTGCTGGTTGCCCCTTCACGAGAAGCATAACAACGCACTTAAATCTGTTTGTGTACAGTCTGGCTGATTGTGGATTTTAGAGACTGCTTTGTCACCCTTTGCACCCTGGTGATCATCAGCCACAAGTTGTTTTTTTTTTTAACAAATGTATTTTGGACTGGTACTCAAGCCTAACTGTGATCCTACTGATTTTGAGAACATCTAATATTGATTTTAAATTAATTTGGGGGGCTGTTGTGAGACACTTTGATCTGCTACAGTAATAAATTTCATCACTTTTCTTTAATCTTACAGTATTTTAATTTGTTTTAGGTGTTTTCTACAAGTCGAATTTCATTCATAATCTATTTTTAGTCATTCTTGATAAAATGCTACATCCTGCAAACGTCGTGCGCCTGCGATGTATTTGCATGGGTATTTACGGTCAATTTATGTCCGACAGAAACATGACCGATGCATATACAGCTACACTCCCACACATGAGCTGTTTGGAGTATTTATACTTCAGGCTGTAAATCCCCTTCATTTCACACCATATTGCTTTCCCTTTGGGACGTGTGTATGCGCGCTGCCCTTGGAATGGATGCCACTGCGTGATAGGCTTTCCTCAGCTCTGGAGCTGTGTCTTAGAGCTATTATAAATCAGATATGTTTATGCATGCTGGGCAGGTTATCTAGCAGCGAATATGGAAATAAGTTGAATTGCAGCCTCACGAGAGGGACAGAGAGACCCTAAATGGAGCGAAGAAGAACAACATATTCCCCTCTTTCCTGCTTGCCTTTTTACTCCTCGAGAATACATTTATTGTTCCCAGCAGAGTTGTTTTTTCACAACAGGGGCTTTTTAAGTTTGATTATCTCCTCGGCTCATCAAATGAATTTTGTTTATGTTAATCAAATCATTGCCAGCGCTCAGTTTACCTCTTACTCTTTCTAGTTATTTTGCTTCTTAAACGAGTACAGTGTGGCATGCAAGTTAAAGATGAAACCTTGCATCACAATATTTTAAGCAAAATTGCCTTTTTTTTCTTTAACATTTTGAACTATATCCATCATCTTTTTGAGATAACAAGATGGAAAAAGTAATGGTCAGTACCTACTGACTCTCCTTTAAAAAGCATTGCAGCTTGCAATAGTTTTAATTGGCATTTGTAGTAATCCAAGAAATTTTCCCCCCATAATGGTATCTGAGTTCTTTTTTTATTTTTTTTCCCATATGTTTCTGGCTGCAGCACAACACCCAAAGTACGATTGATCCAGCCCTCTGCTTAACAGTCAGCGAGTGGTTGTCTTAAGGAAATTCTGCACTCGTATTTTAAATTTTTTACTGCATCAGTCCACTGTGGTTCAGTTCTCAAAATCCATCTGGCTTGTTAAGATGTTCATTTGAACATTTCAACTCATCATTTCACTTCAACTCATCACTTCCCCCTTTTTCTTCCATTTGTGGCCACCGCTTTGCCGCACCATTCGTTCATATTCATTTTTGAAGGAAAATATGCCCCTTGCGAAGATTAGAGGAAACGTGAGGCAGCTTTGTCCGTGTGGTGCTTTGCCAATTTAATCTCAGAGAACAGGAAGAGCTCCACGACTGCAAGGGAGGGCGTCACGTACATCGTCACATAACAGGGTGACTTGTCGGGGAAAAGAATGGCTAGATGCTAAGAAATGGGACTCAGTGGGAAGTGGAAACACTCATTTGCCAACTCAACTGTTTGGATTTAAGTGAAGCAGTTAAAGCATGGTAATATGCACGTATACAGTAAGAACTGACATCCCCTGGAAACCGCGGGTCTTTGGATCCTCTGACTCACCAGCATTTGTAGCACATCTCTCCTGTAACTGAATCTGTCAGCATGTGAGCATGTTAATGGCATTCAGTGCATATCTCTCACACAGCCACATAAGCACTGTGCAGCACCACTTATGATAATCAGGAATTTCTAAATACGGATCCGTCTCCAAGCTGTTTTGTTCATTCCTCTGCACTTTGCACAGCTGCAAACTGAAACGCAGCTGGGTGCTTCAGGTGTGTCTCCGGGTCAAAGGCAGTTTGTGAACTGAAGCACAGACATTTACCCCTCCATAAATATGTATGCGCATTTTAGCAGGAAGGATTTCTCAGAGATCCTCCAGAGATTAATGAAAATAAAGTTTTGTCAGTGGATTCAATTTATTTTCTAGACTTAAAGGTCACAAATGCTGAATAGTCTTGGTCATTAAGGAGTGTTGTTTTTTGCTGTATACTTAAACCACAGAACCACAGATGCGAGAGAATGAAAAAGCATGGTCTCTGCATGCACATCAGGAAACTAATAGATTTGATATAAAAAAGTTACCAGAAGCATTATTAATTCCTTTAATTTATCTATTCTGTCAGACAATATCTCCACTTATTCGCTTTAAGAAAATCAGTTAAAGCTGTGATACCTTTTCTGTTTGTTTCGAGGCAGCTCTGCACATGTGATGCAGGATAAAATGTGACCTTTATCAACACCAGCAGAGATGGACTGAAAGAGAGCGGATATTACTTCCTTTTTTCTTTTTTTTTTTTTGTGGCACCGTGTAGCAGCTCTGCATTAAGATCTTGTTTCCCTGCATTTAGCAGGCTGCTTGCTTAAAGACAGTGTAACTGAGGGGCTGCTTGTTCCCAATCCCAGTGAATGGCCACGGTTAGAGGAAAGTTTTTTTTTTTTAATTTTATTTATTTATTTATTTTTTGTTCAATATCGATCCTCCAAACAGCCCTTCTGCTTTCGCGTCTGTTGTGTTGTATAGATTTGTTCTCAAATGACTTTCGCAATCACAGTGGCTCCAGTTTTTTGTTCTCTGTCTCAATATTTAGCGCTAATAAGCGTTTTAGGGCTGATTATCTGTACTACGGATGTTAACAGACATCTAATTCTGTTACTCACTCTGTTATTCTACTCTTCTTTATCCTCCTGTGCGTATCATGCTTCCAAGTTCAAATTAATCAACCTAAGCTGACCTCTGGCAGCAGAGAGAAAGGCAGGAAGAGGGGTATTTATGGAGCAGGGGCTAAATATAGGAGTCCATCTGCAGAATTGACTTATGTGGGTCCGTGTGTGTTTGTGTGTCTGTAAAGGTTTGTCCTCTCACCATTTGACATGCAGCTTTTTGAGTCTCATGACCATTTTAATTACATATGCAGTATGAATACGCTCACGCTTCGGGAATACGTGTCACATGCTGGAAAACATAAGTGTAAAAAGTTGGAAGCTTCTAGAAAGATTTAGATTTTACTGTAGCACAAGCTTGCTTCTAAGAGAACACAACAAATGGTAACTGGGCAGTATGAGTCATCCACAAAAAAGCTGTGCATACCCGTCAAGAGTTGTCATATTTATGAGAGTCCTCAGTCCTTTGTGAAAGCTGTCAAGCCCGTGCATTCACGAGAACTAATATTGGATGCATTTTAATGCAGCGACGTCATGAGACTTGACAGATTAGTCTGTTCCGTCTTCATAATTGCACAATGGACATTAAACTAGCAGCTGCCAACAACATACATCTTCATAACGGCATGCTTTTTTTTTTCTTTTTCTTTTTTTTTTTTTTTTTGGATGATTTATAGGTTTAACAGCAGTTGCTGACACTGCTGAACCGTGCATGATTGCCAGAGCTAAACACGAGTGATATATTTGCATTTGCACGGTTAGGTGCATCTGTCACTGTTTCCATCTGTGTTGGCTCACGTTTTGTTAAGCAAAAACTCAAGCGTGCATATCGCTCAAGGAAGACGGCAGGCGTCTCAATTAGTGTTTTTGAAGGGTCAGGGCTGACCTGAGAGTACAAAGACTGCTCCTGAGTTTTAAAATCATTCTTCGTCTAACCATATGTTCAACCTGGATTTTTCAGCTCCATGCTCCGCCAGCTGTGTGTAGATTGTCGCTTATCGTCTCGCTGCCCTTAAGCTCCAACATTTCACTCTTGCCATATGCTTGATTGGCCACCGTGCAGGTTTGTCTGCTGCCAGGATCCCAAGATGAGAAAATCAGCTCCCTCCGTAGCACCGACTCACGTGTGCATGCACAACATGTCGCAGGATTAGCGTAAATTAAACGGGTACACGTGATGGTTTGGATTGGATTTCAGGTTATTACGATTTCTCATCAACAATGCCAAGCTCTGCGGAGCCGGTGTTTTTGAGTGGACCGCGTTCATTTTTGGTATTGTTGCTGTCCGATAAGGTGATCTGATGTGGCAATCATTGGGTAAAGGTTTCTTTTCTTTGACTGTCACATCAGTGCTCAGTTTGGGCCAGATGATGGAAGTGGGTCCAGAGGTGTTAACGAGAGGAGAGGCGGATAAACTATGTGAGGTCACTTTAGCTGAAGACATCCATCTGTGGCCAGCTGTCTGTCTGTGCTTCATCCGGTCTACTATAAGCCACGCGCTGGGTTTTACAAAGTTGCATCCCCTATCATCTCCCACTTTGGTACTTGTTTGTTTGTAGAAATGTCCTAAATCTCCACAACTTGAATCAGTAAAAGTTTGTAAAGCATGTTTTACAGTGATGAGAGCAAACAGTGTTTCTTTGGCTCTTACCTCCATTTTCCTGTTTGACTCGATTAGATGAAGCTTTAATGATCCACAGGAGGAAATTGGTTTGTTGTAACGGGAATAACAAGAACTATTGACGGGAAGGTTTTATCACATCACTTTGAAATATGTTGAGATGGATGGAATTAGGTAAAATTTGAAACGATGTACGTGCGTCAATGGCTGTCTGTATCATTTGTCAAATGCTTTCCTTTAGTATCGGATGCACAGCAGACTTGACAGGGGCAGATTGCTAAAGATGTGTATATGTCTTTAAATTATCTATGTTGCCAAATGTGTGTTCTCACTCCTGGCATTTTTTTAATTTTTTTACTTACAGCTGAATAGCACATTCCTTTGTCTACAACGGTTCCATTATCAAACGTAACAAATGTGTTATGCCTCAGGGACATTTTTTTTTTACATTCTATCATTTTGTCTCCTTGCAGGGCGTCACCAACTTCCACTACTGAAATCACCTCTCTGTGGATGTTCTGAGAACTTGAAATCTCTCAAAATAAACATGTTGTTTTTGTTGAAATCCTGTTGTCATCATCTAATGACGTGCTTAGATGCTCGGAGGGCTTTGTAAATGATTTCATATTATATTCTTTCTGCGTGAAAGGACTCAAGTGTCAGCAGGTTTCCAAGATGAAAACCAACCTAATTTAGTTTGTTTTTTTGTGAATTGCAGATATTGTTTTAACTATGAAGACTGAACCCTGGACTCACCCTCAGTGTTTGGTTTCAAGGCTTTATAGCAGCACGGGTCCTTCCTTCTATGCACTCACACTTAGGTCTTTCAGTGGAGTGTCGCTTATCCGCTGCAATTTTATTACTTCTCTAAAATACCTATTAAAACCAGAATTTGGTACCGCTAGTATTCCATCCTGTCTCTGTAATATTACTGCAGTTCTTCATGCTTGAGGACACTGCAGATCCTGTGTCCCTGAATAAGTATGAATTGCTTTGTAATCCCCAACTAATTTCACCCTTGTTGAATACGAAACACTGTTCCAGCCTTATCTGCGTCATTAGCATATCTCCGACTTACTTCCTCCTATACAGTGATTGCGATTATTATCGCTTGTGCTTTGCTAACTGAAGACAATTGGTGGTTAATTCAGGAGAGATAAGTTTGATGGATTTTTATTGTCGAACGTTCCCCTTTCAAAGACGAGCTTTCTTCTACTGTTATAAGAGGCTTGCCTATTTATGAGTTAAACATAATTATCTCTGCAGTGTGAATAAAGGCCGTAATATTGGAAAAAACACAGAGCAAATCTTATTTCCATATTTTGTTTTGTTTGTTTTCTGACAGCATTGTATCCAGTGTTCTGTGTGTGTGCAGAACTGAGATCATGTAATATTTTCCCTCTTTGTCAATGAATGCAGCTTAACTCAGTCAGAATGTAGAACTTTTTTACATGTAGAAATGATAAAGTCTTCATTAGTTTCACGTGCTCTTGTTTATTCGAAGTGCCCTTCTGCAGAGCATTGGTCAGTCCTCCTTTGAGCCACACCCCTGCTCAGAGGTGGGCGGGTCAGTTGCAGGGTTTGGTCTTTATAAAGCTGGACATGCGGGCTCACGTTGTAAACACTTTACACTCAGTCAGGCAGAAAGACAGAAGAACTCAGTGGTTCTGCTTCAGCGAAACCCAACTCTCCAGCACTTGCTCCACCTGTCAGAATCTGAAATGGCTACCTTCGTATCGGTGAGTTTTCCGTCTCCTCAGCATTCAGGGCTGTCAACGGCTTTGCTCAGATTGGCTGACCCACTCATTGGTAACTCGCTCTAACCAGTTTTATCCTCCTGCGGCTCGGACGACTTGTGTCCGTGATGGATTTAAGTTAGTGAGGATCCGGCAGGGATTTTGAAGGATCTTTAATCAACAACGTATTGAATTTTCCAGAATCAAGGAAAGTTTCCTTCAGGAAGAAAAGTTAAATTCGCTTTTCATTTCTGCTGAATAACTTAGTTGAGGCTTGTTACTGCAACTGAAAACAAACCCTTTAGCTCATCCTTTACTCAGAGGAGTTTCATCTTCTTGATAATCTGATAGCCTTTAATGTGCTGAAATTGAGAAAACGTTTTCTTGTCTGATGATTGTGGTGCGTCTTAGCAGTTATCTTTATTCTGCTTTAGCTCTACTAAAGTGTTTGTGTTATGAAAGTTTGAATGAGTAACCTATTAAGTTCTTATTTAATTACTGAGGATTTCATAACCGTGCGCGTGAGTGCAATGCACTGTTGTTTTTTTCCAAAGTCTAACTACATGCACTGTACTGTTTACTGAAACACGAGTGGAGGGTCTCAGATGCTCACTGTTGATTTGAATCATGAGGATCTTATAAACAGGGAAATGCGCCCTGTGACTCTCACAAGCATCTACATGCTTGTCATTGCGGTAAATGTTTCAGCTGCACGTGTGGAATGTGTCAGGAAATTGTCTTGATTTTATCTTTTTAAGTCCAGGCATGAGTAAACTTACCCAATGTCGTAAATTTCAAATAAAAACAAAAAGGAATTTTCAAAGCGGGCTGACTGACAATTTTATAGCATCTGCACCCTGAATAGGTGAAACTGCACAGCAACAGTCTCAACTTGCCCCTCTCATATCTGTGCAATTGTTCAGGTAGAAGAATGTTTGGCAAGACCACAGGAAGAGTCTCAGCTGTTAAGTCGGTGTCCTCTGGTGAATTTGCTCGCTGGGCTGCATTGTAAACTATTTCTCAGCTGTGAGATGGCTGTATATGTGGCTGACGTGAGAGGGGCTTTTGTTCGCCTGCGTCACTTGGGGCATAGGAGAGGCACTCATTGTAGAGCACTGGCCCTCCACAGCCGCTGCTTTACCTGCCCTGTGTGTCCCTAAAGTCCACCTGTCACTGCAAAGACCCGACAAAGTCACAACAAATGCGTGTGTCCCTGAGAGTCGGGCAGCCGTGACGATAATGGGGTCGAGAAAGGAAAATAACTTGAATGACAAAAGCCTCAACCTCTTACATATTTACATCAGTTAGTATATAGATAGATCATATACAAAAGTAGTTTCTTTAAAAAAAAATTTTTTTAAAACTGCTGAATTTCCACCAGGTTATTCTTGTGGGAAAGTCTTGTATCCTTTCACCTCAAAACTTCTTTGTGAGAGGAATATAGATGCAGGCCATGCAGTATTAATGGATGTTCCTTTCCTCTCATTATCCCAGATGGCCACCTGCCATGCTTGCAGTAAGACATCCAGACACCAAGGGATGAACAGGGATTTTATAGCCACCTTCTCGAAGACCCACAGCACACCAGGGAGTGTCGGCAAATACAAGACCCCTCAGTCAAGCAGCAGATCCAACACGACGACCCCAAAGACTCCCAGCAAAGACAAGACTCCTTCTCAGACACCTCGGTAAGTTGTATGATAGTTGCTACTATTAATATCTCCTGAGCCAGAATTGACAGCATGATGTTGATTGGATAACTTTGAGGAAGTCAGAGAAATCCGAGAGGATGATGTGTTAGGCCTGCAAGGATCTAAATGATTAAGTTTATCTATTCATCATGAAAAAAGCAATGTAGCAGCGCGATTTTTGCTTGTTGGATTGCGAGATCATATATTGGTTCTCAGCCCACTGAACAATTCCTGTAAGCAACAAAATCTCAGCTAACTCTTATCTGATCTTTTCTTTTCCCGATCTTCTTCTTTCTCCCCCCAGGTCCTCCATCTCTTCCAACGTCTCAGGGTCAAGCTCAGCCTCCTCCAAGTCTTCCTCTAAACCGAAAAACTGGGTCGTCCAGCGTCTCAGCAAGATTCTCCTGCGAGAGGACAACCAGGGCAGCAAGAAGGGGGGCTTGAAAGATTTTCTCTCCTCACTTTGAAGTTCTCCCAAATGATCTTTTTCTGTATTGGTACTCTTAAAAAAAAAAAAAAACATGGGAGTAGTCCTACGTTGTAACCCGTTTACAGCTAAGGCTAAGGGGGAACTCCAGAAACTGGCTTCAGCTCCCGAGCCGCTGTGTGAAGGGTTGTACTGTTGCTGGGCTGATTGAAATGGCGCTCCTGGAATCCTTGCAGTAATAACTGGGAGCATTAAGCTATTAATCAGCTGCCGCATCTTCTGCTGGGTCACAGAGAGAGGGGAGTGCTTCTCCCGTCTAATTTATAACATGCCTCTTAAACTCCTGAGCTCCTAAACTGGAGTGGTCGCAGTGAGCAGATTGTTTGGAAATAATTCTTCTTTATTTGTAGATGCTGCAGCATCACACTGTATCATGTGTGGCATGAGAAGCTGGTTTAAATTCCAATATCCTCCATTTTTCTTAAAGTTAAAAATCATACATTTCGATGTGGAAAAAAAATCTAATTGCTAGTCAGACCATGTGATGTAAATGTTTTGCATATATCGACTGTAACAGCTCTTTGCTGTTTGTAGTTTGAAGAGGTGTCTGTGTAATTTCAATAGTAATGGTATATGATAAAGAGGACACGCTCACAGAAGTACATATATTATATATTTTGAGACTTGCTTTTTTTTATTTGCATACAAATTTGAAAATACAAGTCACCAATGACTGTATTTGTGTTTACAGTGTAGTTTAAGACTCACCAGGTGCTGTTTACATTGCACAGGCACATCTGCATAAAAACTGTACAGAAAGACTTGATAAACATAGTTGTTTGAGCTTTACACTTCTTGCTTCAGTACTTCCTTGACTATGTGTTTGTGAAAGGTTACTATTTTCAGCATTTTGTGAAGAACAGGAATATTTAATGCAGCTACTGCATTTTGTACTGCCTGATTATGTGCCGTTTTATCTGCTGTATAATGAACAGTTTGTGTTTAAATTCTGAAATACCTCACATTTCTATCCAACTCACTGTGATTCTCTTAAAACTTTTCACTTTATTAAACTGTGATGTCTGTTCTTACTCTGCAGCTTCTTTTTTTTTTTTTTTTGTCCACTCACGTGATACGCATTTATCATAAAGGTGTGTCTTTCCAACTCTTATTTTTGTCCTGACAACAGAGGCATGTACTGTTGAATATTCTGGTAGGACTCACAGGGCCAGGGTCCAAGGGGCCTCTATTTGAACAACTGTCACTATTTCTCGTTGAAAAGTCAAATTACTACAGAGATATTAAAGTACCACAAAAACAAAGATGATCTAAAATAGAAAAAATGTGACTACACAGAGAGGAAAATGGCCACATAAATAAGCAATGTTGCAACAAAAAGACACAAAGAAATTTAAATTGTCCACACAAAGCTGTACAATGACTCAAACCGGGCACAAAGCGGTGGACCGAGGTAAAACTTGAGTTCATCTCAAAAAAGTCGTTTTGTTTGGACATGAACAAGCAGGTGTAAAGGGGTCTGTTGTCTCATAATCGGTAAATATCTCGTATTTACACACCCAAATTCTTCATAAATGCTTAGTGTATAGATAGAATCGGAAAGGACGCTTTTTTTACGGCATTTTCAGAGAAGCGGCTGTTTTTGCGGAAAGACAAAGTGAAACAAAAAGAGAGGAACAATTGAGGTCCAAGCAACATGTCCCGTTTTATCGGTGACGGCCTGCAGGTGGCGCTAGACTTTAACTAACTAACTCCACTGCACAGGAAGTACAGCAGCACCAGACCGAGCTATGTTTGCTAGGTGGCTGCCCGCTAGTGCGGTAAGCCGACGTATTGAGCGGAATTCTCATCAAAAATCCTTTGTATGAACTACAAAGTATCAGTAACTTAATGTTTCTTTTGGGGCTGTTGCTTGTTGGTGTAAGAAACAATGTCGGGAAGAAAGCGAAGAAGTGAGAAGGACGACAGTCGAGATCACAAGAGACACAAGTCATCTAAACATAATGTGGAAAAACTCAAGGCGCAAACGAAGAAACTCAACCAAGAGGTCCAAAAACTGGAACACGTCGAGACTTTGTGAGTAACCTCCGTCTTTTTAAACGCACAAACTTACGCGTGAAATATACATGTGACTTCATTAATACTTCCCAGGAAATTCGTGACAAATTTAACACAAACTTTGCTCCTGGTAAATTGTTTTTGCAGCATCATAACTAGTGTCTGATCTTTTCTCCACGCAGCTACGAGAAACCTCCTCCAGGACTTATTAAGGTAACGTAAAAGGCAGTTAGTGAATGCTAAATAGCTCACAATAAGTTCATTTTTTGTTCTTTATTTAAAAAAAAAAAACACGCCTGGCATGTGTGACAGTGACCGCCTCTGTTCGCAGGAGCATGACGAAAAGCCCGAGGACTGTATTCCTGCTGAACCAGGAAATGAAGAGGCTAGGAGCTTCCTGGCACACGCCCCCACCAGGGGGCTTTGGATGCCCCTGGGGAGGGAGGTGAAAGTGATGCAATGTGAGTACATGAACCCAATTTCGATTTCACCTTTGAGTGTAAGAAGACTTTTCACAGCCCTGCAGAGGTGAGGGATGGGTGATGCCGTTCTAATCGAGGGGATATAGCTCTTTGCTGCCAGGGTTATAAGAATAAAATGCATTGCAGTATTTATTAGTCAGATTCTCCCCACAATCGACATCTATGCGTACATTTTTACCCTTATACCGATGGCAGATTCTAGCATTTGAAGTGAGGTCCACCTAGAAACTCACCGATTTAAATGGTGTAATTATATGAAACATTTTCCAGTAACAGATTAAACATTTGTACAGGATATAATTTGATACATTGTACACAACCTTCCATTGTTATTTGCAAAGCAATAACGGTGCTTAACGGTCTGGAACAGTAGGAAGTTGTGAACCTCGGATGACGCGTGGGCAGCAGTTTTGACGGGCATAAATGTAACCACAAAAACTTCACATATGCACACGAGTCTATTGTTGTTTGTTGTTATTCTGACAAACACGATTGGTAACGGCATCGTGAAGTTTACTTTCTGTCTTTTCGACAAAGCAAAGACTGTCATTATGTTGAGTGTCCTTTCATTTCTTCATCCCACATGTTGTCATGCAGCCTGAGCGATGGGTAGCTTGGGAGCCACAAACACACATAAAGGATATGAATACGCAGAGAGCCTGTCCACATATCTGCGTTAGTTTCTGCAGAATCTGAACGCGCCTCGTGCCGCTCCGTTCTCGGACAGTGTTTTCACTGTCAACAACTGTTAACTGTTAACAACTTCATGTACAATCCCTCTCCGAGAATAAACTGTGAATCACTAAAGAAGACTCACAAAAGCTGCCACTTGAGCTAAAGAGCAGTGTGAAACCTGTGAGTAAATGCACATGATATAATAATAGGCTACATTTATTTTGATTAAACTACATTTAGCCAAGAGCCCCTCAGATGCTTCTTCCAAAGCGTTAATTGGCACATCGTTTAAGCTTGATGGCAGATGTGAGTAATCGTGGGTTTACACGCCTATATGGTCATTTACAGCAGGTGAGATTTAACCGCGATAACTGATCGTATCCTGTTTAGTTACCGTTGCAGGTGAGGAGATGCAAGTGGACAGTGTGGAAAAAAAACGATTTTGGTCGGAAGACGATATCTGCAGATCGGATACCGTGTCGTTTTTTAAAATTCTTTTACAGGCTGGAGATGCAAGCGCTACGGTCACAGGACGGGAGACAGGGAGTGCCCTTTCTTCATCAAAGGCAACCAGAAACTGGAGCAGTTCAGAGTGGTGAGTTGGTCGACTGTTATAGAAGCTGTCAAATAACGCTCTAAACTCAGAAGGCCGGACGGCCCGAGTTGAGGCTTGGGCCTGAACAGCTTTGCTTCAGCGTATCTGTAATGGAACAATACCCTCTACAGGAACGCTCAGCCTCTGCAATAATTACCATAAATGCAGTTTTGTCATTTTATTTATTTTTATCTCCAATGTATTCCGCCAATATATCTAAAAGTGCTTACATAAGACTGTTTGGAATATGCTGTGTCGACAATGTTCTGGATCTAATGTGAATTGGTATATTAAATGTCTTTTCATGGTTTCTGTTTCCACTTTTTCATAGTGTATTATTTTCATCTTTTAGGCTCACGAAGACCCAATGTATGATATCATTCGGGAAAACAAAAGGAATGAAAAGGAAACCAGGTATGTTCGTGCATGTCTCTGTCATGCATTGTGCGTGTGAGCTGAAATACAGAATTTTTCACCTGACATGAAAGGACAAAAGGCAGTTTTGATGCCCCGCTCGGTCGAATCCTCTTACAGTTGCAAACTTACAGTGTTTTACACTTTGTGGGGTTTCTTTTTTACTGTCTTCTCAGCAGAGCAGCAGGGATTCCACTGCCAGTTTCTTATAAAAATCGTTTTTGACAGCGGCATGCTTGAACTTTAGGTTAGTTCACCATGAAGCCTTACTGCAGGGGTGTTTGTATACATGCAGAGCAGCAGCGTGTGTGTGTGTGTGAGAGAGAGAAAAAGAAAGAAAGAGAGCATGCATTGCAAAAAGGTTATTTAAAGGCCAGAGGCACTTTGAAGTTTTAGTTGCGTGTCTGTGCCACATTAATTTTGACATCTCCTTTGAAAGGGAAGTGAGACAGGCCAAGCTCTCCCTGCATGTTTTCCTACTGCACACCCAGTGTTGTGTCCGAGGTCGTTGAAATGACCGGCATCTGTATTTTGAAGGAGGGTTTTTCTTTTCTTGTAATACTGTACACGCTGACAGTAGGACTGTAACCAAACTGGTTATATTTCACCTCACCTCCTTTTTTTTTTTTTTTTTTTTTTTTTTTTTTGGCTTTAAATGTGTCTTTAATTCCGCTGATATATCTGAAATTTGGATGTATATTGAGCTATATGTACTCAAACAACACAAATTGCCTCCATGTTTATGAGAATAGAGCTTAGTTGGTGTATTTATTTATTTTTTTTAATTGAATTTTGTTCACATTTTCAGTATTATTCCTTCTCTTACGCGCTTCTACCGGAATGTCTATACTCTGCACAGCTCTTGTTCTTTGTGAAATCCCCCCTCCACTGTTTGGCAAGGCCTCACGTGTAGCTTAGATGGTGCCAGTAAGCTAAATTTGATATCTTTGTCCGAATTACAGTCGGCTAAGTACAAATTTCCTTCTTTTATTTCCCTCAAAAGACTTTCTTTGCCAAGGTGCAAGAAAGAACGCCGGTTTTGGTTGCTGGCTTATTCGGGTGTTTGCATACATCTGTTTCCACAAGCTGTCACGTCAGCGGTGAAGATGAGCTGTTAACTGAGCGGCTGCGTTTTTAGCAACATTATCACACTTACATTTGCACACGAGAGTCGGTGACCGACGGTTAAAGCGGGGTGTTTATTTTTTTTGCGCTGCAGTTGTCAGCTGTTCGCTCAACTCGTGACAACATATTCTCACAGAACTTGTTGAATTCTGGTTATTGTCCTCTTGGAAGCGGACGCATACACATGTATCGCACTGCGCTCATGTCCACTTTGATGAAACTCGATCTGATCTCTGAAGAAGAAAATCTGTGCAGCACTTTTTCTCGTCTCCCCTTTTCTTTTATCTAACTCGGAGCACAGCTCAAAAAGTCGAGGTCAGTTAACATCAAACTGACATGTGGTCACTACATGTGTCCTTCTACAGTAACTGTTATCTAGGGGGGGGGTGCTATCAAGACTAGGCTGTGTATCTACATGATATCTGTTTAAACAAGATAAGAATATGAGACGGTACTCTATATGTTAGTTTAGTTTGATCGGTGTGAGATCCAAAGTGTTCTGTTAATCATTCGGCTCCCTCTGATCTTCACGGCCATAATGACTTCTGAGGGACACTTCATCAGAGCGTGCCAGTCTTTTCTTAGAGAACCTCTTCATCTTTCATTAGAAAATGGTGCACTTCTGTTATCGCTCAGTGCTCCAGCTGGGTTTTCTGTGCCAGTTAGAGAGTGTTTGCGCCAGGTGGCCTCTAAAAGATCCGTTCACCTTTGTTTCTGAGGGATTGGCAGTTTGGCGCCTCCCTGCTCTCTCGGACAGAGCAGTGGATAAGGAGGTTTGTTTTGTTTGTCACAAAGACCTAGTTAAGAAGCAGCTGACGTCACCTACAGTCTGTTGTGGCATTTGTTTGCGTTTGCGACCAGCTTGTCTTACTGTTTGTTTTAGTCGTGAGAGGCTGGAGTCGGAGCCAGCCCACAAACCTACAAATGCTAATAAGATGACATTATTGATCATCTGTTGGCTTGAGAGTTTTTTAGCCATATATTCAGCTTCAGCTTCAGTTTCTACTTCGCCTCATCTGTGCTTGAGCTGCATATTGAAGTGACAGGATGACCTCATTGTTGAGCCGTGTCTTCTGACGTGTGATCGGACAGTCCCACTCGCACCTGCAGTGTTAACGTTTATCTAACTCCACAGGCCTGAAATGCTGGTGTTGGCACAGAGGCTGCTCAACGAGCCGAGCACCGAGTCAAGTATCAGCTGTGTTTTCCTCCGCAGCCTCAACTCTTAATGCCACTTCCTTTTCTCTCTCGTGTGCCCTTCCTGTTTGTAGGATCCAGCAGCTGCAGCAGCTGCTGCAAGACACCACCTCCTCCGACTCCGACAGCTCTTCTTCTTCCTCCTCCTCCTCCTCCTCCTCGTCCTCCTCATCATCATCACACCACCATCGGAGCAAGAAGAGCAAAAAGAGGAAGGACAAGAAAAAGAAAGACAAGAAGAGGAGAAAAAGGAAGCAAAAGCACAAGTCCTCAAAAACCAGTGACCGCTCGGATTCGGATTGAGACTTTGGGACATGCTGGCATATTGACCTAAATACTGCGTGCTTTACTGGTAGAAAGAGGTAAAAACGGCAATTATAGATCATAGACTAGTGAATTGTGTGTTGCAGAGTGCTTCAGAAAGAGCTGCTCTCTAGAGACTCCCATAAGCCTTCTTCTGCAGGTTGAAACTAAAAAACTGAATATTCACTGTGCATGCCTTCTCCCATCTGTTTCATTCATTCAAAGGTCAGCTCCGAGGAATGCTGTATTTACAACTTCTTTGTTGAATCATTCAGCGCGGGGTCAGTTGCTTTAGCTGCCCAAGTTAGTATCCTGGTGCATACTTCCTCATGTGAAAGACTCTTTACTGTATGGACAATGAGCCAAAAGCTATATGGAAGCAACCTGCTGGTGGAAGAGATAATGTTCTTTCCCAGGTTCTGTATGTCAGCGACTACAGAAACATAAAGAGATTGTATTTTCCACCACAGTCAGTTAGCCTTGCTGTTGTAATAACAAGTGACTGTACAGTCCAAATTAAATGTTGGGTTGCAGTTTGAATGTTTTCCACATAAACCAGAATGTTTAAATGCTGGTGACTTCACAGAAATGTTTGGAATGATTTGAGGTTGGAATATTCTTATTTGCTCTGAAAAAACCCACAGAAATGGGGGAAGAATGTTTGCAAATACATTCCCGTATTCTTAGAATAAAGATCGCTTTTTCTCCCAAGTTTACCCAACGTCAGGCAGGGGAAAAAAAACAACAAAACTGTTTATCACTTTGGCCTCTTCTTCATTTCTAACATTTATGGTGACTTAAGATGCTGAAGATGGTGCAGCAAAACATTTCAGATATTTATACTGTGAAAAAAATGCATCATAGGGTTGGAGGGGGATTGATGATTGCTAGAGCTAGCATGGAATTCTGGGAATATTCCCTTGCCTCTTTAAGGTTATTTCCTAGTCTGTTATCCTCACGCTGCTGTGGAGCAGATCTCCATCGACTAATCATCGAATTGTGTTCTCCAACAACAATAGTGTGTCATGTTCAGCTCACCTAAAGCTGCTAGAACCAAGATTTTCCCTGTTGGCCACATTTGAGGAAAGCCAATGCTTCTCCCCCTCTCAAACAACGTGTATCCCTGTGGATACGAACTGGAAACATTCCCTTTTCCTAATGACCCTGATAGGGCGTCAATTATAGCGGCCCCACAGGGACCAGGCCAACCATATTTCCATTAAGATTTGAGTCTGGGGCCTTCTGAATAGTTCAAACGGCTGTGGGAAGTAAACATCATATGTTTGTGTGAGGAGTTTCATCTGAGCGTAGCAGGTAATTCAGCCAATTGTTAGCCCGATTCTTTCATCAGAAGCCCAAGAACAAGCTGGAGAAATCTTAAGTTAAACAAAGTATTTATTCGTGCTCACATGTAAAGTATGGCGGCGACTCTCAGGAAATCCGTCAGCCCGAGCCCCGATATCTGGAAACATTTCATATTTATGTTCACCTTTATCTCACAGAGCTTGTACTTACACTCGACAGAGTATAATTGGCCAGTTTTCAGTGACATGAGCAGGCCACCCACCGTCTTCTTCATGTTCTTTGGATGTGATGTGAGAGAGTGTTGTGTTAGGTGTGTATCTACTGTATCTGACCTAATAGAGACGCTTTATCTGACCCAGTTATTTAGTCCCGCCATGTCATCTTAAAGTCTTGGACCATTCAGGGACATACATGGCGTTTGTATGAGCAGAGTGGACAGGTGCAAGATAGAAACATAGATTGTTTAGTAAAATAAAGAATGTGAATACATAATGTCTAAGAACAAAGCCAATCATAACACAGGAGACCTGTTTTTGTTGCCGATTCAGAGCACATAGTTTTAGTTTCTTCTCTCATCTCACTCCTCTCTTCATTCATGCACTTTAAGTGGCGGCTGTCCATCCTTTCTCTAGTTGCTCGGGCCTCGAAGCAAAGATAAATCCACTTTGGTGAAACGGTCCAGTTTCCCTCCGAGTTGCACCATGAATCTCAGATGAGATTCAGTCACAGAAGCAGCTCAGGGGGAGGCAGTGCTACGTAGAGAAAATGCGGTCAGCGGTGTCTTTTTATTGATGCCATCTGTCATTTTGGACAAGGAGCAGGTCAGACTCAATGTCCTGATTGTGTTTGAGCTTCGGCACAGTGAAGGCTGTCAGAATCTGGACAGTAACACCACGTTTAGTTCTTTAAGCTCTGATTCAGCACATTTCTTGCATCAAATTTGTGTATGGAAAGCGATAAGCATGCAAATGAAGGTTCCAATGAGGCTTGAAAACGTTTCCTAGAAACACTCATGGAGTTCGAAAGATATCCAGAAAACAGCAAACACTGTGATACACATGGCTTCGAATGAGTGGGAAATCATTAGCAAAAGGGGGAAAAACAAATGTACCTTGATAACTTGAAGCGTGCATAATTTGTTATCCACGATAAGGACGAGACATCATGACCTCAGAGGAATCGCCACAAGTGGCAATTTCCAGGAAACCTAAAAAAAAATAGAACATGCAAAAAGATGGACTTTTGGAACAAAGCTCTTCCTGCTGATTAAATAAAACAAACCTGGTGGGGCTTCTGTCATGGCTTGGGTCTGGCTGATGATAGAACTGGCACACTGTCATTTATCGTTAACGTCGTTGCTGACAGGATGATAAAAGGATGGCATATATGAGTGCACTGTGTGCTCAGATTCTGCCAAACTCATCCCTGATGACGACACTGAACACGGTAAGCAGGGTGAAAAGTGACCAAGTGACCACATGAGGTGCCTGGCAATAATTTGACTGAGCTGCATTCCACATGCTGAAGGCCAGATTAAAGGAAGAAATGCACAACAACAATCAGGACGTGAAGGTGCAGTGAGGGCGTGGATGGGGATCAAAGCATCTGTGTCCGCATCAAAGTCTGTGGATCAAATATGAGGATTTTCTTCGACTTCGTGTGCTGCGTGTGCAAATGGGACCTCGAACTTTTATTTATTGTACTTTCACGTGAAACACGTTCTTTTTTTAAAAAAAAAATCTCAAACTAGAGAACAAAATCAATGTCAAATTTCAATCATACCAATCAAATAGGTATTGATACGATCGCATAGGTTTTTGATAAACAGGACAGAGGCAGTAACGAGGCTTGACTGTGAAGATCCATGGATCCAGCAGATGGAACAAGATGTCTTCGCACAACAGGATTTGTATTCAAATCAAAGGGAGTTCCATAAATCCGTGCAGAAAATGCAACCAGTGCGGTACTTACCTTAAAAGATACAAACAGAAACAAGTCTCAGCCTTTACATTGGATATTTTTATTTATATATATATATATATATATATATATATATAGTTATAGTGTGTGTTAGCGGTATAAACTGCTCATCTTGCTTTTCAAAGTCTTTTGGTGAGCTCAGAGATTTAGTTTTGAAGAATGGCTCTGTTTGTTTAAGGCTTTCCCTTAATTAAAGACTCGTCTCTCTCTTTGAAACGTTGACGCTTAATCCACAAGTCAAGTGCTGCCTTTATTCACGGTTTCTCAAAATGACTTGAAACTCTACGAGCTCCAAGAGGCGATCCAGTGATGTCTGGAAAACACCTCAAATACCCACTTCTCCTCTTCCCGTCTTCAGATCGGTGCCGCTCAGTTTGGCTGAGGACCGCAGGCTGTCATTTGAGTGAGCAGAGCTTCGCCATCCCGTGCCATTCACGGAGATTAAAAAAAAAGAAAACAAACAGAAAGAAGGACTGAGATATCTCTGCTGGGTGTGTCGCTTCAGATTATTTAGCAGGATGAACGGGGCTCCTATGATCCTCCTCCTGCAGAGACTGAGCAGCGGCACTGGTGCCACACACCACTCCCAAAGGCGCACGCGAGGTGCAGGTAAATTGCTGACTGAATCAAAGGCAAGTGGACTTACCTGGCGCAGAAATGGCGGTTAACTTGTAATGAATACAGTAGTTTAGCTATGTCAGGAATGTCCAGGTCCCAAAGTAACATTAGAAGGTCACGATCCCACCCTGCAAACAGCAGGGCAGAGAGCGCTCAATAATCATGAATTATTGAAGCCGTTGTTCCCGTTTGTCTTTTCTCCCCTGCAAGTCTGGAAGTAAAAATGCTTTGTTCGTTTGTTTGTGGAGTTCAGATTTTGGGGGTACTTTGCACAGATGTAATCTGTCACAAGGTTCCTTTTCAGTCAGACAGGCGTCATATTTGTTTTTAACTCAAAGGGCCTCAGGTCCTGCATTAAGAGACTGTCGATAGTTCGCGTAGGCCTGTTCATTGGTTTCGGGTCCACTCTGTCACCTGAAACAGCACATCGATTCAAATCCTCTGAAAATGTGCAGAAGCGGCGCAGCAGAGCTCCGAGCACGTGGTGAACGTCGCTTCACAAAACCCGAAGCCGACTTCTCTGGGAGAAGATGACAAATGTTTTCAGTTGTACACTACGTTTTCTTTAAAAACGCGTTTGGGTGTCTGTTTTTGAGCCGTAAACTTCTGTGTTTGAGGTTTTTTTTATTTTTATTTTTTTCGTTTTCCTCGAAAGTTGCCGTTTTCCAACATTTAGTGTTGGCTCCATGTTGTGTTTACTGTTAGATGTTTGCTTGTTTGTAAAATGCTGTTGTACTTTCCTTCTTTCGTGTTATGATTTTTTATTTTTTTACTCTGCTGGTGTTTTGCAACATGTGGACATGTTTGGGGTTTTCTATAGTGTCCACTGTAATTACCTTCGGTAGAATGTATACACCGACTTTTTTTTTTTTAAGCATGTTTTTCATCAGGCAGATGACACAACACCAATACCCAAACGCTTCTACCTCCTTTAATTGTCAAATAAATGAGAAAAAGGTCACCCCCCCCCCCCCCCCGCGCATTTACAGTAGCCTAAGTTCCCAATTAAATAGGAGTCAGCTGACTCCTAGGACTGAGGCAAGTTGTTGACTGAACTTCAGAGCTCTTCAACCAGTTTCCTTTTTCTCGGATGATGCCATTCCCTCCACGCTTTCATGCATCTAACTGTCTGGCATCACCGAGGCAGCCAGCAGACGGCAGAAGAAAGGAGGAAGTGGAAACATCAGCACTATCTCTACGGCAGAGGAGAGACTGGGTGGGAGAAAACACCGATGAGTGACGCGCACAATCACAACACAGACACACACAAACACGCACGCACACGCAGACAAACTCCGGACATCAACGCCGCTGTGGAAGAAGTGTCCTCGCCTCGACAGGTTTGTGGAAGCGTGTTTCCCTCTTTTGCTGAAATTCAGCTTCACCGTCGTTTGCGTTCCGGTGTCAAATGTTGGGGAGTCGCGGAGGTTTTTTTTTTATTGGGAAGGGGGGGTTCTTCGCGCTTTGCCTCAGCGAGCGTTTGTGTCGGTTCCATTGTAGCGGAATTATACGGTTTCCCTTCGCGTGCTCTTCCTCCAGCCTCCCGTCTCCTGGCGTTACTTTTTGAAGTGGCGGCTCTGGGCGCTGCTCTTTCATTGACAGACATGTTCTCATGAACGCGTTGCACAGATGCACGCCGAACTGCGGTGAATGCGTTAAAGTGGCCGCGGTTCTCCTAGCCTGGTTAGTTCTGGATCCTGAAACAAGTGCACAGTAACGCTTCTAGGTGTGTGTGTGTGTGTGTGTGTGTGTGTGTGTGTGTGTGTGTGCGTGCAGCTGATTATGCGCCGACGGAGCTGGTGTTGCCGCTTCCCGGCTTGTTTGCCGAAATGCGACGCTGTTCGCTTGGCCGAAGAAGTAGAGATGCGCATGCAGATGCCTCTGCTAAGCCCCACTGCTAATTAAAGAGCCGCTTTAGTGGTTCCCAGTGTGCAACTGAAGCCCCTGCACACTGGCCACACCGCGGGCCTCTGATCAGGCCACATGAGAGTCCAAGTCCCCTCTTTCTCCCATGATAGTCGAGACAAAGATCTGCCGTTTCAGTCATGCTTTTTCACTTCCTCCTTTTCGAATGTCCGCATCAGGTGTTTCCACGGGTTTTTAATATGACTTCTAGTCATGTTGTTTGGGAAATTTGGTGGCAGGGGCGTTGCTAAGCGAGGTCCCCTGGGGCACGCAGCCGCCATTACTCAGATCACCTTTTTGAATACCTGCTGCACGCATGAAACTTGTGGTCTCAACTTCTTTTCCTTCACCTCCTCTTACTGCTGCTGTCATGCTGCTGCTGAACCCAAAGCAGCTGCCAGTGAGGGTAAACATGCAGGGAGATCTAATCTGTGGTGAAAAACTGTTGATCCACACCATCCGTTTGTTAAACTCTTGCACATTTTTCAATAGTTTCTGAAAACGCATTATGTATGATCTGAAAGTGAGCAAAGTGCCTTTCAAGCGTTTCAGTTCAGCTAGTTGCAAACTGAGTTTGTTTGTTATACCCGAATAAGACCATCAGGTTTATTTTTGAAACTGTATTTCTTTACTAACTGTTGTATTTTAGTTCCTTGATCTGAAATTGTGCCTAGTCTCATCTTCCTCGTAAGCAGATTCTGCTTTACATGGATTGTGCCACTGCTATGCAGCAGCGGTGTGCATGTGTCCTATTTGGGGTTTGATGGTGTTGCTTCAATTTGGTGAAAAGCCTATTATTTTAGCACAAACTGTAGTTGTCAGGTTGCCACAGGAATATAGATGTTTTTGTGCTTGGTCCTGATTACAGATATGTGTTGCACACTGCTATTACTGCACCTGCTGAAATACAGGTTGGTAATTTAATTCAATTCAATTCAAAAATACTTTATTTATCCCAGAAGGAAATTAAATGTTGATGTAACTCAATTAAATCAAGGAGTTATATTATAGATGCTGATGGCTGTGGGCAGGAAAGATTTCCTGTAGCGGTCCGTTTTGCATCCAAACTGAAGAAGCCTTTGACTGAAGAGACTCTGTTTTCCGATAACAGTCTCATGGAAAGGATGTTCAGGGTTGTCCATAATTCTCTTGATTTTATGCAAAATCCTTCTTTGCATTATTGTCTCCAGAGGTTCCACAGTCGTCCCCAGAACAGAACCAGCTTTCTTTATCAGGTTGTTGAGTCTTTTTAGGTCCCTGGTTCTGATGCTGCTGCCCCAACAGATGACGCAAGAGGAAATGACGCTCTCAACAACAGACTTGTAGAAGATCTGCAACATCTTGCTGCAAACCTTGAAGGACCATAGCTTCCTCAAGAAGTACAGTCTGCTCTGTCCTTTCTTGTAGATGGCTTCACTGTTGTGTCTCCAGTCCAGTCTGTTGTCCACATGAACACCAAGGTATTTATATTCCTCAACCACCTCCACTTCTTCTCCCATGATGGAAACAGGGTTTGATCTGACCCTGTTTCTCCTGAAATCTACAATCATCTCCTTTGTTTTGTTAACATTCAAGATGAGATGATTGTTCCCACACCATGCCACAAAGCGGTCCACCAGCTCTCTGTACTCAGCTTCTTGTCCATCTCTGATACGCCCGACAACTGCAGAGTCATCTGAATATTTCTGTAGATGACAGGAGTCTGACTTGTACTGGAAGTCTGAAGTGTACAGAGTGAAAAGGAATGGTGAGAGTACAGTCCCCTGTGGTGCTCCTGTGCTGCTGATCACCTGGTTAGACACACAATTCTTCAGTCTGACAAACTGTGGTCTGTTTGTCAGGTAGTCATTAATCCAGGGGATTGTTGAGTCTTCTGGAGTTTCAGACGAAGCAGATCAGGCTGAATTGTGTTAAATGCACTGGAGAAATCAAAGAACATGATCCTCACAGTGCTGCCTGCTTTGTCCAGATGACAGTGGGTTTGTTGAAGCAGGTGTATGATAGCGTCTTCAACTCCAACTCCATGGCGATAAGCAAACTGCAGGGGGTCCTGATATGTGCTGGTTTGCTTACACAGGTGGGTCAACAGGAGTCTCTCCAGGACCTTCATGATGTGGGATGTCAGGGCAACAGGTCTGTAGTCATTGATGACTGAAGGGTGGGTTTTCTTTGGTACCGGAACCAGACAGGATGTCTTCCACAACAGTGGTACCTTCTCATGGGTCAAGCTAAGGTTGAAAAGGTGTTGCAGAATCCCACAGAGCTGCTCTGCACAGGCCTTCAGGACTCGGGGGCTGACACCATCTGGACCTGCAGCCTTGTTCCGGTTCAGTCTCTCCAACTGCCTTTTCACCTGACTTCTAGAAACAGAAAAGTGGGAGGGGGAGGCAAAGGGGACAGCAGCATCTCTTGATTTGGTTGAAGACAAACTAGTGGAAGCAGAAGAATCCATGACTGAGGTGGAGGTGGAGATGTTACAGGAAAGCTGTGGGTCAGAGGAGGGTGGGATGTCTCTTTGGCTGGGAACAGGAGGGGAGGATGGTGAGCTTGTTCCTGAACTGAACCTGTTGAAGAATGTGTTCAGCTCATTTGCTCTGTCCAGACTTCCATCCATCCGATCCTCCCTCTGCTTGAGGCCTGTGATCTTCTTCATTCCTGACCACGCATCTCTGATATTGTTCCTCTGCAGTTTACTCTCAAGCTTCTTTCTATACACCTCCTTGCTCTCTCTGATCTTGACTTTGAGCTGCTTCTGTATACTCCTCAGTAACTCCCTGTCTCGCTCCCTAAAGGCTCTTTTTTTCTTGTTCAATAGTTCCTTTAGATCACTGGTGATCCAGGGTTTGTTATTAGGGAAACATCTCACTGTTCTGGTGGGGATGGTGTTGTCCACACAGAAGTTTATATAGTCAGTCACACACTCAGTCATGGGATTAATGTCCTCTCCATGTGGCTTACAAAGAGAAATCCAATCGGTTGCATCAAAACAACCCTGTAAGGCTTCTTCAGCTTCCTGTGACCACTTTCTAACAGTCCTTTTTGTGACAGGTAGTCTCTGGACAAGGGGTTTATATGCTGAACAGAGAAAAACAAGGTTGTGATCTGATTTACCCAGGGGAGGTCTTGATTTGGAAATGTATGAATCCTTGACATTTGTGTAAAACAAATCCAATGTCTTGTTTTCTCTGGTAGACCAGCTGACAAACTGTTGAAAAGTTGGCAGTGTAGCAGAGAGTGAGGCATGATTAAAATCACCAGATATTGCCACAAAAGAATTGGGGTGTTGTGTCTGTATCTTAGCAACAACGGAACTGATGACATCACATGCAGTGTCGGCAACAGCTGATAATAGTTTTAACTGTTTATAAAACTTTGTTGGTATCTGTTAAGTTATTTAAACATTGATTTGGCCAAAAAACTCAAGTGATCTCCATATATATTTCAATTATGGGACATAATCCACTTCTTGAATTTCATGTTTGTGCATTGACTGGTGAAAGGAAAATGTTAATTGCTCAGGTTCCCATAATTAAGGAATTACTCTCAGCATGTTGAATTTAGCTGTAATCATTTTGTTATCTTTTATTCACAAAAACCCTCAATCATAGCAAAGACGAACGAAGTGGAGTGACATTCCAAATTCCCCATTTTGTGAGAGCGCACACGGAGTCTGAGAAGGAAAACTTGGCTTAAGCAAAGGTTGAGAACCATCGCTGTGAAACTCATTGTATCTCATGGGAGTTTTAGGTTTTGTGGAGCCGAGTAACAAAGAGAAAGCCTGGTCGTTTGAACTCTTAAAAAGGCGGGGATGCTGTGAAAAATGCAAATAAAATCAGCATGCAATGAAAAGAAAAATCTAATAAGCCAATATTTCATACACAGTAGACCATAGGGAACATATCAAATGTTGAAAGTTAGATGTTTTGCTATTTCATGCAAAATGTTAGTTCATCTTAGGTCACAGCAGCGAACTGTGGAGACCAGTTGCTGGACCTTAGGGTGAAGAATCTTGTCTGATATAGGATTCTGGCTGCGCAACAGTCCTGGGTTGTCTTTGTCGTATTTTGGATTTCAGTTGGTGAAAGGTTTGGACTGCAGGCAGGCGAGTCCAGCACCCGGCCTCTTCTGCTACAAAGCCACGTTGTTCTAATGTGGTTTGGCATTATCTTGCTGAAATGTACAAGGCCTTCCTTGAAAAAAGGAAGCTGGATGAGAGCATATTTTGCTCTTAAGCCTTATTTACCTTTCAGTATTAATGGTGGTTTTCCCAAATGCCAAGTTACTAATTCCATAGGCACTAATTCATCCCTGTACCAAAAGCTGGATGCCCCCTCTCTTCTTTAATCCAGAAGACATGGCCCCCATGACTTTGAAAAAAAATTCAGATTGTGATTAATCTGACCACAGAACAATGGTTTCAGGATCATGTTCTCATATGGCTTCTTCTTTGCATGATCGAGCTTTAACCTGAACTTGTTGATGACTCTATTAACTGTGTTCACAGACAATGATTTCTTAAATTGTTACTGAGCCTATACAGTGATTTTCATGACACAATCATCTGTTTTTAATGGAGTGCTGCTTGCGGGGCCCGAGGATTACACACAGTCAGTATAGTTATTCTGTCCATGTTCCTTGCACACAGAGATATCTCAAGATTCTCTGAATGTTTTGCTGATATTATGGACCGTAAATGATGGAATATTTAGTCCTCGTCATATTACCTTGTGGAACTGAATTGCTCCACAATTTGTGAAGCACTTTTTTGCAGATCACTCAACCTGTGCCTGTCTTTACTTCTGAGAGACTCTTCCTCTCTAAGGTGCCCCTTTTTATGCCCATTTATGTTACTGACCTATTGCCAGTTAAACCAATTAGCTGCAGTATGTTCTTCCTGCATTTGTCCGTTAAATAGTGAAATGTCTCACTTTCAACATGTTGCTTTGCTATGTTCCAACTTTTTGTGGTGCTGCTTTTGTAGACAGAAATCACAACAATTTAAAAAACACAACATTGAAAGAAATTTCAGCAAATGGAGCAAATTCTTTCTTTCTTTTTTTTTCTTTTCCTGTCATTGGTTGTCGGGTTGTGTTAGATGTATTTTTAAGTTGTGCTTTTGTGGAATGTGGTTATGTTTGGTCAAATGTTGTGGTTGGGATTTTGATGATTGTACCTCAGTGCAAAGTTTTGGGATACATATGAATGGCTGGCCGTGGTTTAGAGACTGATTTTTGGTTTAAAATGCGTGTGTCAGTGTTCATTCTGGTGAAAGAGCCCCTTGCTGAAGATCATTCTCCCAGAGAACAGGTATGCGAAGTTTACTGTGTGCTCAGCTCCGGCCAGTAGCTGTCCAACTTCAAGAGTGAAGCGTGCCAGAGGAATCCTGTTTCAGTTTAACAGCCACCTGAGGGAACTATATGTAAAAAAGAATGCTCACCCATGCAAAAACAAGGTTTATTAGCCGTAGCAAAGCTCCGTTTCTTGTTAGCTGGTTCGTCCAAATAAATATTTCTTTACCTCTTAGGGGTCCTAATATCCAGCAGTGTAAATGGGGTGTTGCAGCACAAGAGTAAAAGAAAAAACAGAAATATGAAATATAGCAGCGTTAAATCGCACCATATGTTATTGGCCAAATAGATGGATGGAACTGAACTTGAGTGCTTTGGTCTTTTGTTTTCGACACTTGAGTATAATCCACCAAATGTGACTCGTGGAAAGAGCTGGAGACGGAGTGGTGGCATAGTTTTTGGGGGAAGATTTGTGCCCGTCTTTGCCTAATGAGTAGCAACACATGTTAGATCATGGTGTGTATCTGTTTGACACTGCCTACTGTTTGGCATCCTCTCACCACCTCCTGAAGTGCAACCATGCCAATTTCTTATGCCTCTCATCCGACAGCCCTCCGCCCTTGCAGGTTGTTATCTGTCTCTCATTAGTAAACTCTCTTACTAATGTACTCTCTATCCCCATTTCTGGCACTCTTTTCTCATTTGCTCATCCCTTTATTTCCGCTTTCTCTCTCTGTCTTGTTGCTCCCTGAGGGAATTTGAGGTATGTAAATTGTTTTCTCCTTGATGTATGCCCAGCCTGTTATCTGTCCATCTTAATGAACTCATTTCCCCCCATTTTCATCGTAAAGCAGGATTGCAATGTTAAAATGATGACAAAAGGCTTCATAAAGTTGACATCTTCAATGTCTTTTCGGCAGCCACAGAATTTCTTTCAGGAAAAAAAAAGCTCAGCCTTAATATAATCTCCTGGTATCCTCACTTGCAGTATACACTGGCTCCTGTCGCTTTGTAGCTTGAGGGAAGATTAATTTGCAGTTCCAAATTAGATGAATGTTGCCTTGCATAATTGCTCCCAGTGGTAAGAAGTTAATTAAAACAGTTTGTAGGTACTAAAGGTGCGATGGGAAGGTGCTAGACAGCCAAGCAGTCATGGGTAGGTGAGAAGAGATCTCATAGGTACCGCTGCCATGTTCTGCTCCTCTGTTTGCTTCAGGCCTCATTCAGAGCCAGGTAAGTCTTTGACATGAAAAAAGAAAAAACGTTAATAGGGAAAACCAATTGGAAAAACACACCCTATTATTACAAACTGTGATCTCTGAGCAGTTGCAAAAGGCATAATCATAAATACATTTCAACATTTCTAGCCCGCGCCTCTTTGACATGTCCATCCAGAGTATAAGTCCATTTGAGCAGAGAGCATCCAGGGGCGAGTTTTTCCAGCAGCCCTGGATGACCCAGAAACTGATATGGATCCCTCTGTGTGCTTGCCCTAGCTGCTGCATTCCAGCTGTGGTGCTGCTGCAGAGCTCAGTAAATACTGTGCGAGAGGTTACCAGCCCTGTAACAGTGTACGTCTGTGTTTGTGGTATTTTGGATCTCCCAGCTAAGAGCCTCTCGGGCTTGGGGGGCCTTCTGACCTTGCGTGATAGAAGGTTAGACAGCCTCTCGGACCAACAAGTGTATCTTTCCAAAGCTCTGTGAGAGGTTTGAGATGTCTTGGAGGCCAGTAGTTTGTACAGAGGACCCAGCTGTAAAGTCGGCATTAGGGTCCGCTAGACTGTATCGGCTGCTTGTTAGATTGTGCATTTGTGTTGTGAGGGTTGATGTCACACAGCGTGTGATTTATGGAACGTGTGCACATGTGCTGTGGAGAGTTGCAGAAATTCAGTGCTGTGTTGCCGTCTCAGTTTTTATTATTTTTCTAACACTTGCTTGCGTCATTTCCACAGTAGCTGTGTGCTGACGTGTGAGTATGGCTAAAGTGGTAAACCTAGGTTTTCTATAGCCGTAACCCAATTACAGCCTTTCCCCTGTGTGTCTGTGCGTTTACAGTATGTGTGAGTCCTTTGAGTGCTGTGCAATACTATGGGTCATTGCTTGATCTCCGTGTTGCTGTCCACATACAGACAGTTGCTTTCACGCTTCCTTGCATGTCCATTACATCAATATCTCCATCCATACACCAACAGTTTTCATCCATTCAACCTAGTCACCTGTTTTTGTTGGTCCATAAAAATACGAGCTAGAAATGCTCAATCAAGCACACCCGGTGTCACTGGGTCCTTCCAAATTTCTCTGTGGCTAGCAAGGGGTAAGAAGTGTGAGTGTAAATCTATTTTGTCTGATGTAAACTCGGGAAAGAGGAACCCCACTGATTTCAAATATCAAAGTTTTCTGGGGAGTAGAAGGGAAAATAAGTTGTGTGAACAACAGCGTTTTGTGGCTTCAGAGGGAGCTGCAGGAGATCTGATAGACTGATGTTAATCGAGGCAGGCTGGTTTGAATACTCCAAAACTAAAATGTGAAGGGGCTTTGGACCTCCCCAGCTTCAGGTTAGTGGCTTGATGCCTACGTCAAGGTCTTCCATAATTACTGTTCAAACCTTTTCATCATGGACAGTGTAAGTGCTTGTTTTCGGATTGGAAAATTAAAAGTATGGTTGATGGAAATGTGTTTAAGCTTTTGCTAAATTGACTTTGACAAGCTTTGTAAAGAGTCCATTAGGAGTCTGATCGTATCCCAGGGTGCAATAGTGAGGTGCTGTTCTAACAGCAGCCACCAAAGATTTCAAATATTGTCCCTTTTACCTCCAGTGCTGAGTGTTTTAGACTGCGAGATTAAGGGATTAGTTTGAAAGGTAGCAAAGACCTCAAACATTCTCAAGTTTTAAGGGATTTCCCCCCTGTGAGATCAACAGGTGCTGCAGAGCTCTGTGACGGACAAAAGGAGCTCTTGTCTCTTTTTGCTAATGCTCTAGACTTTGCTTGAAATAATTATTTATAATATAATAATTAATTATTTAGATAATTTGAATTATCCTGGTCTTCATTTGATTGTCTTAAATGGATTTTGGTCAGGAATTGTCATTCTGGTGTCCTAGAATGTGTCGATTCCTCTGGGGTAACTATTTGGAAATTGGCAAGCATTTTCAAATAATATTTTGCAGATGGTCCCTGCGTCGCCTCCCTTCGGAGGTTTTTCAGGCATGTCCAGCTGGGAGGAAGCCCCGCTTTGGGATGTCCCAGGAAGAGCTGAAGAGTGTTGCTGGGAGCGGGACCTCTGGGTCAGCCTCCAGGGCTTGTTGCCTCTGCAACTTGGTCTTGGATAAGTGAAGGGAGATGAATGATTGAAGAATCTACTTATCAAATCAAACGTGGAGTGACATTTAAATATTTGCTTGTATAAAAGCATGAGCAATGCCGCAAGTTGGTATTGGAGATGCCACCGTTGACTTTCTTCACGCCAAAAGCCCATCTACAGCGGAAAGTACAGGACGATTATTAAACGGAACATTTGTCTCTTGACCATCATCTGATTAATCCAAGCCTGGATACATAGGTTTTATTTGGATTGTGAGCTCACAACTTTATAGTTGGCAACAACTGAATTGTAAAAAGTTGCCAGACCAAAAGATAAGTCATGTGTATTTCCACCACAGAGTGTTCAACCTCCCCATACGGACTTATAGGGACTGTTAAAATGGAAACAATGCTTTATGTGATTTATCTTGGTGCCCGTGTACACTAAAAAACTAACATGAGCCAAATAATTTTGCAACTGCTGTAGAATCTGCAGTGAGACTGTGTGGATATTGGCTGAGAGGTTATGTGTTATAGGAACCATAATACAGAAGCAAACAGCTATTTGACACATAGAGTAGCGCTTTATTATTATTATTTTCTTTGTTCAAAGTGAGTGCAGTCGCTCGGTTTGTGTTGTGCCAGCAGGGATGACTGCATTCATGTAAAGGCATGGATGACTCTGCCTTGCAGTTTGGCAGGCAAATGTCCGATTTTTCTCATCTGAATTACCTTTCTTTGGCTAAAAAGCCTCTCCCAAAAGTAGACGGCAAACCCTGCTTTGGTTCTCTCTTTATCTGGTTCTCCCTTTTATTTGTCTAACAGGTTTGGAGTCTCAGTTGATTTTATGTTTTGGTAATAGAATGAATCCTTTAACATTTAGTGTACTTTTTGCAGAGACATAAAGGGAAAATAAAATGCAGTGCTCAGTTAGCAAAATGTGTACCTCCGTGCCTTTTTTGTCTTCTTTTTTTTTTAATAACAAATTCTGATGAGGATGTTGCCTCAACAAAAACGCCACTACAAAAACGCAAACACAACATTTCTGCTGTCCCACCTGCTGCTTGAGGCTACTGTGAGCTTGTTCAACTCAACTTGTTTCTGTTAATTGGAGGGCAGAGTTTGGGCAAGAGCTGCAATGGCGCATATCTAAATGCACTATACAACTACGGATAGGCTGAGATAAATTTTTGAACCTATTCTGTGACAACGCATTGCTTTGTGGTGGGATTTTGCCACAGCAGGGTTTTCCATTCGTCTAGTCAAGGATACCTCTAGAGAGAGGAGATTGAGGAGGAGGAACGCGCTTCTCACAACATGCCAAGGTCACCGGCTCATTGTTCCCTCTTGATAGGGAACTGCAAGCCTTGGATTGATGGTGTGTTACATTATGCTGAAGCTGCTTGCAAGTCTCTGAATAAGTCAAAACACAGAAGGACACACAAACTCTGATATATCCTGATATATCTGATATAACTCTGATATATCCTTTTTGGCTCTTACTCTTTTCCCTTATTCATTTCTTTCTTTAAATCTTATCATTACTGATCAAGCTTCAACTTCATGCTCTCACTGGAGCTCTCCATTTAAACAACTCTGCATGCACATATTGCCCATTTTCTGATATTCACTGCCCACACACTTGCCACTAGCGGCAGCAACGTTAGTCAGGGCATCTGGGATAAAAACCGCTTGCTTGAAGCTCCATTGGTCGTCTCTCTCTCTTGTTGCCTCCATTAGGCTCAGCAGCCTGACGAGAGTATCTCTTGACTCGAACCAGCCAGTAAAAAGAAGCTGTAACCCCCCCCTTATAACCTGATGGTGCCAGACATCGCCTTGGAGGGCGGGTATTTTATCTGGAACACGATCACTGCCTGGAGAAGACTTGTTTTGGGCCTATCAAAACCTTACTCGGTGGGGTGTTGAGCTTTGACCGTCAAAGAACAACAGGTCAGCAGGTGAAACTCTTTGAGAAAATGAACTGAACTGGCTCATGTTTTCTTTACCCGGAGCACGGAGAGGTTTTTCCAACTTGCCCTTATCTTTGCTTGAGCCGTGGTATTTATTTTCTGTCAGTACTGTTTGTGGTCATGAAAAAAATGGTTTAAAATGTGTTTCTTTTAATTTCCCAGGCTTTTAATGCTTATCCTAAATACAAACCCTCCATCCAACCTTTGTTACCTTTTTATGAGGTTGAAAACGGCATGTTGTTTGTATTTCTGCTTGTTCGTTTCTCTGCTGAATCAACCCATCAGTGTGGAAATAAGAGAACTGGTATGTGAGGAGACGGCTTTACTTGGGTAGCAACAGAGATTTCATCTCTTTATTGCACTTATCAGTGTTTTTGCTTCTTGTCATTCTAGCCAGCGATGTTGATACGGTGAGGTATACAGGTTTTTCCTGCCATGTGAGACTAAACATCAGTGATTGTTTTGGCTTTCTCAAACTCAGTTGAAGGATAGTGTTGAACTCTGTCGTTTGTGGCCAGAGTAGATTTTACCATCTGTGAGCCACCTGCTGTACCTCGTGTCACCCTGGCTGGTCTGCGCTGGCCACGCATCAGAGTTTTCCCATTTCCTGTGGACGTTGCACAATGTCAGAGCACCTAACTCTTATCTTATTCCCTCCAGTGTTGAAATTAAGAATAACATGGGTACAGCTCAGCTCCGTTGGGCTCAGCGTGGCTATCTATTGAGAGAAGAGGGTTATTGTAATGGCAGACAAGCAGGGTTTAATGTTGCCTTCGGGGCTTGTTGCTGTGTCTGTCCTTTTGTTGTCTGGAGGGGAGGCTTAGCTCCCTCAGTTTGTATTTGTGTGTGTGTCTGACTTGTTTGGCTGCATTTTTCAGCACAGCCAGCGCAGCACAAGAAAGGCACAGGAAATACCATGAGAAGCTTTATAATAATGGGACAGCTACCGGATGCAGGACCCTCTCTGAACATGCTGAGAGTTTGTTACATTGAGTTTTTTTTTTTTTTTTGATGGGTTTGCACTAATATAGATTTTAGCATAAGTGATAGATATACCTCTTCTGAACTGTGGGTGGAAGGTGAGCCACTTCCTGCCAGTGTCTGCGTATGAACAAATTCATTTCCTGTTGACAGCACGTGAAGGCCTAAAGATCAAGAGGTGTAGGCCGAACCCACTGTAATGTGATAAGATGTTAATGTTTTTTAGTGAGAATTTCAGGGCAGGCCGGAAAATGAAAGATTTTTCTGTGACCATGTAATCAGCAAATTGATGTATGAGGGGGTCCGATACGCACAGATTACATAATTCCAATGACATCCTACCCTCAGCAATGAAGGCCTGGCCTGAGGAATGCCCACCACTGCTGTTTTCGTTTCCCCCTTTTCTTCCCCTTTTTCTCTGCTGCACATAAATGTGGCTTCTATGTAATTAACCCATAAAAGGAAAAAAAAATTAAGGTCTTTGACTCATCTGCCACAGTCCAAAAATAGCCAGACTTCAGCCTCCTTTCAACTTGTGCTGCCTCTGTCCCACAAGTCCCCACCCACAATTTTACTCTGTAACTTGACAATAATACAGCAGCCACAAGCAAAGGCCGAGTGAGTGACTTTAACTTGGCATACAGAAGGGAGAAAATGTTTTTAGCAGTGGCCAGTCACCACACTGCTAGGGTGGAGGAGAGCTGGCACCGACTTATGACTGACCAGGCGAGGCTAAGGCCTTTGGGTGGGTAAGGCATGGGAGGGGAGGGCGTGGGTGTAGCATATGTTTTGAAGAAAAAAAAACACGGGGCATAAATAAATAATAGGGATGCAGCAGAGAGTTGGAAGCTGAGAGCAGAGATTAGGGTTAACAAATTAAAGGGTGAGACCCAAAGACGGGGCATCTGTCAGGAGAGGGGAGGGCACTGTGGTGAGCGGGTGTAGTATGCGTGACGTGGAGGTTGGGTCCATAAACCGAGCAGGCAGGAGCAAAAGAACAAGCATCTCTGTGACACTACTCAAAAAGGCAAGAAAAACAGCATTACATGGAAAATATGTTGAAAACCAGCCCCACCATATCATTCACAGCACGCATGAGCTCATGTGTTGTGGCTGTGTGCACCAGGGTGGGACTGATGAGCCTTTGGTTGTTGGTGAATAACACTGTGCCTCAAACAGTGCAGTCGGTCAGTCATGCAGTGTGGCAGATTGGCAAAGAGCACACAGCAGGGAGGAGAGCAGTGTTTTGGTGCAGCCAGGTCCTAAAGCCACCCAGGACATGTGTGCCGGTGGCCATGTCTGCATGTATGTGTGCATGAAGAATTAAGGGTTTGTTGACATGTAGCCTCGGCTGGGGGGGGAAGGAGGGTTGCTGTGGGAAGGGACGGAGAGACAGCTGGCTGGCCAAAGGCTGCGTGTAACGAGGAGTGTGTGTGACAGCCACAGTGACTCCTTTGTTCCCACTCACTTGTGCCAGTCACAGCGAGTAGATGGTTGATCTGTGAAGTGACTGAATCCTTTCATTGCACCTCGACTAGATACACAGTCCGGCTTTACGCTAGATCTCTCCTCAGCCTGCATGTGTTTGCGTGACTCTGTGGCAAAGAGAGTCTGCAATGGCAGCAGAAGGTTTCCAGCACAGAGCCTATAACCATCTTCAATAATGTCAGTGCTCCCGTAGAGCACTTATTACGCTTGTGATGATAGTCATCAGTGCTAACATAACTGTAGCACCAATAGTCTGCTTGCTATGGTGAGGCAATGAGTGCTGTTGTGTAGCTGTGTGGTCCCCAGAGGTATATGGCTTAATCCCAGGGCTGTCAGCTGTTTTCTACACAATTTTACTCCTTACACAGGAGCTGTCTATTGATATGTGCACGTGCCACCTACTGTTTGAAAGCGGAGATTTGTGCAATTTGATTTATGCAAAGTATTTTACAATTGTGTTACCACAACAAGAGTTTAATTGTTTCGTTGTTGTGCCTCATCTTTCACATATTCTCTCGTAATGAGTCCCATCTGTTTCAAAATCTCTTTTGAAATGGACCAAAATGAAGTATTTCTCTCATCTGGTTCTAGAGTTTATCTCAATTTGCTTTGGGTATACCACAGACGTGCATCTCTGTTTTCATCTGTCCTTTGTGACTTCCTGAGAAAATGATGTTACCCTGTGAATTGAGTTTCTAAAGGTGTGAGATCACCTGAGACCCCTTATACGACCCCCCTTTTTTTAGACCTGCTTGTTGTGTGTGGCTACGTTGGCATTTTTTCCCACTGCACATTGACTTTCTTCTTCAGATTACCAGTAATTTTTAAAGAATGGATGGTGGACGTGCTTCATAACTCATTACTTTCCACTAATAAAAGCTGTTGTATCTTTTTCTCTGAAAGCTTAACTCCAAAGCTTCCCCTCTCCCACACCACAATTTAGTTTTTAAATCCTTTTAAATAAGCCTTTTCAGTGCTTGACTTCTTCTTCGGAGCATCTGAACTATTTAGTTCAAGTAGGACATGTAAAAATAGCTATGAATCAATCCCAAATGTTCTCGTGCACATCTCGATCTAGGCTAGCACAACCCAACAGGGGATAGAGCGTTCAAAGATGGGCAGAATGACTGGCAGACTGGCACTTTAGTGGAGGGCATGTTCATTAAAAACATGACTAGTGGCAGCAGTTAGGGCCTTGACACATTTTAAAGCCATTAAAGAGGCAGCGGAGGATTATAATTTGTTGAGTTATGATGATGATGATTCGACCTTTTGGTTATTACATGCCTCAGTAAAGATAATCCTCTGAACTATTGAATTTAGCTAAGACCATGTTTCCATTAAGAGATGTATATGTTGGGTACAGCATTGCTATAAGCAGTTCATGGTAGAGCAAATTATTGATTGCACTGAAATGTCACAAATGATTAAGAGTAATTCTGCAGCAAACCTATTCAACTGTTTTTTTTGGGTTGCTTTTACAAATTTAAGCCACCCTTACTCTGATTGGATTAAAAAAACCTATGGCTCTTAATTAGCATCAGTTTACTTTAGAAATGCTGGGAATTTAGTTAATGAACCAATATTAGTCTGTCAGAGATGTATTGGTATATTTTCTGTAATATGTCCCCCATATTACAGGGGGGGTGTCACATAGTTTGTCCAAAAAAAGCAGCTCAGACTGTACAACCATTGCTAGAACTGTAGCGCAAGTGCTGCATGAATTACAAGGCATTGTTTTAACTGTTTTTTTTTTTTTTTTTTGTTCCACCAGGCTGAATTCTGTCACGGGGCTGCCATTTTTGTTCGAGGTGCTCTCGAGGTTGTTAAGCTGTGTGCAGTTTGGCTAAAAAGTTGGTCAAAAATCTCTAGAAGAGAAGAATAAATGGAGATGGCGAAAGGGAGAAGAGCTGGACCATAATAATAATAATAAAAAAAAAAAGCATGGACCATTCACTTCCCAGCTGACTCTCTGCAAGGTCTCGGATCTAAGGCTGAAATTGCCTGGAAACTGGCTCGTCTCTGACTGGTAGAGGCTATTTTAATTGGCTGCATCTGTAAATAACTTTGTTCTGTAATGTGACCCTGATACATACATCAGATATTTGCACATGGCAAACTAGATTTTTTAGATTGAGTGAATTCATTTATTATTTTTTTTAAAGTTAAACATGCACAATTTCTCAACAGCTGTGTGTGAGATCTGCTAATTAACAAGCAATTGTTGTGACAGAAACTGATTCCCTGCTAAATTTGACCCCATCTGTTGGCTCAATTGATAAAGTAAACCAATTACAGCACTTTTAGATGCATTCAAGCTTGTGTTAATTTCATGGTTGTTATAATTGGTGAGTGTTATAATTTGCTATATTGTTTATAACAATTTACCATTATCTTGGAACTTTTAAAAGTAAATAGACGAGTTTATCATTCAATTATGTCGAGTAGAAATGGACTGAGACATGATTTTAGATGCTAGTCCCACAGCATGCGCATGAAAAGATGATCTTGATTGTCGACGCAGTACCTATAGTACTGCAAATCCCCTTATTGTTCAGGCCTCAAATAAAAAGAAATAATTAGTCAGAGATTCATGGGAAACTTTTCAGTGCAAACACTTGAGTTGAATATTTACCGGCTTCCTGTGTATACGACAGCGTGGCTCTCCCTGATATGATAAGAGGAAAACAATCTTGATTGTGTATGTTTGTCTAAATGCTGAACCAAATGAAAGTCTGGCTCTGGTGGCTCAGCAATTATGTGTAGAGGAAATTCCCTGACCCGAGATGCCCAATACTTCACATCCTATTTAACTCAGTGGAGCACATGCCACCCCTGCCAGTGATGTGAGCAGAGGGATTTAAGCTCTTATAGTATAACAAAGCAGATCTGAAAAGTCTTCTGATCATCAGCTTAACAGTAACCTTTTAGTTTTAAAAAGTGTAATGCTTTTCCCTGTGGGCTGTTTGTGTCTCATGTATATAATGGTCATAGTGGAATCCCTCAGATGTATCAGTTGAGTCAAAACTGTTATAAATCAGCTTTTGTACTTTTTTTTTCTCATCATCCACATAAAAAAACGTGCCCTCTTTCCCTCTTAGGCCAGATTTGTTGTGTTTAATGCTTAAAAGTTTGAGCGTTACTGTGCAAAAATAAAGCGATTATTAATTTTTTTTACACTGCCTACTGAAAAGGGGATGTTTCTGGGTTGTTCACCTGACTTTATTTAGCTTTTTGCTTTCCTCATAAAGACTTGCATGTGAGCTCTCTTACCACTGCCCTATGAGGGACTCGCCACGCTGGTAACCAGAACGTTTCGACCAACCAGAACTCAGAACTTTAACAGCCCGAGGCATTTTTATTTCCTAGAGCTGAAATATTTTTCCAGCCTTGGGTTTGCTGCATTTACACTGAGCTCTAAGGTTCAAGGTGGATTTGGCAAATTAAGTTTGCAGCAATGTGTTGCTCCACCCCATTTTAGATCAACGTACCTTTCTTATCACAGCCTCTGCGGCGTCTGTCGTCCACCAGTTATTAAAGCTTTTTTTTTTTTTTTTTTTTTTTTTTTTTTTTTTAACCATTCAATTCTTTTAAAAAAAGCAGTTTTTTAACATGTTATTACTATGATTTCACTGCTTTCTTGTCAAATTTGGACCACCATCTCATTTCGGAGTTACCAGTACTTGTCTTCATTCCATAGTACAATCACATGGAACTTCTTGCTGACTCCTTTCACTTTAAATCTGTTAATGTCACACATTTTCTTTCAAAGTTTTAAGTGTTTTTATTTGTGTTTTTTCGAGCTCAACTGCTGTCAGACAATCATAGATAATTGATCAAACGGTAACAACAATTTCAACTTTCTAACCTCTCTTTTATATCTAAGATTATTGAGAAAGTTGTATTTAACCAGCTCAACGACTTTCTGAATGAAAGTGGAAGTCTTGATAAGTTTCAATCAGGCTTCAGACGTCATCACAGCACTGAAACAGCTCTGGTCAAAGTGTTAAACGACATTAGGTTGAATACTGATTCTGGTAATGTTTCAGTCCTGGTTCTGTTGGACCTCAGCGCTGCGTTTGATACTGTAGATCACAGAATCCTGTTGCACAGGCTGGAAAACTGGGTTGGACTTTCTGGAGCGGTCCTTAACTGGTTCAGGTCCTACTTAGAAGGCCGGAGTTATTTTGTTACTATTGGCAGCTATGAATCTGAGCGAGTGGCCATGACTTGTGGAGTCCCCCAGGGGTCAATTCTTGGACCTCTTCTGTTTAACTTGTATATGCTCCCTTTGGGTCAGATATTGCAGAATTTAAACATCAATTATCACAGTTATGCAGACGATACACAACTTTATGTGTCTCTGTCACCGGACGACTGCAGCCCAGCAGACGTACTGTGTCAGTGTCTGGAGGAAGTAAACACCTGGATGAGAGATAATTTTCTACAATTAAATGAAGACAAAACTGAGATCATTCTGTTTGGTAGCAAAGAGAAGAGGGTCAGCGTTGGTAAATATCTTGAGACTCGGGACCTTATAATCACTGACCAAGTTGGTAACCTCGGAGTGTTGATAAACTCAGATCTGACTTTCAGCAGCCACATCAAAGCTGTCACCAAGGCAGCTTTTTACCACCTCAGAAATATCAACAGAATTAAAGGTTTCCTCTCCCAAAAAGACCAGGAGAAACTCATCCATGCATTCATCTCCAGTAGACTCGATTACTGTAACGCTCTTTTAACTGGACTTCCCAAAAAGAGCATTAAACATCTGCAGCTCATCCAGAACGCTGCTGCTGGAGTTTTAACCCGGACTAAGAGATCTGAACACATCACACCAGTGTTAAAATCTTTACACTGGCTTCCAGTCAGTCACAGAATAGATTTTAAAAGCCTGCTGATGGTTTACAAATCCCAGAATGGTTTAGGCCCAAAATACATCTGTGATATGTTCAGAGAATATAAACCCAGCAGAGCTCTTAGATCCAAGGACTCAGGTCAGCTGGTCCAGTCCAGAGTCCAAACTAAACATGGAGAAGCAGCATTTAGCTGTTATGCTGCAAATAAGTGGAACAAACTGCCAGTGGAGATTAAACTTTCACCAAATGTAGACATTTTTAAATCCAGGTTAAAAACATTTCTTTTCTCATGTGTCTATGCATGAAATATCTTTTAACTTATCTAGACTGTTGCCTGATTTTAAATTCATTTAAATGATTTTACTTGTTTCTCTTTATATTCTTTTATGTATTTTTAATGCTTCTTGCACTCCCTGCTGCAATGCTTTTATTTTATGTAAAGCACTTTGAACTGTTTGTACATGAAATGTGCTATACAAATAAATTTGATTTGATTTGATTTAAGGGCTCCAGAAAAAAAAAAACCTCTAAAATGTCCTGGTTCCTGTGGTGGAAATACAGGTCATGTTACTAGAGGAGAAGCTTGTTGCTCTCCATGGTACCATCACCTAAATTTGTGGTTTTAATCATTTGTGCTCATTTCCCATTTAGCTGTGAGATCAGGTTGGCTATGAAATGTAAATCAAAACACTTACAGTAATCACCGTGCCTTTGCCATACTGTCCATACACCCAGACAATGCACAGTTCTCTTTTCTCTCTAAAATGAGTGAAACTAAGCCTTTAGCTCCAGCATTGTTCTTGCATAATCCCATCTGCTCTATTCTGAGACTTACGCTCGGGCCTGCTCTGCAGACTGCGCAACTCTTTTTTTCAGCTTCGTGGGATGCTCTGTTTACAAGAAACTTCCCACAGCACCTGCCTTCTTGTTTTCATTGAGCACACAGAGGCCGAGCCGGCATCATCTTCATTGTGAACAGCGATAATCCAGTGAAGACAGGAAATGTCTCTCAAGAGTAGTATTCAGTTTGCAGGGACGAGATCACAACTGTCTGTTTTCAGAATGACAAGCCCCACATAGGAGAGTTTCAATGGCAGACTTTGTCTGTTATGTCTGTCTTTTGCTCGTGTCTGGGTTGTGATTTTATCATTTTGAGGAAGTGGAATTTCAGGCTTTTTTTCGTAGAACTGAAGACATTTTCACTTGACCCTTCTCACTTGAATGGTCAGAGTGGAGGATTTTTCTTAGAACCAAGCAGAAAGCTGTTTGATTAAACAACTTCTTTTGTTGTTGTGGCAGAATTTGTATGGTCCAGAGCAGCAGGCCTATGGAAAAGGAGAGTTATTGATTTGCCTTGCAGGAATATGGTTTGATTAGTCACATACTGCGGCCATGGAACCGGATTTAGTCATAACTTAAGGTTTGCTCTGATGTCCTTTTTCTTTGTGAAGGCCCAACGTCATAATCTGAGCTATATCGGTATTTAAAAAAAAAAAACACTTTATGTTTATGCAGTTGTTTGCTTTTTCTGAAATTCACCCACTTGTACTGAGAGGGGGTGTAAGAGAGAAACTAGGATGGAAACTCGCTGTTCTGCGAGAGAAGTCAAGGTCACTTTATGATGGAGGCGTTTTCTGCTTGTGAATGAGGAACGCTGCACTGGTCCTTCCTTATGCTACAACGCCTTCCGACTCTATGTGCACACACACACACACACACACACTGATATACATACTGGCTTCACAGTTAGACAATGGGACTACAGACCTGTTTCCATGACTTCCTTCTCTAACCAACCAAAAAGCCCCATTTATTCCCGCCTCAGTCACATGACTTGGCAGGCTTTTTGTGTGGTCCCTACCATCCCCTCCATGCTTACCCACTCACACACACAGATAGGGGTCCAGGGAACTTTTTCAGGATGACTTGCTCCTTGAAGCGTGGCCCCAGAGGCTCCGATCATTGTCTGCAGCGATCACTCAGAGGGAAGCTCTTGTCAAACTATTTCCCACTTCTCCCCCCACTCTCTGCTGCTTTTGAAGCGCTGCACTTTGATGTTTTTCCGCATCACAAACTGTTGTGCCGTTGAAAACAAGACACACTTGTTGTGTTGCCTTTGAATCTCACAAGCCGGCTGCAGTTTCCAGCACCGTTTCATGGTACTGAGAGAGGGACTTTGGCTTATCTTTTGATTAAAAAGAAAAATAGTGGAAAGTTTCTTTGTCAGTTTGGTATCTTTCTGTATAATACCAGTGGTAATTTTAAAAGATAATGCTTTGATTTCTCTCTTGTAACCCACTTGTCTGCTAATTATATGAAAACACAAGTCTTCGATGTTACTCTGTGTTTATTCTATTTTTATTGTTTTTAACGTGCTACAGTACGAGAGATGATGATAATGCGGGTGACATGATGGTGAAAGAAACGAGCTTTAGAGGTGCAGGTACAATGATGTGTCCCTTGTTATGCTGAGCTCCATGCAACTTTAGATTCCATCTTTTTCCATATATTTTCGTAAACCTCCTTTTCTGTGCCTGCGTTTATTTGGGATTATTTCTTTTACATTTGAGAACCGTAGTTCTTGAGTTTCTGCAAGAAACACTTGGATGTGTTTCGTGGATGACAATTTTATCCATTACTTCCATTAGTTTTTTAGTATCATGGAGTCAAATTTCAGATTCCATTCCACTCTAAGTATTCAGCTCCTCTTGCTCGCTTTGTCCTAATAGATCAGTTATGTTGGTTTTACACCAAAGACCTCATAGGCCTGCAGCCAGAGAAGCCACTGGGACTTGGGACGCACATTGCATAGCTGACATTTTTATCTCCCAAACCCAAATCCCTTGTTGAGGTAATTGAAGGCTTGGAAATGGCTGTTATCAGCCTCAGAATTTAATCACCAGTCCAAAAGAGCCTTCTGGTGAGGATCAGAACTTGTGAGTGGTCCAGTGCGCTGGATTTCTTTATGGTATCATGTTTGCTTTTTTTTTTTTTTTTTTTCCCCACTGCTGCAAAAAACTCCCAAGTTTGTGGACATTGAATCAAACTGCATTTTCATAAGTCAGTCCTACTATCTCCTCCAGTTTAGCAGAAATGCAGAGTGGAGAGTGGGTGTCTGACCTAGATGGGCTGCTTCCAGAAGGGCAGAGAAGCCTGAGAGCACAAGGTCACACTGTCAGTGACTCACTAAGCCTATGCGTTCTCCCACTATGTCACACTCACGCTCACTCTTTTGCTCCCTAACTGACTAAAAGCACAAAAGGCTTCCAGGGTAAACACCTAATTGCGCACCTCATTTTGGTTTTAAAGCTCTCACTACCGACCTTGATGCTGACTGATATTGAGTTATGTAATGGGCGAGGATGGCATGTTATTTTTAAATCGAAAGAAGGCAAAAAAAAAAAGATTGTGTATGACAATGGCGCATGGCCTATTGTTTTTCAGTTACTGGGGGAGTGGAGGGAGAAAAAAAAAACAACGCTTTATAGTCACCTTATGCAACACTCTTGAATACACATGCGGGAAGCGCAGAGGATTAAAATATACACACTCGAGGGGGTATTTTAATGGCGCGGATAATGTTTCATAAGCACTTAGATATCCCAGAATATCGTGCGCTGAGATCGATTAGAGAGCAATGATGAGCCTCATTCATGAACAATGTGTCACCATGTTTGTCTGCTCACAGCTATTTGTAACCAGGCTGGAAGTTGGATGCTGCCAACACGAAATAAAATTAAGTTCAGTCACCAGTCATTAAAAAAAAATAAAAAAGACCTGATTGTCACTAGTGATGAGTACTGGCTAGATGTCAGATCAGACAGGAGCCCTTGGTTGTATTTATCAGTTTTTAGTTGAAGTTGTCACGTTGCAGCTCTCATTTAAGTCTGGCCAAATAACATATTGTCTGACGCTATTTATGGTCAGCCTGTGTCATCTTCTTAAAGAATAGTTTGAGATTTTGGTTTGGCATATGGTTGAGCTGAAGGTTGGTAGACTTAGTCACCACCTCAGGCTGAGCCAGGCCAGTTGTTTTTCTCCCCGTTTCCAGTTAGCGTCAGTTATTTACCACTCGGACTCGACTGTCATCATTCATTATGTGACTAACCGTACGTAGACATTCATGAGTGGCTCTCTGAAATCCACACATAGCCTTTTTTTTTATCTTTCCACTGCCCTGTCATGTGCACAATTTAGATATTAGTTTACATTTAGTCCACTTGCATTAAAGAGAAACAGGAAAAGCAAAATGTAGATCACTACATCTACATTTAGATGACTGAACTAAGTGTTTGACTGTAGCCATGAGCAGACAATGTGTGAGTAATTTACTCCCTTTGAAATGCCAGACTAACAAAACAAAATGTATAACATGTCCAAAGAAAATGGCAAGTAGGTAACAAACGGGGCCGTTATTGCCTCAGCACAGTCACACACAAGCTTACTCTATTTCTCATGGAGCCTGCATTGTGTTAATACAACTGTTAGATAAGAGAGGAGTCAGCAGCACATTAGCCTGTGTGACCACTTTCAGTCATTTTTTTTTATAGAATAATAACAGGATACTTGCACAGTCTGTGGGCAGAGAGATCCAAGTAAAACGATGTGCTTGACATTTCATGCAATAAGATACACCCAGGAGGGTTTGGTCCAATTAAGGAGCTGCTGCAGCCAGCAGGTTTTGTGCCCATTACCACCTGCTCTGTGTTTTCACTCCACCGCGGCTGTGTCCTCTTTGTTAAAGGTGGCATTTGGGTGACGTTGTTTTCAATTTCCAACTCTTCGATCTATTTTCTGAACAAAATAAAGGGGCAATGTTATGTTGCTAATGCATATACTTTCTTGGAAACTCATGAGGGTGTTTCCCATGAACTGCTTTGAACTGACATCCCTGTAATACAATCGGGCATTGTTACGCCTTGAGATTTGGTTTGCAGACTCAGCACATGCATGCATGAGCAAATGATGATGATGATGATGATGATGAAGGTCATCATTTGGCATCATTGACGAGATGTAATTCAGAGGAAAATCTTGGTCCGATGGGAGTGGTCTGCTTGTCGCATGCGGCCTTTGGTAATTTCATCATACGCTGTCTCTCTGAGTCTGAGAAGGAAGTCTGAGCTAAATAAGATTTACAAACAAGCAGGAATGCTGTCTCTCCTGTCCCGTTGAGCCTTCCGGCTCCTGGAATTATTTTTTTTTAACAAGGCGATTTGTGTCAGAGGAACTAATAGCATATCTTTGCTTCTGAGCCAGGCGCCTGTAGTTACCTCTACAGTTCCTGTTGTGTTTTTAGAGCCCGTGTTGCTTTGGAAAGCAGGGTATTATGTGGGCACACACCTACATGGGAGGCGTTTTGTAAGGTGATGTGCAGCTTGGAAACAAAAATATGACACAGCTCTCTGTTCTCCTCAGTGATTGTATCTCACACAGACCTCTGCATTTTGAATACCATGGATCATAACCACTGGAGTTTGATGATTACAAGTAAAGCTTGTTACCCCCTCTTAAGTGGAATAAATTTGGATGTGATTTTGAATAATAGATGATCCCCTGAGGTGTAGTGGAATTATCTCAGTCTGACATCCTCCGCTGCAAGCAGGCTGTGGGAATGTGCCCATTCATTTCGTGCTTAAATAAGAGAAAATCTGTGAACAAGGAAAATATGGTTATAAAACACCAATCATTCGACTGACATCAATATCTGCCTGACAGTTTTCAAAACTCACATTTGCATTTTATTCCTTCTGCCGAGACTTTATCAGGAGTTTTTCAGGGATGAGTGTAGCATACGCTCACGTTTCTGAAATACCATTACAGACAAAGAGTCATAATTCGGGGCCACGGTCAGAGCCACAGCTGAATGATGAGTTTCTCTTGAATAGTACAAATTAAAGAAACAATTATTTTGATTGTTGGTCAGGTTGTTGATCCACTGACCTCGGAATACTTTCCACTTTGTGACGATAGAAAGGTAACTCATTGTTTTTAATCCTGCTATTCTTCTCAAAAATAAGACTGAATGAGAAAAAGATGATCTCGATCTAGACTTTTTTGGTGTTTCTACAACACTGTCTGCTGCAGATGCGTTACATCATCACAGAGAGTCTGAACTTTTGCTGTTTTGCAGCTGCAGGAATGTAAAATTTTAATGGCCTGTAAATAAAACAGTCGATACCGAGCCACTGCTTCTCCCATATGCAAGATTTACTGTTTCAACAGTGTTGTTTTTTTTTTTTCCAGAGTCTTTGTTAGAGTTGCATTGATTAAATAAAGATAACTTTTTTTTTTCTCCTTTCAAACATTTCTTCAACACAACCAGCCTCCCATGCTTGAGTCTGGAAAGATCCTTGACTTCAGCAACAATCCCTCAAGAAAATCACTTGTTTTCAACCAGATGTACAGAGACTCAGTCCTTCCATGAACAGTTGTGTAAATGTATGACACATTAGAACTTACAATATTGTTCTGTTTAAAGGGTCGGTCGACCCCTTTTTGTCTCTAATAGCTATGAAGGGAATGTTCATTTACATTATTCATAGAGGTGAGGAAAAGTATTTTGATTTGCTGTCCATCTTTACACTCTGGTTTCCAACATACACAGTTGTTAATTAGTTAGCTTCTTTTTAAATATTTTAATAGAACATTAAAGTGAGCTTCCACCCCTCACACACTACTCTGCCTGAAGATTTCACCCTGGCTCTTAAAGGTTTGCAGCTTGATCCCTTTTTATATTTAACACCCACTGTGTGGTAAATTCTACTGACTAAATTTTGAATTATCTGCTTATGAAATGTTTAAATTCTTAGTATGTCCCGAGCGTTTTTTTTTTTCCCATCAAGATATGGCTAACTTTTGTTGAAGGGATTTTTCACAAAGTGCTATTTTTCTTTTCCATTTTGGTTTTAGTTGAGCATTAACAAATAATCATCCTTTTTTAAAAGTTGCAGGGATTCATTCATTTTCCATAGCTATTGGTTAAAATTCTACAAGTATGCCAGAATTATCAGTGAGGAGTTTGACTGTGTTTCAGGAACTGGCAGGACATTGGATTTTTGAGAACCTGGAGAATGTGAATTCCTCAGCGGCGTTCTACTCAAACATATAGGTTTTGAATTTTGAGCAGAGCAGCCAGGGAAGGAATCATTGACGGGGGGGGGGCTTGTAGGAATTTTCAAGGCTGTTGACAGATGTGGTTCAGCATCTTGCAGTGTTTGCTGGCACTCAGAGGCAGGGCAGTCGAGAGGGATTTTTGATAAGTGGTTAGATTATTAAAGCTATGACATGGAGCTGCGCAGAGCCTCTGACTCACTCTTTTTTTTTATTTTATTTTTTTTATGTTTCCCTGGCAGAACCGGTACAGATGGTATTCTCAGCTGTGTACAAGTGTTACAAATGGCTACACTGTAGAAAACTTTTTCACTTCCTCGGATTATGATGGCATTAAAGTTTTTGTGTGGAAATTACTAACCACAGGGCAGCTCAGTTCACCTTCAGCACTGTCATATTTAAACCCTTGGTACTGATATGATATACTTCTGCTGGCTTGTTTGTTTTCACTGGTGTTACTGTGTTGAAATATTTTCCTTCTTGGATACTTGCCTTCTCAGGCTCTCTGGGAGTTTGGGTTAGAATAAAAAGCTTGAATGTTTGCATTTGTGTGGCTCGTACGAACTGAAGTTGACCTCAACCTGGGTGGAGTAAACATCTGTTTTGGTGTCACTTTCACAGATGGCTCAAAGCGTGCTCAGTTTGAAATGAAGATGTCATCTACTCAAACAGTAACAGTTTAATTTGGGCATTTAGCCTTGTGAATGTTGGTCTTTTGTGACAAAAGTAAACCATCTGAGTCACTGTTGGTGCCTGTTCCGATTCTGTGGTAATTGGGCAGAGCTTGAGGTGGAAATGAGAGCGTGAGCTGTGTTTGTTGATTATCTCTGGTCATCACTGAGCAACAGTATTGAATGCAGCAATGAAACCAGTGCTTTGATTCCAAGTTTTTTTTTTGTTTGTTTGTTTTTTGGCATATTTGCAGTCTGAGACTCCAAGAATTTCGTCCACTGTGTAACTGCCTGTACTCGGAGGCCTAATTACGTCACTTTTTAACATCCAATGCAATTGTTCTACAATGTCAGCTTCTTTTATTATGCCTGTAACTCGTTTTTTTTTTTTTTTTTTTAATTTTAAGCGTTGCTGTTAATTCAATTTTACAGTCTTTTTTAAGTAGTTAATTGGACATGACTGTATTTTTATGGGCTAGTTTAATAGACCTCAACAATGAACATACAACCCCTCTATGCTCACGTGTACTGAATATACATTATATACAAAATACATTCTAGTATATCTCCAAAATCCTATCCTTAACTTGTACATTTTTTTCCCAGTAGCTTAGACTCTGCACAATGAGTCAGATGAGGGTGACACTGATGAGATGTTCAAGAGATATAATTACTCATGAATAGTCAAATCAACAACATTTTTAACCGATGATACTTTGTTTTTCCTTACACGTGTGCATATACTTCAGTCTCCTTTACCTTCCGTCACGTAATCTTTGAATTTTGCCGCCTTTTCACTGACAAACCTGTTTCCTCTTTACTCGACAAACGCCTACTTCCTCCTTCTGTCTCTCTCTTTTGGTTACTCTTTTGCCTTAGGCGAAGCGCTGCACACACTGGTGTGAAGTTCTTGTCTATGGCTTATGATGCTGAAAGCTCCTTGTCGGGCTAAATTTGTGTAGAGAAAAGTTGCTTTCTTCATTGTGGTATAGCAGTTGCATCCTCAAGAAACAGGTTGATTTGGAAGAAAACTAGCAGTCCTGTTGGTTGTCAAGTTTTCTGGGTGAGTCCTCCCGTCTTTACAGTGAATTTACTCTTTCTTCTTGCTACACAGGATGCAGTAGGCCTCAGGGTGCGGCTCTGTGCTCCCCTGCCTCCTTTCCTCTCTACTTTGTCACCAGTGGGCACTAACATTGTGGTTAGATGTTTGCAGTCTGGAGTGCTGTGTCTTTGTATGTACTTTAAATGGTTTTTGCCTGATCCAAGATAGGGCTTTTGTGGGTTTTCTACATCTTAACCGGAGAGAAATTGTAATGTCAAAGAGCGGATGAGTTTTAAGACAGTTGTGCATTGAGGCCTCATGGTTTTGAGGATGGAAATGTGGTGCAAGTACCATATAATTTTGGAATGGCAATAGAAAGCCCACACTTATTGGAAAGTTATTGCTTGGCAATGTGAAGATTCCCAGAAATGCACATTATGGATTAGATGTATGCCTGTGGGCTTCATTTTGTCTTATGTTCATATTTCTTCTGGCCAGTTTCTTTTCTTTATTCCTGTGTCTTCATCTCTAAACATTCCAGTGTTTTGATTATCTGGGCTTGCATACTGAACATCATCTAAGTACCTCTGAACGTTTGTTACTCACTTGTTTACCTAAAATTGCTTGCTGGCTCTTGCCTTGGCCCACTATTTAGGCTTTACTAGCTTCATATGCTCTCGCTTCTTATTTTTTGTGCAAATGTATACAAGTAACATGCACACAGTATGTAAGGCGGGGTACGGGCTGAGTGCGAGTTGACTTGTTGTCACCTCAGCGTGCTTACACTTGTGCAAGAGGCTCACTGCTGGTGAGAGCTGTTACGAGCTGCTGCTAAGGATATTTGACAGGATATCCTGGCTGTGGTAGTGATACGAGAACTACAGCCGGTTAATGACACACAAAGGCCTGCTATGAGGCACATGGGCCCCGGCAAGAATCGGCAAAATGCTGTCATGTTTGTCAGTCCAACCTCCAAACTACACAAAACTGAGTTCATGAAAATCAGCTGGTGCCTTGTCGTTTGTGAGGTAATAATTTGGCCTGACTCTTGACTTCGTATAGTCAGACATGTTTTGTGTCTTGTACACTTCCTCTTTTGGTTGAATCTTGAAGCCATTCGGGACTCGAGCCTTTCCCCCTTTTTTTTTTTCCTTTTGCCATCACCCTTTATTTAGAGCTGATTCGTCAGCTCTCTGTCTCAAAGCCAGACACTCTTCCTGTGGCCTGAGCATATGTCTGTGGGGAAGGACTACACATAATTCTTACTTTTGGTGGACTTTTTTTTTTTTTTTTTTTTTTGTCAATTTTGATATGGGGGCAAGGTTGTATTTCTGAGTTAATATTCTACATAAGTGGTTCCCAGCTACATTATTCTTATTTGTATTAATTTGTTTTTCCTCTTGAGAGTGGCATGACATAAGCCACTGGAGTTATACATTTTATTTGTCCAGTTTACTGAAAAACACACAACGCCTACTCCTACGCTCATCTATTGGTTAAATATATTGAGTTTAACATCATGGGTGAGTCTGTGCTTATGTTCATTTCGCTAGACTGGGAGGTACCTCACACAAAGATGTGGAAAACTAAAGCTCAAGGATGTGTTTGTTTCTGTATGCACACATGAAAGGTGTAACATAATCATTCCGTGTCTAGTACCTGCGTGTGTGTTTCAAGGTGTCGGGCTCAGAGCGACTCAGTCCTCTCTGCAATGTCGGTGGTCTTTTGTCTTAACTCTCAGATAAATGATGGTACACACACACACACACCCACATTCACACACATTGGCCCCTGCAGCTAGGCAGGCCCTTTGTAGAGGCATCAGATGAAGAGCTAGAATGGACTCTTTTGAAATCTATCCAGCACATAAGCTAACACAGACACGCCCGGCAAAGATAGAGATATCCAAATGAACAATTGTTGCTCTCACTCTAAAGCATCAACTATAAAGAAGAGCCACTTCACAAGAAGCCCTGAATCCATGTGACAATTCCAGGAAAATCTACACCCAGTTTCAAACCCACACTGGTGTCATAAACACCAGAATCGTATAGTTGGATATAGGAAACCAAACCTGTAAGCAATAAATGGTAATTGGAGGTCCTTTCATATGTAAAAACCATGAAATGGGCAGTAGTGTGAGGTCACCTTGAAAATCAAAATCTTTGTTTACGGGCTACAAAAATGGAACCCTTAAACCACATTTGGCCGTTTCAGGTCTGTTGTGCCTAAATGGTGTACATATTGAAAAGTTTCACCATTTCAAACGTCATTTCTACTTCAAAGAAAAATGGGTTTATCTGTTTTTCAAATAATAGAGCCGTAGAAAAAATAAAAGAATAAAAACAGGGTAAAAAAATCATAACATTTGTTGTCGCAAAAAGATTTTTTACAGTTTGACTGTAACACTAAATGAAAAAGCTATGATGATTCAGAGATATTTGGTGTCATTTAATAGAAAAATAATTACAGCCAGCATAAAAGGTTGTAAATATTCCTATTCACATTTATTAACTCTTAGATTAAACTTATTAACGGCATAATTGCATCAAAATATACTGTAATTAGTGATAATGTTGCTAATATGGAAGCCATCACATTTCATTACATGTGTAATCTGTGTTCCTCAAACTTACAAAGCATGGAACAACAAAATAGAAAAGCTCATCATGTTTAGCAAACTTTTTTTAAATTAAAGATCTGGTAGTGAATACATTTTGGTTGGAGGGGAGGACTGTGGCTATATAGCTTTAGAAAAACAAATCAAGAGCAAAGGGGTAAACCTAGAATCTGAGCGTTCATTTAGACTTATTTGGGTCCAAAATTAGGGTTTTTGCGTTTGTAAAGCTGCTCAGTGAGCCACATTGAATGTCAGACAGTGTAAATCACTAACAATGTCAGCACTTACATAGTTTGGAGTTTAAAAAAAAGAGCGATGCTTCAATTACTGTTTTTATTAAGGCTTTCTGAGTGCCAGTTTGTCACGATGTGATTGTCTGTAAGAACTGCTGCCTCATGTTCCCCCACACCATTAAGGCTCCTACTAAAAGGTTGCTGGAGGAATTGGCAGGTCTCACACTTTTTTCTTTCTTTTTTTTTTCTCTTCGTTGTCTCACCAGCTCCTTCCGCAAGTCCGGGAAAAGCTGCAGTAATGTTTGCTGTGTCACACGAAGGACAGTGGAGGACTTGATGTTTCTCTCCTTGTTTCAGAAAACTTTTTTTTTTTCCCCAAATGCTTTTACAGACGTCTTAAGTTTGTGTCTGAAAACTGTATGATTTTTTTGACACACTTGCTTTCCTCTTGTCCATTTTCTCTCATGTTTATAGTTACATTTTGCTGTTCGGCCGTGTCGTTTTGCACAACTCCTGGCTGCATTTTCTACTTGCTCTGTCTCTTCATAATGGGCCCCTGTACCCTTTGCTTCAATTTACTTTAAATGTCACGCCTGCGTCCAACTCCCTTTAATCTCTGTTACTTCTTACTCCCTTCCCCTCTCTCTTGCCTCTCATGTTGCCTTGAATTTCTCGCCTTCACCCCCCTTTCCTCTTTTTCTTTCCCTCCCCCCTCCCATTACGGATGAAGTGACCCTCACATTACACATCATGAATTATTGAGGTGAAACCTAGCCCAGCCCAACAAATCACAGGACTTCTCTTTGCCTCCTCTCCCCTTACCATCTCTCGACTGTTATTGATGGTTTCTTTCCTTAATTTCAACCTCTGGCAGTCGATCAAATCACCGAGGGCAACACAGGATTTAGATTTTTTTCCTCCCTCTTAATCTTGAAGAATTATGGCAGCACGTCTCTCTAGTTACAGCAGGTGGGCGACTATTTAAGAGCAGACTGATTGCACACATACACATTCATAGTTTACAGTACTTCTCTGGATCAGAGCCCACTTAGACTGGCGGTTTGATGGTTTTGGCGTATGTAATGGCCTGCAGTTAAAACAGTGGAATTATTTTGCCTCACATGATTGTGGGGAAAGGGAGATCTTTTCTATTCGTGTTTTCGCTAATGCCTGACTTAAATTCTTTTTGGTTGAGTTCTGCATGACAATACAGCTTTGGAAGAAAGATGGGAGGTTGATGGAAACACAAGACATAAAATGTGGCATACAAAATTAATGAAGTGCAAGAAAGTGAGGCCAAAAACTGAAAAGGACCGTTCATCTTTCAAAGAAAAACCAAAAGAATATTTTCCTTTGTGAGCCTGCTTAATCTTTAAGCAGAGATGGGAATAAATAAACTTGCACTCACTCAACTAAACCAGGTTGCAGCAAATCATCAGCTCCGACATGATGAGCCCTGACAGCAGAGAGCTCAATAACAAGGTTCCATTAACGGTAAAGTGGCTGTGATGAGATGTCGGAGTGACAGAATGGGAATTGACACACACACACACCTTCAGGCTTCCCGTAGACATGAAAATATATATTGGAGACGAACTTGTGCACATACACAAATTCAAGCGAAAATCTTGTTGATTGGAAGCCGTTGCTAGGAGGGGTGTGTGTCAGCTCCTGGAAAACAATGTTGACCAGATGAGGGCAGGACCACTTGTAGCCCTGCTCATGGTGCGCTGGTGTGTTGGGCTGTTGTGTCTCTCAATTACATGGAAGCCTGTTTTCAAGAGATGTGCTCTGGCTGTCGACTCAAGAGATGTGTGTGTGCACGACTGTGTATTTCTAATCAATGTGCCCCAAGGCCGTTTATCTTTGAGTCATGAGAAGTTCTCGGTAGATGACAAGGTGCTGGGAATGCAGACAGAGATATATAAACACACACACTTTTGAGTTTATTATAAATCCTCTATACGGAGAGGAGAGGATTTATAATTTAATTTCATAAACAAACATCCAATTTAAGGAATTATTTGCTCATTAATAAATTGAGCTGAAATATTCTAAGTAAATATGTTACCCAGGAGCCTATAGCAATTGTTTGGAATTGTCCCAAAGTTGACGAAGAATGCCACGCGATCCGAGCAGCAACTATCAGTGGCACAGTGTAAGTGCCTGTTTTTGACACTAATAATACAAGTTTACCAGAGAATTATAGATAGAATGATGCATCGGATAAGGGCTCTTACATACCAAACTGATGTGAAGAACAAGCGCTGACAAGAGGCCCCCCCGCTGGCTGCTGTCAGCACATGGACACACCACAAAGATGACTTGCAGCTGCTGAATATCCAGAATGTACAGTCTGCGTATGCGCAAGACATCATTGCTAGCCAGTGCAGAGGGGAGCGGTAATGCATCATACAATAATGGAAACTGGAAGACTCCATATATTTGAAAAAATAAATAGATCAGTGTGTGGTTGTGATTTTTGGTAATGTCAAACAGAACTGTTCTTTGTGGAGTCCGGATTATCAGTTTGACTTCAGTTTCTTGTTTCACTTTCTTAAGTGCTGCTTGTTTTTGGGGAAATGAAGGGGACAGATGAGAAGCGATTTGCGTGACATGTTAGGTTAGATGTAAGCAACACCGAACAGCCAATTGGAGAGAGTTCTTTCACTGACAGACCATATCTGCAAGTTGGTGTGTAAAATGAGACACTGATGGAGACCCGACAATGGTGACGGACTGCACACACCAAAAATAAAACAAAGATGAATGTTCACCAACTCTCAACCGCCAATTGTTGGCTTTGTGTGCAAGACCTCTGGCATGTAACGGTCTTACTCGAACAAAAGCCTCACTCTTAAATCTTAAAGTTGGTGGGTTTTTGCAGCAAGACACTGGCGTAAAAGTGAAAGTTAGAATGGTGTTCCGCCTTTCATGTCCAGGAGGGTACAACCGTCAAGGTGTATTCAACCTAGCCCGCACTCCCCTTTTTATGGATGTTTATGTTGCAGACAGCAGAGTGTCAGCCAATCTTAAGTTGTGGTTTACACACACCAAAGACTTGTTTTTGTAGATGCTGATCTACTGAGGCTATAATACGAACAGCAAAGGGTTTTTGGTCTGCAGCCCTTCTTTGAGTGGAATATAGATGTCAGAGTTGGAGTATGGAATGCAGTTTACTGTTATCTACATTTAGCATTTCTCAATTATGAAAGTGAACTCTGCAGTGTGGGATGATAATGGCAACAACAAACATTTTCACTTGGGGCTAATTGCCCCATTATTCACGTAGCCTGGCAATCTCACTCTTTGGATCATTTCCAAACAGTTTTATTTCTATAAGTCATTTAGGCTACAGCTACACGAAAATGAAACGAGGGTTTTTTTTAAACAGAGTACGAAAATTATTGCGACCCCACAGGAAAGCTTCTGTAAAAATATCAGGTCCTCATGGCAACGCCACGCTTGCTGAAAACGATGCAGTACACACGCTACACCTCTATGTGCGCTGTAAGCCACCCCCACCGGTTACAATAGAAGAAGCAATGCGCATGCGTGTACGCCCCTACTCCTAGTTAGCAATGTCTGCAGCAGTGCTACTGTCAATGTTGTGGGGTCCAAAAAAAAAAAATGTTGTGGGGTCCATGATGATCGCTGTCTGTCCTTGTTGTGTTGTCGTCTTCTTCCGGATTTTGAATGGATGTTGCGCGCAAAGCCGCTTTTTGTTCTGGTCACTGACGTATGTGTATACGTCACTGGCATTGGTCATGTAGCTGTGACGCAGATGTAAACAAATCCGTTCTGGCTGTAACAATGGCAACGCGAACGGCGGCGTTCCTAGATCTTCCCACTCTGGAACCCATTCTCCAAAAATATCGTTTTGGGGTACCCAGAACGCCGGCTTCATATGGCCACGACAGCCAAACAATAAGCAATTATAGTGAAAAACGTTTCCATGTAACCAGGCCCTAAGACCGTAAAACATAGGAAAATATGGCCCAAAGGCCCAAATTCTAATAACTCTGTTTTGTTTTGAAATGAGACAGAGGGTCTGAGAATTAGAATTCCAATTGCTTACTTTTAGCTATTATGAGGTAAACATCACTTGGTCATCACACCATGCAGAGAAGAAGCGAGGCCTTCAATTTGAAGTCAGCATAACCTCTCTCTTGCCCCTTCTGCGTGATGAGGCCCATTCAGTTGCCACAGTGAGGCATGCTATGACCAAAGTCAGGGAGGCTATTGTACACCTCAACCCAGGCCAGATTCCTGTTATGACTGCAGACCAGCCTATTTATGCTCTTGCCAAGCAAATCCAGTGGCACTGGCCTGATGAGTACGGTGAAGACAAATTTGTCATCATGTTTGGCGGTCTGCACACAGAGATGGCTGCATTCCGATCACTTGGAACCCTGCTTAAAGGGAGCGGGTGGACAGGTGCTCTTGTGGAAGCGGGGGTGACTACGTCTGGAATAGCTGACTCATGTCTGTCTGCCGCAAGCGTCACAAGAACACGCCATATACACCAAGTCACAGCGTACTGTCTGTACATGCTCCAAAAGGAAGCATATGAGCATTACTGTGCAGAACAGAATGAAAGCATCTTGAGCTTTGATGACTGGTGCAACACTCAAAGAAAAGAGAGTCCTCAGTTCCAGTTCTGGGAACTTGTCATGTCTATGGAATTAGTAGTTTTCTCATTGATCAGGTCATTCAGGGAAGCTAACTTCAGCTTGTACTGTCAATCATTATCCGCTTTAATTCCATTCTTTTTTGCAAACAATAATGTTAACTATGCTCGATGGCTTCCAGTCCACCTCCGAGACATGGTCACTTTGGAGCAAACACATCCTCACATATTCAGTGAATTTCAGCAGGGAAAGTTTGTGGTCCACAAAACTCACAGAGAGTTTTCAGGCTTAGCCATTGACCAAGCTCATGAGCAGGCCAATGCGGTGGTCAAAGGTGATGGTGGTGCCATTGGAGTGACTGAGGATGCATCTGCTCTCAGGCGGTGGATGGTGTCTGGACCAGAAGTAAGCCAGTTAGTCAACCAGTATGAGTTGGCATGTCAAGTCAAGGTAGCACAAGGAGATATCAGGCATCATGAGCAGACTAGTCAGTCGCAGAAATCATTCATTGACAAGGTTCAGAAATTGTTCGTTGTGATGAAGGATCTAGGCAATCCTTTTCAGGAGGAGTCGAATGATCTGCTTACACTGGACAAAAACACCATAGCACATCCCAGTGCTGCAGAGCTTGTAAGATCTCACTTAGAAGAAGGCATAGTTGCCTTCAGAGATTTTTTCAATGGTCTTGGTGATGAGGCTTCCTTCCACAAGCCCATCAAAAAGAACAGAACAGATTTCTTTCGCCAAGATGTGGCTGTAGCCTCGAGTGAAGCAAAGAAAAAAATACTCAAGAATGACTGTCATCTTTTCTCACGGCTCTTTATATCGTGTCAATCAAGGGAGTGTGACCTGCTTGAGTTTTTTAGACACGAGAATCAGTCCTTTCCTGCTGCACTGAGTGACACAGGCAAACTCCACTCTGGACAGTCTCAACTCACCAACATTCTGGAAGCTACTGTTTCTCCACCTGAGAGACAACCAAAATGTGAAGCCATTATCATTGATGGTTCTGCCCTTGTGCATTCAATGTCCCCAAAGACATCAAAGACCTTTCAAGAGTATGCTGTGCAAGATGTAGCTCCAAAGATTCTGATGTATTCAAAGTATGAGCGAACAGACATTGTTTTTGATGTGTACTGGACCTCAAGCCTGAAGGCTGAAACAAGGTCAAAGAGAGGTAAGGCAGATCGACGAAGAGTGACTGACACAAAACAAAACTACCTCCAAACTGGAAAAGCTTTCTGCGAGACAGTCACTACAAAACAGAGCTGTTCGAGTTCTTGGCTGACAAGATTGTGACCCTGTGTCCCCACAATGTCATAGTTGTGACAAAAGGAGAGCAGGCTCTTTCAAACAAATCAATCAGCACTGAAGGTTTGTGTCCATGCAACCATGAAGAAGCTGACACCAGGATCTTCACACATGCTCTTCATGCAGCCAAGCAACAGATAAAATCTTTGTTGATTAAGGCATGTGACACAGATATTCTTGTTCTTGCTGTCAGTGTGTTTACGGTTCTTCAGGATGCAGGCCTGGAAATGGTTTGGGTAGAATTTGGCCAGGGTCAATCCCTTAGGTGGTTGCCAATTCATGATATGGTGCTAAATCTTGGCCCAGAGAAATGTAGTGGCTTACCCTTTTTTCATGCTTTCACTGGTTGTGATGTTGTGTCAGCTTTCCATGGGGAAAGGCAAGAAAACAGCATGGCAAGCATGGGAGGTGTGCCCTGAAGTGAGTCCAGTCTTCCACAAGCTCAGACGGTACTGACCTACCATAACTGAGGCAGACCTCAACATCCTTGAGAGGTTTGTTGTCACCATGTATGACAAGCACAGCACTACAGCCAAGGTTGATGAAGCAAGACTGGAATTATTTGCTCGGAAGCAAAGGTCTTATGATTCAATTCCACCAACAAGCGCATCTCTGGTACAGCATGTTAAACGGTCTGCCTTCCAAGCCGCCTGCATATGGGGCCAGGCAACAATATGCAAAATGCAGACTGAGAACCCTGCCAACTGGGGATGGCATAAAGATGGTGAGGTCTGGAGAGTTTTCTGGTCAACTCTTCCACCCATCGCTCAGGCCTGTCAGCAGTTGACAAAATGTGGCTGCAAGACAGAATGCAGAGGCTTATGCAAATGTTCTCGCTTTAGCCTGAAGTGCACCCAGTTATGCACTTGCAAATGTGAGAACTAAATAGATAGAAGCACTAAAAAGTAACAAAAGCACTGATAAAAGTTGTCAGTCAACAACAAACCGTTTTCCGACTCAAACAATAGGCACTTTTTTCACTTGACCCAGAACATCTTTTGGCAACACCTGAGTAAAAAGAGAACAACTTTTTCTTCCCCATGTCCACTATAGCATTGTAGTTAAGAGTAATAGGTAGAACGTCAATGATATTTTAGACTGTCTGTAATACGGTAATAATGTTATAGTGAAGTTTTTAAACTAACAGTGAAGCATTGCCCTGTAGCAATGGAATGCACTACATTTCAATTTTGTGTTATAATATTAGATAATCTTAAGTTTTTGAATGCAGAATAGGACTGCCCATGTCCCAAAACATCTAATTTGATGTTGATATAATCAAAATAGAACTATTTTGTCACAATAAAGCCCAAACAATGATTGAGAATACGTCAAATGGTGGCCATCTTGAAAAATGGCGGCCATCTTGTTTTTTCACTTGGACAACGTACTTTTATGTTAAAGTAGGTTCTAGAGCACTAGTGTGCCAAATATGGTGCTTGTATCACCAACTGAAATATTCTCTCACTAATCTGCCCTACTATATGGCTAAAAGCTAAATAGATCAACCATTGATCATGCTCTCCATCTTCATTGTGGTATGCAAACATTTACTGCTAAATACCAAAGGCTACTGAGGCTAAGGTCTTTAGCCATTATACTATATTTAGTGTAGCAGCTTGAATACCTCTTTTCTGATTTTTATGACATCTTATCCAATAAATCAGAGGACCATCTACTAAGTTAGCTTCAACCTTCCCACACCATAAATTCCATTTAAAAATTCATCCATTTCTTTGTGGACCAAAGTGGTAAACCACACAAAAGACCGACACTGTAACACCCAGAGCCATGTTGCTACAAGCATGGCTCGAAATGTTGGCTGGCTGCGTCAAGATTGGCACTCTGCATAGCTTTCATAACCGTCTCTCTGCCTTCAGTTTGTATTGAGAAGGATGGTAGTCTGTGCATAGATGACTTGATGATGTGTTTTTGTTTGTGGAAGACAAGTGAATCACACATTCTGTGCGTATGTACAATGGGACTCATCTCTGTGACGCTTCTTTCTTCTTCATTTGGAATAAGGAATTAGTTGCTGCCATAATTTGTAAACGACAGGCTTGTTTCAACAGTAAGTGCTCAAAGTGTGATTATACTCATCTAGATGTTTGGATCTATTGGTCTCTTTTAAGGGAACATTCACCACCTTGCTGTTGACCCGAAGTGATTTTTATATATTTTTTTTTTTTGACTGAGTTGATAGAGGGGGCAGAAATGGGGAAATACAACTCTGCTTGCACTGAGCATGACTCTCGGTGCAGTCTCAGCAAGTATTTAACATACATTATGAAACCAATCTTCTCTTCAATGGACATACTCATTCATATTTCAGGAGTGAAATTCAAAGCAGAAGGGTTGAGTGACTCATTTTTGTGGGGTTGTGACAAACGTGACTTGAGTTTGTCACTCAGTTTGGAAAGAAAATAGATCCACATCTACAGCCATTGATGCAGCAGCTGCCATGGCAACGGCCCCTTGAATAAAGGCTATGTGGATTATTATGGGGTGACTCATTCAGAAAGCCAGGACAGTTTCATTACATACACTATCTTTAAGTTAATGCACACTCGTGCAACACTGTATGTATTCTACAGTAGAGTGAAAACTGCTGACAGAGGCAGTTTTGGTCGGTGTTGTGGATGCTCTAGTCTTTTTCCACTCATTTTTCCATCTTTTTGTACTCATGCACAAATGATGTATACATCAACATTTACAATATTCCGCTCCATAGTTTCCTCCCAGGAATTGGTTTGAGACAGTTTTTATTCATTATGGATCGAAATGAAATATGTAGACCGACTTCTCCACAAGGAACTAGGATGGTCCAAGCGGGGCCATGGAGGTAAATTATTGATGCCTTCCCTGGTTGGTTTGGGTTATGTATCTTCGCAACTTTTCCACTCAATAAAAGTGTGCACTGGCAAGTTTCATCAGACCCCCTGCAAGCACACAGAAGTGGTTTTACTCAGCTCTGTTTCAGAGTAACTGTGATTTGGCTGTTTGTCCACCATGGGACCTCAAACTGGCTTATTATAGAAATCCACAGGGATTTTCCCGGTCAGTCGGACAGCCTGCTTCTCTGTTAGCTATCAAGCCTTTTTTTTATGCCCTCCAAGTAGTCCTGTGAAACAGAGAAACCAGTTGGAGGCAACCCAAATTATGGGTTTAATGTCAGAGTGTGACTGCTTGAAACCGGAGTTAGATTTGGGGTGTTTACCTACTTTTTTGCAGTAAATGACAGTTGTTGTAGCTCATGGTTTGTTGCTCAAAAGCAGTCTGTGCACTGTGGGAGGAAAAAAATAAATCTACTGTTTTTAGTTGATGGGAATGGAGATTGTGTCAGTTTGGGAGCATGGAGAGAATGAGGGAAGCAAAGAGGTATGCCAGTGTGATGTCATGGATATGCTAATTAGTTTGTCATGTCATCTAGCAACATTTTAGCAACTTTTCTAGGAGGCTCTAGCTATTTTCCATTTGAAAAGCAGCTGAAAGATAACGTCCTCTCAGTTGAATTATGGCACAATATCCTTATGAAGGTTTTGATAATGGACTCTCTAAATACCATTCGAATATTCTTTTGGCACAATTTTTTAACAGTAATTTATGATTACAAATCAAAGTTAATTTAAGTCACACTTGAGTAATTTACCCAGGTTTACTCAGTTGGAAAACAAACATTTTCAAGCATCTGCTTCATGCTTTCCATGACGAGTAAACGGACATTTGTGTGTAAAGCTGGAGCGTGTCCCTTTAAACTGGAGGAACAGGGAAAAAGACTTAACTCTTGGCTAAAGCACAGCTAATGCTTTCGCTCTCACTCGACTGGAACTCTTTTATCACCTAAACATGAAGGACTTTCAAACTGAACAGCTTCTGCGCTTCAGTCATAGAAAGAAGCTTTTGAGTGATTTTTTTTTTTTTAAATTTATTTATTTATTTATTTTTTCTCTGCTGTTCAGAAAGGTCAGAACCAAAGGCTCTTGTAAAACTATGAATCTATGAAAGATTGTTGTGGTTTTAAAATAAAAAAAAATGGAATCAGGCTACACCTTGGATTTAAAAACAAATAAATAAATAAATAAAATAATTTTGAATATTTTTTTCTTTTAAACACCCTACAAGACACTTATAGAAAATGAGGGTGTCTGCTTGGTTTTATGTAAGTAAAAACTGGAGACACGAAGTACTATTTTCACTGCCACCGCTTGGATTTGTTTGAAGAGCGTAGTTTTTTAGTTAGTTTTTTGATAATGAAAGGTTTGACTGAAATAATTTCTTCGTTTTTATTCCAAAGAAAGCATTGGTATTAGCTCTTTAGTAGCTTCTGCAGGAAGTGGGTTTATCAGTTATGTATGAGCAGTTCCTCCATCCTCATGCTGTGCTGTACCTATGTCTATACTCATGTATTTTTCAGCACCGCGCTCGTCAACCTTCCCTCACCAGTCATATACAATATCTTCAAACCCCATCTAAGAGAACTAGTTCTAGTTCTTGACTAATGTGTCTCCTTTTTCTTCTTCTTTCACTTCAGCTCTGCAGGTTTGGATGAGCCATCTTCAGTAGTGCAGACAGGTGTGAGGAAGCAGGACTCACACCAAACACCCCCCACCCACCCCCCACCCCCACCCCGGCAGCCATGCCGCCGCCAGCAGACATCGTCAAGGTGGCCATTGAGTGGCCGGGGGCATTCCCCAAGCTTATGGAAATAGACCAGGTGGGTTATTATGAGCACACAGTTCTATCCTTTAAATCCACCAAGACATATTGTCGATCTAACAGATAAAAAGTGAATGTTTTGTCTCAAGTTGACAATCATTTGCAGATTTTGACACCAAATACACACAGCCTGTTTTCCCTGAACACAGTAGAGCACCGTCATCCGTTGTCTTGTAAATATTGAAGTCGCTTGAAGGTGATGGGCGGACGTGATTAGGGTCTGATGCAGCTTTTGCATTGTTTCCATCAATTAATCTAATTAGCGTAAGAAAGGAAGTGCCCTAAATTATAGATGTCTAACAACTAACACAGCCAAACAAACACGCGCGTTCTGTTAAGTTACATGATGGATTCCGTACAAAGTTTAACGTCTTTTCAAAAAAGGATGATGACAACAGACAACAGATCTTTGTCTGGGAGGGCTTATTAAAACCATGTGTCAGCACAAGGTTAAAGGACTGTGTTGATATAGTGCCTTTCTCTTGTTGACCACTCGGTCTGATTTCCTTTACAAGCCTCATTTACTCATTTGCACACATTTTTCAATCATGCACCCCTTGTAAACTGATGAGCTTCATCATGAGGTTTGAAAACATAACCACTCTTACTCTCGCACAAATCTTATGAAAACACAGTTATGACTTTTTTGAGTTTCCGCTAGAAATTTTTTATTTTTTTTTAAATTGGCTATTAAAAAATAAGACACACGGGCACATTTTTATCAACATGTAAAGATTCAGTTTTTGTTTTTTTATTTCAATGAGATTCACTGAGGAATTTAAACCTATACAGTCTACTGATTTTCATAATTCAGTGGAGGAGTGATGGCTTTTGAGAGTTCATTACACACAGCTCATATCTATGCTGTTTGTCAGCAGATGGTTGATGTCTAACAAACACTGAATAACGTGCAAATAAAATAATTAGCCCAAACAATGACTACCTTGTGTTGGGGGTACATGTTTGCTGTTTGATTGCACATACAGTGTGTAAAATGGCCTTTTCGCTGTGTATGTGAGTCACAGATGGGCTAATGACTGTACAAGCTCTGAATCACTGAGGCAACTGGAGCCACGATTGCCCTTCTCAATGGATAACCCACTGAATGAAGCACTGAACTGTGGAATATGTGTTCCTCTGATTGTGCCATGACTCGCTTTGCGCACTTAAGTGTGGATTTAGAGATGTGGCTTTTGCATTTAATGACCCCTTAGCACTCTTCATTTCTAAAATTCAAATTGCTTTCAGTTTGCTCCTTCTTGTGACTTTGCTTCTTTAAGCCCCTCTCCTCCTCTTTCCCGTCCTCCACTTTTCTTCAGCTCTCCTATCTGTCATCTTTCTCTTGTTCCTTCTATCTGTTTTCTCCTCCGCCTCGTCCTTCTTTGCTTTTGCTCTCATTCATTCCCCCTCTCACTCCTCCTCCCTTTGTTGTGCTGTGACTATGAAACTTGCGCTGTGCCTCTTCTTCTCTTGTCCTCCAGCACCAGCCCCCTCCTCTTCCTCCTCCCTCTGCATCTCCTCTGTACAATAGGCCCTGCAGTGGCATATGGCTGTCTGACTCATGCGATGGGGAGTGGGCTTCTGCTGCTCGCGCTGTCTTGAGACCCAGAGAAAGAGTGTGTGTGGGTGTGCATGAATATAACTTGTTAGTGAGTGTTTTTTTTTGTTTGTTTGTTTTTGGTTTTTTTTATTGTTTACGTAGGCACAACACTTCTCATAAATGTTATGTGTAGGCTTGATTGTGTGGCAACATGCTACTGCTCATGTGTGTGCGCTTATGTGTAACAGCTGTGCATGTCTGTGCTTGTATCCTTGGGTATGAGGATGTGTGTGTGTGTGTGTGTGTGTGTGTGTGTGCTTTTGATTTCTGGCTCTGTTTGCATATGCTCCTCTGTAGTGTTTGTTTGAGGTATGTCTGCTTCAGTGTGTGGCTGCATAAATTCAAGTATCTTCAGTGCGTCATTGGCTCAAAAGTCCAGCATTTGAGTTTGAATGCGAGAGATTCAGTACAAGTGCAGGCAATTGTATGAAGTGTTTTTATTGCTGTTGTTAAGCCATAAATGCAACAGAGAAATGAGGGAGATTACTTGGTGAGTCTTCTAGTGGAATGAGAGAACTGTTTGCAGATGGGAACCGAAGAATTTTATTCAAAAAAGGGGATTAGAAAATGGAACAAAATGTGAGCTGCTGCTGCCAGTAACAATTTGATAATACAAACATGTTCCGACTAAGTAAAGATTTGTATTTGTTACAGGACAGAAATATGTTGATTGGGTCAACATCCGTCCATTCAAACGGCTTGAATGGCTTTATGACTCCTGGCAACTTTATTTTATAAAAACAATCAGACAACACAAATGTTTTGGTCTTACAGAGGTGTGTGTTTAGCATATAAGGTTGGCCAGCAGCATCTCTATGTGTAATAGTTTAATACGTGCAGACAGTTCTACTTGTTATCCTTCCAGTCATAAATTATTATGTCAGTTATCAGGAGCTGAAGAGCTAGTGAATAGTGCACCATCGCTTGAAATTTCATTCACTAGATTATGCGCTATCATGTTGTACATTGAAGTCTTGATGTTTGCATATGGTGCATGCTTCTGTATTAGTTGCGAGAATTGCACAGCAATTTGCCCTGGACTACAGTAGGCATGAAGAGGTAATGACTGGTGTGGAGAGAAGGTAATGGTAAGGGGGAGAAAGATGTGGCGGGCACTCGGGCAGGGAAATACAAAGGGAGAGGAGTAGATGCAGAAGGAAAGAAGGGGTATTTAACTTTCGAAGAAGTAAAAGAAAGAAAAACCGTCTTGTTTTAAGATCTTTGAGTCAGGAAGAACACAGAAGCTGTACTGCATTTAGAGATGTGTGATTTGCTGAGATTATCTCTTATTTTTTCAGTTCTAAAATATTTTGATATAGAAATGTATCAAAATGTCTTCTCAATTCCAAAGTGGGAAAAATTACATTTGCTGTAAATCATAGAAAGGAATTAGGAGGTTTTGGGTATTTTTACATTTCTAAAGCTTTGCTGGTGTCTGAACTTGTAAAATGTTTGCTCATGAAGAACACAGCTGAATTTAGAAAAGCAATAAATGTGAGGCTGTTTTTGTCAAAAATTCAGTTTTAGTGTGTTTACATTGTGGTCTGGCATCTTATTGTAAGCCAAGCAGAAACATGGTTGAGGCTGTCATTGCTCACACACACATAATCCTTCCATATTTGTCCTCATAATTCTCCTCCACAATGAATGATTTCTGTATTGATTTACTCTCGCTGACTTTGCCTCTTTCCCCACTTTTCACCCTCTCTTCTCACATTTGGTCCACATAACACCACACAGACATTTAAACCAGGTTAAGCACTTGATTTTTATTTGGTCTTTAATTTTTTCTCTTTGCTCCCACGTTAAATAATGAACTTTGCTATAATGTTACTTCCACAAATCAGGAAATATCCGAATAAAGGTTAATATTCCTGTGCATAACCCTGGGCATAAGACATTGTCATTATCATGTTGGATTTTGATGCTGTGGCCTGAAACACACACTTAGGTTGCATCAGGAGTCTTTTTGACTTGCAGTGTAATGTCAGTGCATGTGGACTGTTAGAAACTGGCATAAAATACAAAATCAAATTATTTGATTCCTCCACATAGTCGAGAAAATGCAGAACTTTAGCAAATGTACTTTCCACCACTTTACAAGCAAAACATCTTTGCCGCTGGCCTGCAAGCAGTTTCACTTACAGTAATGATGGGTGAAATGTTGCAACAGTCATGGTCAGCGTTCCCACAGCGGCTCCTGATGAACAGCATCCCATTGTGTCAGACCTGCCAACATAAAATAATTGCAGCCCACTCAGAATGTGACTGTTGTTTTAGGAGCTCGAGTTTGAACTGTGAACTGAACGTAGTTTTGCCTTTTTATTCACAGAAAAAGCCTCTCTCAGCCATCATTAAAGAAGTGTGCGAGGGGTAAGTCTGCACAAATGCGTGCCTTTGCTTTTGGAAGTTATTCTCTAATGGACTTCTCCCTTTCTCTGTCTCCATACTTGAATCATTTGAGATGTTCTACACTTGCCAGTTGAAATTAAATGTTTCTCTTCATCTGACGCCTTTTAGATGGTCCTTGGGGAACCCTGAAAACTTTGCTCTGCAGATTGCTGACGCAACGAATTTCTACATCACAGAAAAGGTTTGGTTATCTGTTTCAAACTGCAAGCAGCAGTGTTCATAATTGGGAACACATTGGGTTTACAGTGCATAATAATCTGTTTGTTTCAATCCTCCACAGAATCGCAATGACATCAAGAACGGCTCAATCCTGCGCTTAACCACCTCTCCCGTAAGTTTTAGGTGATTTTTACTATCCAAGATAACACAGTTTCGTACACAATCTGATTTATTTGGATGGATATTCTCATCTCTGTATCTGTGTCCTTTCCCTTTCTGCCCCTCCAGTACCAGACTGCCGTCCAGCTTCATGAACGGATCCAGTCATCTAGCATGGATGCCAAGCTGGAGGCACTGAAGGACCTGGCCAACGCATCCCGAGACATTACTTTTGCACAGGAGTTCATCAACTTGGACGGCATCTCCCTGCTCACTCAGATGGTGGAAAGTGGGACTGAGTAAGTCCATTGTCTTTCCATCTCATTTGCTCAGCTGGAACAGTGTTTTCCTTTCCCTTGCACAATATCCTCCATCATCCCTGCGTGATTAAATGTGACTTTTATTTGCTGATTGATCTTTTTGAAGAAGTTCAAAGTCAAATCAAAGCTTACCACCAATTTAATATCTTTTATTTGTGACCGTATTGCCTCTCAATATTCGTTTTCACATGGCCCAACCTGACAGTGATTTGGAACAGCATTATATCCAAGTCATATTTATTTGATTCATTTACGTTCATCCCAGTATTCAGGTAGCATCATACGCAGATCTCTTCTCAGAGGGAATGAAAAAGTGTTTGGAATTGCACTGTGCAGTCTGATCGGTTAAGGTCGAAACATCCTACTCGCTCATTAACGCTCCTCAGATGATTGGGGTTAAGCTCCATTTGTTTTGTTTTTTAAATTCTGGTTTCTTGTGACGTGGCAGTCCCACTGTAGAAGCTTTATGTGGAAATGATTCTGTTTCAGTACACTGGGGGTTTCATGTTGTGTGTGACACAACCTGTCTTCATCAGTGGAGCAGAGGTGGAGAAGGTGAACAGTTTTATGTTCCTGGAAACTGACCCCACTGAGAACATGTCATGATGATCGCACAGCAGATATGAAACCTTAGGAATGACTGTAGATTGTAAAGAAACTTTGGAAGGCTATACTCCCCTTTTATCTTCTGAAATACTTCTAAAGAGGAGCTATAAATATAATCTTAACTGGAATCATCATAAACTGGTCTGGGATGTGCAAAGCCCAAGTCAGGAAGACTCCGCAGCAGGTGATTAAATATCTATACCCATCTACCAAGGATCAGTGAGATCTGTGAGGTTATTAAAGAAAGCCACAACCTGTTCGCTTTGCTGCTAATGTGGGAATTAATGAGCAATAATTAGTTTCTGACTGAAAAATTAAGTCTTTGTTGTTGTTGTTGTTTGGAGTATAAATGATACAACGTCTATACAGTCTCTCCATAATCAAATCAGGCTTGAATAACTAATTTAATTTCCCAAGTCATTAGTTTTACTTTTTTACACTCAACTTGTGACTGGTAGTTAGTGATAATTTCTGACCACGATAAAAGGGGCCACTGCCCTGCCGCAGCTTTCATACCCTAATTATGGTGTAGAGAGATTAAATTCTTAGTTGTTAATATGTTTTGAGGTCCGACCAGGAGAAGAGACTTGTTTAATGTTGCATTTCCTTGTAAAGAATTCTAGCATTAAGACTAAAATGATGCAAATTCTGAGAAGATTAGTTCAAATGTATTATGCAGCATAGCTTGCAGAGGTTTTGTGGACAGTTCACATAACTAGACTGTCACCCCTAACACTCTCTGAAGGGGTCATCCAAGATGAGGTATGGAGAAGATGTGGAGACACTGGCTTGCAAATTAACCTCCAGCTAATCTTTGTTGATCATTTTGTGTGATATTACACCGAAAAACGAGAGGAGAGTACTGCATCGGCTTTTGACTGTTCAGCAGATCAGATTAATCACTGTGTGAATGTGTTAAGGGGGGCTGAGACACCTGGAGACTGTCTCATCTGAAGGTTAAAGGTAGGACTTTTTAGCTGGGGTAAAATTTCCGTGTGTGTGTGTGTGTGCTTCATCAGTATACTGTATGCACATATAGAGGTAAACCAAGAGGAGAACTGCAGTACAAGTGCATTTATAGACACACACACACACACACACAAGCTGATATACGGTGCAAAACTGGCAGCTGCCAGCTGTGCTGGAGTTGCTTTTCTAAATCATTTATTTTTTATTTCGCACATTTCTTATTTTCCCCACAAAGAGAAAAGTTAGAACGAAGAATATTTTTGCTCACATAAGAAATTTGCACCACACTGTGTAAATATACGTTCACACAATGTCAAATGTGCCCTTAGCAGTGAAAATGTCGGATCCACACACTGATTTGTGCTTTTTAAGCAGCGAGCTGAACGAAACTGTTATTTGTTCTGAATTCTCAACATGAAGAGTGGAGCTGGTAGGTTTTTAATGTCAGGTCTTCGTTTGTTCTGTAGCCACGTAAAGGTTCAAACTCCGGTCAGATATTTAACGTCTCCAGCGGAGACAACATAACAGTCTTCTATTTCAGGGAATTAGCCTCTGGCACCTTTGATATCACACTCGCCTCTTTTTGACGTAAAATCATTGAGGGCTCTTCTCCTTTTTGAAAAGCGTGTTCAAATTATTAAATATTTGACCCTGTTTAATTTTACTTCAGTGAGCTGTTACAGCAGCACTGATCATAACTCCACTCTGCTTTTGGCTCTTTGATTAAATATGTCTTTATGTAAATTACCATCACATTGGTTGTTCAGCTCAGTTTGAGAAGGGTGTGTGTGTGTGTATGTGTGAGTGTGGTTCTGCAGCATTTTCATCTCAACAAAATGAGCTTGTGAAAAACAGACATGCAGATAGGTATCAGACACACGAACGCACACATTCATTAGTGCTCCTGTCAGCCAACTTGGTGAACTGTAATTATTCAAGAGGCACAGTGCTCGAGACTCCGGAGGGCAGAGCTGTTCTGTAATCTAATGCTTCTGCCAAAGAGGTTGTGCCTTATTCATGTGGAAATGAGTTGGATGTGTGCTGCTGTGCATGTGAGCTCCATCTGTAAGAGGCAGATATCACCCTCTACTGATCAAACATGGAACTACTGCCTTCCTCTTTTTATCAGGCTTTTCAGCATTTAAAACATCATTTAAACAGGTGAAAATATTCTTGTGTTGATATGAGGAGTTTGTGGCTTAGGATCAGGTGGTCTTCCAATAATGTCCAATAGCAACGGAAGATTGCCAATATGTTCTAAAAACAGAGCAAGGGCATAACATTTGGGGTAATGGGTCTTCTGACTGCCCACATTGGTCACATGGTGAATTTTTCTTTTCTTTTTTTTATTAAAGGTTATTGGTGTGCTGCTTTAAACTGCAGAGGCCTGTGTTTAGCACAGATTTAAGCAGAACTAATCCTTACTTTGCTAGTTACTTACTTACATGCTAGTAGTCCAGAGTATGCGGTGCAACTCCAACCACTTTATCAAAAGGGAGGATTTCTTTGGAACGTGATGGGAATAAGAATTCAAATGATGGCTTAAAAGAGTGGGTTCTCCTAGTTTTTTTTTTTTAGTTTTTTATCTTATTTTATTACTTACTTGGTTTATCCATTCCTATAAATTTGGTCCTATTTGTCAAGATTTAAATTGATGTCAGTCCAATTTAACCTTGATGTCATTGTGGTTTTCGTTAATGGTGCTTTACCTGAAGAATAGCATTTTGTTTTCCTGCCCTGCTTCTTCTTGGCATCAGTCCAGTTTCCTTCACAGATCTACAAAACACAACTTAAGCATCACTGTTTAAATAAGATAAAACCCATATTTTATAACCACAGCGTCATCAGAGTGCCATTTAAGCAACTTAAACACAACCTCTGTGCAATGACTCCAGCTATATTAACATGAGCTCCCACGGAGAATGTTAGAAGTGACAAAATGTCTTGAACTTTTATTCCACACAGTCTACAGCGTCCAATAAACTATGGCTATAACTTGATTTCTATTCCCATAAATGTATTAAGATCAGATTTAATTTGTCATGCATACACACGAAATTTGTCCTCCACTTTTAACCCAGGTTGGCACCTGTTGACACACACACGCACATGCACAGGATCACACACTCATAGAGACAGATGCCAACCTGGAGCGGTGGGCAGCCATTCACAGCGCCCGGGGAGCATGGGGGTACAGTGCCTTGCTCAAGGGCACCTCGGCCGCGACAAGGAGGTAGACGGACATCCCTCCAGCTGTCAGTTCCACCAATTTTTTGAGTGGTAAGAGCTGGAATCGAACCTGCCAACCTTCCCGTTATTAGACAGCCGACTCTAACCACTGAGCCATGGCAGCCCTATACTAGGACAAGGACAATGGTCCAGTCCTAAAACTAGCATAATGCTACACTAGCCGTTTAGATGACTGTACTTTGTTGTTTGTTTTATTTTGCATGTGGCTGCAGCTCTTTGCTGTACAGTATGACATGCTGCAGTAAATGTAGTGCGCGCTACAAGCAGGTAAAATGTACGCAGGGATTTTGTTCGCTTTTCTTGTTTAGATTCGAGATGTTCTGCTCAGCGACATGGTTGAAATGTGCAAACTTGATTTTTATTGTCCTCTCTACTTAAGCTTGCCGTGTGAACAGAAAGTGTGCAGACGGCTGCCTTTTCAGCCGTCTCTGCTTTCCATGCTTCCTGGGTCTGAACGGGTTTACTGGTCAGAAGTGTTTACTTTGAGTGTGCATTAAAAAATGAAATAAGAAGATCTAAGTTGAATAGAATATGGTTGTATTTGAATTTGTACAAAAAGAATATTTTCACCTGATGCTCTATGCTGGCTGAGTCTTTAAGTTTTTGTTGTGTGTTTCCCACCTTTGACACCAAAGTTTCTCAAATCTTTGCAGGCGCTATCAGAAACTACAGAAGATTATGAAGCCCTGGTAAGCCCCTCCCTTTCCCACTGCCCCCCCCCCCCCCCCTACTCCCAACGGGTAACGTCATCGGCTCTTTGCTCTTTCTAACCTGCTGGTCGAGTCTGCATGATAAAGACTCTGGCCACGGTGCCTTATGGGAATTTTTTAACACAGCCATTTACAAGCTTCCATTCTGAAATCCGTGTTGCACTTTACTTTCTTGCATGCGGTTTTGGGCAACAGATTTAAACAACAACAACAACAAAAAATTCTTCTCTCCAATTTTACACAACAACCTGGAAAAAGGCCAAGATTTAATTCTAAGATTATACAGCTGTGAAGAATTAATTAAAACAGTCAAATTGCTTCTTTTGTAATAAAGGTTTGGCTCACCTACACTATAATTTCTAGTAAATATCAGCGCTAGTACTGAATTAAATCTTGGTGTTCTTTACAAAATGGTATTCAGAATGAGGGGTGGTTGTGTTTGTGCTCGCTATGAGCCTGTCATTACTTTTGACTTTTACCTTGTCAGCCAATAGCTTTTTACCACAAATGGATCATCACCCATCCTTCAGCAAGATTTTCTTCCTTTGATCTACCTTGAATAATCTGCACTCTAGTTTCAGTATTCAGTGACTTAAAGTTGCACTTTGTAGTTTGTCTAAATGCCCAGTACCACGTTCGAAATTCTCTTTGTTCTTCAGCTGTGGGTTACTAATGTCCACGTGACTCTTCACTAATCATTTACCATGCAGCAATACTGACTCATAATATTATGTTTCATTGCTTATATAGCAACATCTTTGCCCGAAAAGGCTTTTTTTAAATCATCTAATTTTTCTTTTCTAATCTGATGCCAAACACCAGGTTTATCAACCCTGCAGATACAATCTGACATCTTATAAAACACATCCATCCTTTTTCCCCCCTCAGACATTTTTCAATATACAGTATTTGTGTCCTAAACATTTATTGTGCTTTATTACAGCATGGTAAGTTTGCACATTTTCACATTTTAATGTTAAGGAAGCGCACAGATGATTGTATGCAGGACAATTTCTGCAATTCCATCTGTAAGCATTAGAGGTCAGCATTGTAAAATCTAAGATCAAACCATAAAACAACCAAAATCTGAAACTTTTCATAACAGTTGCCGATAGCAGAAGTAACCTCAATTTCTTCCTTACTATGAGTAATGAGCAGGCAAAAGCTGATCCCTGGATATATCATCAAGTTCTCCAGCAGTACCACGCAAAGCTGCTGTTTAATGTGTTCCTTGCTTTGGCCTCCTGTGACTATAGCCGAATGATTTATTTCTCCTGATATTTGTGTAACTGCATGACTTCGCCTTTATATTATAGCTTTCTGGTCCTGACTGAACGCCGCCCGGCTCCTGCTGTCCCTCCGACGGTCTCTGCTGTTTGCTGACAGCCATTCTGTCTGTGTTGCATCTCAAACCTCTTCACCATTTTCTCCTCTTTCCTTGCCTCTGTCTTTCTCTGTCTTTCTGCAGCAAGCCATGTTGCAGCATTGAACTTATGTTCATCTGCACCCCCTGCTCTCCGCCACCTCTCTCTGTCTCTGCCGACCGCTCATTCCTTTCTGTGTATCAAGCCATCTGGGCTTTGCAGCTACACACTGCTCCAAGCCATCTGGTAGAGAGAAGTTTCCTTTGGTTTGTGTGTGTTGTCCTGTAGTTTTGGTGACCTGCTGTCCTTCACTCTGACGGCCTTTGTCGAGCTGATGGATCATGGGATCGTCTCCTGGGACACGTTCTCTGTGGCCTTCATCAAGAAGGTCAGCCAGGAAAATGTTGCATTAAGCAGGGCCAGGTTTTCAGAAGAGTTTGCACTCATATGCTATTTTCATACTGTACACTGGCCAGAAAACGTCTAATGCAACATTCGTCTAATGACTTTCACAGCCTTTCAAATATTTGAGGTATATTAGAATTTTTGATGCTTAGGTTCTCGATGCAGTCACAAAACCAATCATTTTGAAAATGGTCTTAGAGTAACAAAAGCTATTTCTTCTCGTATGAAGAAATCATACTAAAGTGGAGATAGTTCTAAAAGATAAACTGTGAGTTTCTGTATGTTATAAGGTATTAGATGAGTTATTTGTTAGGAGTCTTACTGAAGTATGTCATGTAAAATTCAATGCTAATTTTTCATTTTTGTTTCTATAGACCATTAAATCTCATTATTCATTGTATCACTTTGGCTCTTCCCTTTCTCCAGATTGCCAGCTATGTGAACAAGTCGGCCATGGACACTGCAGTGTTGCAGCGCTCCCTGGCCATCCTGGAGTCCATGGTGCTCAACAGTCAGGATCTTTACCACAAGGTGGCACAAGAGATCACCATTGGACAGCTCATCCCTCATCTTCAGGGGTAAGAGGATGAATCAGTATGTGTGAACCCTATTTGTCCTGAGTTGTTTGTGAAAGCACTGAAGTGATAATGCTTAATTTTTCAATTTCTTAGTGGGCTGTCTTTTTTTCTTTTCTTTTTCTTTCTTTTTTGATTGCAGGACTGATCAAGACATCCAAACTTACACTATTGCTGTCATCAATGCTCTGTTCCTCAAAGCTCCCGAGGAGAAGAGACAGGTGAGGCTGCATTGTGCACACGCAGCACATACGCACTTTACTGCTTATGCTGTTCACATCGCTCCATGTTCGTCAGCATTTATGGACTGTAACATGCTGTCTATGTTTGTGTATCAGTGTCTGTTTTGGTGTCAGAGAAAGCCCGGAGTCTGTAACACATCTGCAGTCCAGTGCAGCAATAAGATCTCGCTGTGAGGACGTGATAGAAGTGCATCTTTCGTGCTCTTATCTTTGTTTTCTTTTATGTCAAGCATTGCTTCATAGCCAATCACATGATTCCTTGCATCAGCACCACAGGGTATCCAGAGATGCGCGTTGGCATAAATAATGAATGATGCTAACCCACGGCCGTTATTTTGTGCGGTAGACAAAGTTAAAGCCATGCTCGGCAGAAATGTGCTTCGAAGCAAGCATACACAGATGAGCACGCTCTGATGTTGCAGGTCTTCTCTTGACATTTCAACAAGGTTTAATTAGATCAAATTTGTGTGCATGATTTTCAGTAGTTGTTAATGAGTTCATTTAAATGGTATCCGCTTGCCTTCTTTCGCATATGCACATCTATGGAAATCGGTTTTATATCTGCAGAGTAAACATTTCAGAATATAATGCTAACAGAAGTACCTTTTACAATGTGTAGCACATTTTAGAACATGTGAGGGTTTATGAAACTATTTCGGTTCTTGGTTTTTGGTGTGTGTGCATCTACAAGGACGAAGAATGTGTACTTTTTGTGTGTTTGCGTGTGCAAAAGGGACTCAACCATCAGTAAAGCTATAAATAATAATCCCCAAGTCTGTCACTGTTCTGCTGACTCTGCCACAAACCCCTCCTTCCCCAACACCATCACAAGCTTCACCACTGACATAAATTTCTTTTCTTTTTTTTACCTCCCCTTAGACTTTTCTCCCCCCCCCCACCACACTCACTCACTCATCCTTTCTATCTTTCTGTCTCTGACCTTGTCTCCTCACTGCACACGTCATGGTAGTTTGACGAGCACATTGTGGACATCCTAAATTGTCCCCTGACAGTAAGTGCACCCTTGATTAGCACACTTTGTAGTTTGCACTGTAGAAGACATCCGTTAGAGCATTTAGTATCCCTTTTTAAGTTTATTTATCAGAAGGCTTCCTTATTTTTATTTTTTTTGCAGCCTGTTGCTGCATACTTTGCAGTGACCATTTTTGTTAGTTTTTCCCGCTTCAATTTTTCATGATTGCATAGAGATTCTTAATAGTAATTTTGCCTCAAAATATTGTTCTCAACTTTATCCTTTTCACTCTCCCTCTCTCTCTCTCTGAATTCTGTCCTTTCTCTGTCACTCCCTCCTTTTCTGTACGACTCTACAGGAGATGGCCCACATTCTTGCCCAGAAGCAGCTGCGCTCCATCATTCTCACTGTAAGTTTAGCCACGTCTGTACTCTCTGCCTCCTTCTGTGTGTCTTTTTCTCTCTTTATCTGTGTTCACGATTCAACCTCTGCTCCAACTGTTATCAGTATGGAAAATGACTCATGATTATCAAATACTCAGTTTTTTTCTATTGACGTCTCTGCCTTTTGTGATATCTCTTGTCTCCCCAGCCTGTTCCTTCATACCGCTGCCTTTATTTCATCCCAAATGATTTTGTTCTCTTTTATTGTATCTCACCACCTTCCTACAAAATTCTTTGTTTGCCTTTTCTAAATCCATTTTCTTTCTCTTTCACTGGTCCTCCATATAATACAGAATGTGATTCGTAGCCCCATAGCCATCAACGATGAGATGGCACATCAGCTGTACGTGCTACAGGTGCTCACCTTCAACCTGCTGGAGGACCGCATGATGACCAAGATGGATCCTCAGGACCAGGTGTGGAATGATAGTTGCTGGACTGTTGAAAAAATTTGGCATCAACTGTTTATGCTGAATAAACATGTATGCATGTCCCTTTTCAAAGCATAGTTACAAAGGGCTTTACAGTAAAAGTAAAATCGAACATACAGTCCAAATACAAAATGATGAAAAAGCACAACATACAGTGTATGTAAGGTGTAAAACACAGAACAAATGTTATGTGCTGATGGAGAAGAGCACAGTACTGTACAAAAGGAAAATGAATAACACAGCAGAGGAAATACAAACACAAAATATCAACTTTGTTGTACATGTTCTAAGGAACCCAGAGCCAGACTCCCATAGAGCAATGAGTAATGTTGAAAATACACGTATTCCTTCATTTCTTCACAAACAGAATTGATGATATGTATCCTCTTATAGGATAAGATACTAATAGGATAAGTTATACTATTTACTTTTATAATTGTCAGGCAGTCTTCTGAGAAGAACTGAAAGTTCTTACTGAGGAACAGACCGCAGATAGTAAAAGTTTAGAGCTGCAGTTTTGATAAATAATTCTCAGGCTCGGGACTGTTTTCAGTGGTGGAGTGATGCACCTCTCGCACTTTAGTGAGCTTATCGGGCAGAAGGAATGTATACTGTGTGTTGGATTGACTCAGAGTACATTATGGTGCCTGTATTTATTGTGACATTATGTTTTCATTGGTTTGTTAAAATCCGGGGAGTTTTATAGCACACGGACATAACGGTCTTTGGCTGCAACAACAATACTTGCAAGGATCACTTTATTGCTGGCTTTGGTCTTTTCATTGCACTTTGATTACTTGGAAAATAATGTAGAGTGCCAGCAAACTTGTCTCTTTAAATTAGATGTTAACTAGGGGGGAATCGTAAACAATTATAACCGACCTCTCTTACCTAATATACACTGCAAGAGTACCAAGAATGTTCCAAGAAAAAGAGGAGAAATATATCACAGAGGGCTCCCTCAACACGTCAGCTTAGGGTTTTTTTTTTGTTGTTGTTTTTTTTTTTTTACAGCTGCTTGTAAGCTAATATTCTTATGATCATTATTATTATTATTGTTATTATAGGTTTGGCCTGGTAATAAAAAACAGTGCAGAGAATTGGCTGTTGACTACCTCGCCTTGGGCTCTGCAGAAGCCCAGACAGCTGAGTTGAAACCAAAGCATTTCTTAGATTTAGATTATAAAATGGTGAAGGGGACAAAAGGCATCAGGATTTATGAGCCACACTTTAATATTCTTCTCTGCATGTGTAGGCTCAGAGAGACATCATCTTCGAGCTGCGAAGAATTGCCTTTGATGTGGAGAGCGAGCCCAACAACAGCGGCAGCATCGAGAAACGCAAGTCCATGTACACTCGCGACTACAAAAAACTTGGCTTCATTGTAAGTTGTGCCTGTGTTTCATAAAGCTACTCGTTCTTTCTGCTTAAAATTGCCACCACTAGATACCACACCAGTATTGTCAAGTAAATGATTACATGTAGGCTGTTTCCCAGTGGCTGTATGTTAACTCTTGACTTTTTTTTTTTTTTTAAATCACATTCTTTTTTTTTATGCCTAAATTACTTCTCTCTTATCGTCTTGCCTCCACGTGTTTAAATTTAAATCTGTTAATGTGCCATATGTGTTGTGTCCTGTGTTTTAACTGTACTTTAAGTATCTGAACTAAACCCGCTGCAGGTTAGTGTAAACCTACAGCTCTTTAAGGGCTATCCTCACCCACACTCCCTCTGTTGTGTGCTCAGCAAAGAAAAGCCCAATTGGACTGTCTTGTCTCCAAAAGCACAACCTAAGAGCCTCTGTCTGTTTTTTGTGCTTAACAGCTTACACACACACACACACACACACACACACACTAGCCAGAAATCTTTAAATAGGATTTATTACAACATAGATAATTTCTTTGCCTTCTGCTTCTTTTATTGTTATTACAAAATGCTGGGAAATAGTCCACAAGTTCATATGAAAGTGAGGGTATTCTTTAAGATATTTTTCAGTTTTAGGGCTACAACTCTGCCTTCTGTCAGGCAGATTTACAAAACTTTTGAGCTGGATCTCAAATTCTTCTATTCTTCTTTCAACCCTCACTTCTTTTTGCTCCTCTCCTCGCCTCCCTTCACTCCAGTAACCCAAGTCACCTTTTTGAACTTGATATGCCTCATACTGATTTCTGTAGTATCAACCACGATTCAAATTAGTTTTCAGTGTTATCTGAGAGGAATAAAGTATCACAGCACAAGCAGTGTTTTATTCTTCATTTCTAATGAAGTATCTGGATTTTATGAGAGGTAGCTGAATGAAAGCTAGGGAATGATTTGTTATCCCAACGTTTACTGATACAGTTCTCATGCTTCCAGTGGCTGAAAACTGCTTAAACTATCCATGTGACTGTGAGCTGCTTTTATATTCAGTTGACTATCGAGGTTTAAAGAGGTGGATTTGGTATTATGTGTCTCACATGTCTCACCTGCTCCGCTGTTTCTCTCAGAACCATGTCAATCCAGCTGTGGATTTCACCCAGATTCCTCCAGGCATGCTGGCTTTGGATAACATGCTCTACTTTGCCAGACATCACCAGGATGCCTACATCAGGGTGAGCACACATACACTACAAGGGTATCTCAGTGATGTTGTATATCTCCTAGTAGCCTCAACTTCCTACCAGACCTTCTCCATTTGGCTCTGTGGCTCTTTTGTAGTTTTTGGCTCATTCTTTTCTTTTTTTCTTTCTTGCAGCTAAACTGTATTTCATGAAGCTGCTCAGCCCAGATAACAGAGCACAGATAACAGAGGCTGTTGAATTCCTTTGACATCAGGCCCAAACCAATGCTTTTGTGTGATTTATTTTTTTTATTTATTTATTTTTTATTTATTTATTTTACATCAATCTGAACAAGATTTTAGAATCCAATCCAGCAATCTGTAACTGTATAGATTGCCTATAACCTCATGGTATACACTGGCTTTGGCGAATTTAATTTAAAAGCATAAACGTTGTCACCTATTACCCACATCTGTAAGTTTGTGTGCAACTTCCTATATGTTGATGTTTGCCTCCTTTTCCTAACACAAAAGTTAGAAAAGACGTGTCTTAATTATGCCAGCTACCCCCCTTTATCTATTGACTCGACGGAGAAGGCACAGCATGCAACGTTTTCTAAATTAAACTATCAGTTAGATTGTTTGAGACCTTTGTGGTGTGTCCTCATAAATAGAGGGATGTTTCTTTTTTTCTTTTAAATTTCTTTTAGTTGTTTTTGGCTCCCAAACAGATAGTTTGAAGGGGTCAGCTGAGGTCACAGCAACTGTTAGTTTTCCATTATGAGTAAAGTGTTTGTGGGAAAATTTCTCTGCATGACAAGCAGTGTAACACCGTAAATAAATACATTCGGTCTATATTTAACCACAAAGCACTCTGCAAGTGCAGAGGTGTGCCATAGTCGTAAAATACTTAATTTTGGTGTACGAGCAATGAATATTTTATTAGTGGCACCTGTAAAGAGGTGCGATAGGTTAGCCAATGAATGAAGCGTGAGTTATTTGTGCTGACGTGTTGGAAGCAGAAAAATTGGGCATCCATAAGGATCTATGACCTAGACAACAACGTTAGAATATCTTCAAAATGTGAAGGCTCTGTGAGTGACTTTTCTTGTCTAGCTTATTTCAACATGTGTCTTTCTAGATTGTTCTGGAGAATAGCAGCAGAGAAGACAAGCACGAGTGCCCGTTTGGCCGCAGCAGCATCGAGCTGACCAAGATGCTCTGCGAGATTCTGAAAGTGGGGGAGCTTCGTAAGTCTTCGTCAGCAAACACACACACTGTACTCACTTGGTGTACTGTACACCTTCTCTTCTACTTGTCCACAATCCACAGAGCGAGTATATAGACTGAAGCAAAGAAGTGATCTGGGTCTGCTTTAGCTGCAGTGATGCATGTAGTTATGAGGAAAATACAAGCATCTAGATATACAGGCTAACAAGTACATCCAATCTCACCCTGTTAAGATGAAAGCAGCCATTATGCTCAGTAATTGTACTGCCGGGAGTTCATTATGCAGTGATGCACCTCGCCCCCACTGAGCCCCTTCTCAGCCTAATATACCGCCTTTGGGAGGCACACTGTGCAGAGAAAGAGACACTGTGCCTGCGTCCACTCCAAATTGATGTGCCCTTTTCATTTGTCTTTATTTGTTTAAATGGGCGAGTTGGTCTCAGTTCCGCTCCAGACTGACCCCTGCTGCTCCCTGTGGGGAGGAAGAAGGCATTTTTAGCTCAGTTTTAAGCTGATGTGCCCTTTTCCTTTGCTCATGTTCCCTTTTTTTAATTTTTTTTTTTATTCCAGGAGATTTAGACTTAACCGCATTGCAGAGTTGTTGTTTTTTTTTTTAACCCATTGAGGCCGGGAAAGCATTGCCGCATTTCTACCTTTAAAGCCGGGGGCGCTGTTGCGTTATTCTACCTTAAAGCGATACTCCGGAGTAGATTCAACCTGGGGTCATTTGAACCGTGATATCCAGCCAAGTAGCCCACCCGCAGTTTTTCCGATATTGGCTGAACATCAGCTGAGTTACTGAGTTATCCCGAATAGCTTCATACAAGGGTTAATGGATCCTGGCAGTATCTCCAAAATTACCACACTAAAATCACATGCCATGACACCAAACTTCTACAGTAGTACAAATATGGTCTTTACTGACAAAGCGATGCATTTGGAAGTTTGAAAATAGTCCAGGAGTTTATTATTATCAACACAAGCCTGATAGCTTTTCTGCTGCTAAAGCTGCGTCGACGTCACTTCTGGGAGCTGGGAGCTTCAAAGTAAGATGAGGGTTGATCTTCTACTGTAGACAACAAAGTATATGCTATAGTCTACATGAATTTTTATGTTGTAGAGTTGTGAATTTATTTTATCAATGGAGAAATTGAGCAGCATTGCTTTGTTGTCTACAGTAGTAGATCAACCCTCATCTTACTTTGAAGCTCCCAGCTCCCAGAAGTGACGTCGACGCAGCTTTAGCAGCAGAAAAGCTATCAGGCTTGTGTTGATAATAATAAACTCCTGGACTATTTTCAAACTTCCAAATGCATCGTTTTGTGAGTACAGACCATATTTGTACTACTGTAGAAGTTTGGTGTCATGGCATGTGATTTTTAGTGTGGTAATTTTGGAGATACTGCCAGGATCCATTAACCCTTGTACGAAGCTATTCGGGATAACTCAGTAACTCAGCTGATGTTCAGCCAATATCGGAAAAACTGCGGGTGGGCTACTTGGCTGGATATCACGGTTCAAATGGCCGGGAAAGCGTACACGTCTTTTTTTCATGTATAAGGTTGTTTTGCACCAATTATTGACCTCTGCGCCAATGAAATGCATTATAATAGACACGTGAGAGTGTCGTCATGTTCCTCGTGTCATTGTTTTGAAGTTAAGTTACATCGAGAAAAAAAAAAAAAAAAGTTAAGTTTCATCGAACAAGCATGGAGGACTTTCAGTGGGAAGACATTTCAGACGGGAGCGATTATGAGGAGTTTCTTGGCTTCGATGATGCTGAAGAACGTGCTGACCCAATTGATGGAGATTTATGGCAAGCACATACATTTGAGGATGATTTTGAAGGGTTTGAATGTGAGTGGAAGACTGACAATTACCACCGTAATCGACGGAGAGATTTCAACCGCACACCAGCGGTGAAAGTCGGTTTACCTGCAGATGCCACACCTTTGCAGGCATTTAATCATATTTTTACTGAGGAGCTTTAGGCGCATCTCGTTTCCGAGACGAATAGATACAGTGACCAGGTACTTCAGACTCCAGCTCGAGCAAAGATGGCAAGGTGGTCACACGTAACGTTTATTGGAATGTGTATGGGCTCCTTGTGCTGCCAGTATGAAGAGATTAGGCTACTGGCGATAAAATAAATAGATAAATAAATAATTTAAATATAAAATTAAATTTTATTTTATTTTATTACTGTTTTCTAATTGAAAATAGCGCTGTTCCTGCACTTGACTTTTTACATTTTCTATTTTCGTGAACATGTATGTAAATAAACTCAATTTCCAAAGAAAGCCACAGGTGTAAGCTCTCAAATACTTTTTTGAATTTTGTTTCCATCTGCTACAGAGGCTGAGAAATCAATCATTTAGTAGGCGTTGACACAATTGCTGAATTTCCAGAAAAACTTCAGGTTTTAGGGGGTCTTTCTGAAATCGCCCATAGGTTTTACAGGCATTCTTTTCCAGGCATCTTAGGCCTAAATGGGTTAACGTTTGACTAAAAATGGACTGAAGAACCTTACACTTTTTGGCCTAAAAAAAAAAAAAAAAAAGCGGCATCAAATTCTGTGAACACAAGATGGAATCATAAATGTACTGACATATGTGACCTGACCTGAAGGGACAGGCTGCATGATGGGAGGGATAAGTCACCTCCCCTGTGGAGTTTTTTGTTCTGTCTGTCATCTACCAGCAATTTAATTGTAATTCTCAGTGTGTGTTTGTTTATTTGAGTCTTTGCAGCAGGTCCCTGTGGTTTGTTTTAATTCAGCATGTCGCTCTAGTTTTTATCCAAATGCTCTATTGACCCCGTCTCTTAGCAGACTTTAATTGCTTCCCCGTCATCCCTCTTAGAAATATGGTTTTGATCTGATTCATTTAAAAAGTGGACCAGACTTTTCCTTTAATCTGGAAACATCTCAATCTCTAAGCTTTCCTTGGCACGTGGTTCTGAAATTATATCCAGGTCATTGTTCTGGATAAAACTTTTGTTTTAGAGACTTCCTTGTTCAGATTCAAGTGCATGCGTTTACAAAATGCACTCAAACCATATGAACAGGACATAGAACCAGACATACAAATTCTGCCTCAAAACTGGAAATGTAACTTTTTCTTTTTATCTGACAATGATGTTGACCCTGAAGTTGCCCCGTGGGACTGGATTCTGAAGCTGAATAACAATGCTGACCTTGACTTGTTTTGAGCCTCTCCATCCCCAGTGGCTGGCCAGTGTCCTCTTTACTGCATCTGTTTGCCTGGGAGACTGAACTTATCATGAATTTAATGATTCGGTTTGTATATATGCTTATTGGTAAATTAAAGGTACAGATATAAATAGGTAAGGTGAGCCCATAACCTGCAAAGAATCCCCTCCCTGGGATGATATACTGTGTGTGATATACTGTGTTTAATCACGACACATTCAGCTGGTTAAAGGAGAAGTTGTTTTGTTTTTTTTAAACCTGGACATCTACTCGCACGGATATACGCGGATCTAAATGCCGACTTTCACTTTCGGTGAGTAGATGAACGTATCTTAAGCCAGAAATAAGGTTCAGGTTTAAAAAAAAAAAAATGAACTTCTCCTTTAACACATGACAGGAGTCCTTTATTCACAAGTGGGTCATCCCAAAAAAAATAATGCACAGGGAATTATATAAAGCAAATCCCTTGCAGGGAATTACTGGGTGCAGGAGGAGAGATGAAAAATATCATAAGGTATTTATATTTACTGTGTCCCAAATCTTAATCTTCCCATCTATCTCTGTCACCGCTCCAATAAATATTGGTGCAGAATCTCACTCTCTGAGGTTTATATGCATTTTATCTATATGGGGGAAGCTGCTATGTCCCAGAGTTGTCATAAGCTCCATGGAATCTTCTCATGTAGAGAGTTAAGTGTGTTTTCATACACACCCCATTAGCCCTGCATCTATAAACAAACACTAATGAATGTATGAGTAGGATGAATGTAACATGAGCCAGGCAGGTGCTGAGGGAGTAGCAGTGGGGCATTAATGCTTCTATGTGTGTCTGTGTGTGTATATATGAATACAGTTTGTATGTAAGTGCTTGAGAGTGTTTTTCCTTGAGGGAGGAATGTCTCAGCTCTACACTGTCATTCAGAGAAACAATGAAACAACTGACGCTAATGAGGATGTTGGTGGTTGTGTCTGTCTCTCTTGTCATGTTTTTATCAGTTTAATAATGTCATCTTTACATCACAATACAGTGGGGCACTATTTCACCATTAACTTGAATCATAACCATGACGTTTCAAGCCACTTTGCTTGAGTGGGATCTTTCACACTGTGGGGACAACATTTTCTCTAGTTGCATTAGCAAGTGGCTATAAATGTTTTAGGCGACGACAATGTTGTAATCTGATGGATTGCTATGAAATCTGGTAAAGATTTTCGTGGTCTCCGGTTACTTCACGCTACTGAGTTTTGGCATCGTAATTTATAGCTGACCTATGTATCCACTGAAGATCAATTATGATAACTAATCTTGATCTTAAGAATTGACAATTGTCCAAAACTTTGATTCAAGAACGGGCTAATACTAAATGTCGATGTGTACTCACACTGAAGTAAGATGTTTCAAATGATGAACAATGTGTCTGTCAAACATCTACTATTTAATCTATTTTACATCTACTATACTAAAAAAAGAAAAAGTTTATTTAGGTCATCCTTTTTATTTGCATTACAACCTCAGTAAATGACTATCGGAGACCTCTTGGCACAATGAGTTCGACTGCTTTGTGGGCAGAGGGAATGAAGGAATAAGAAATCTTTCAGGACTTGGACAAAAACAACAAAGCTGCAATGAGAATTCGACCACTCTTGCAGTAGGGGTGTAGTGCTCGTTGTAATAAAAGTGACATTCCCAGAGGTTCCCAGCCATTTTTCCTGGGCTCACCCCCACTTTTATCTACAAAAAAGCTGCGCTCCCCTCTCTGCTGCAGACAGGCATGTATGTGCACATGCTTACAAAAAAGTAGTTTTCAAAATTGTATTGTCACCTCTTTCCATCTCTCTCGCTCTATATGTATGTATATACTAGATTATCAAGGTTCATAATTAAACAAGGAAGGAAATAATCACAAAAGAGAAATATAGTGTTGTCACAGGCTGCTCACTCTCACCCCCCCGTTATTGTATTTATCTACACAAATCACAGTTGGCATTACTGAATAAAAAATAATTCAGGGTCACTAAGAAAGATACAGCTACAAGGAAATTCGAGACGGAGTTATCATCTTTCATTTAGGATGGTCTAGTTTTTCCGATGCTTCTGTCCTTAGTATTTAGATCAGAGGTCTTCAACAGGGGGTCCGCGGAGGTACTGCAGGGGGGTCGCGAAATCTTTGGTAGATTAGAAGATTTTTTTTTTTTTTCCCCTTGTCCTGTCCAGCATTATGGCAGCAGAATTGTAATCTGAATACCGTTTATGCTAAACACATTTGCTATGCCAAGGGAAGCTTTATGAATGTAAAGCTCCCATTGATGCCCATCAACTCCTCATTTTTATTTATTTATTTTTGTTACAATATTTAACATGATGTGATAGTGTGATAGTGCCGAACCGGACCGGGGGACAGAGAGAGAGGGAGAGCGAAGAAGGGGAAAAAAAAAAGGAACAGAAACATGAAGAGACAAACATAAAAAACAATGAAAAATCAGACAACCAGCTGCTACACCTGTAAAAACAAAACTGAAGACAATTCACGGCTTTTGTGGGGAATCCAGCCTTAGAAGCACCAGGATTGATTAGACGATTTTTAACATTTCTTTTTTTTTTTTTTAAACAGTTTTTTCTCACAAATTGTGTGCAAACATGTGCCATCCACAGATGGTTTGAGGATTCATTGTCCCATCTACATGCATGTTTAAAGTTAAAATCTGTGGATTATTTGAATAGCTCAGTGTTGTATGCAAGATGTTTGTTTATAAATGGCAGTGGCACGGCCACCCTGTACCTTGCACATGTTTAAAATAAAAACATGAATATATTAACCTGTGTATTATTTGAATAGCTTAGTATTGAATGTACAATAACAGAGTAGCTATGTTTATACACGGCACTAGGCCCCGTTAAATATAAAACACAATTGTATGCCATATAAATAGTAGGGGGGGTCCCTGGCCTGAAAAACGTTGAAGACCCCTAATTTAGATGATTTGAACAGCTCTTATCATGGCTGCTGCTTAGATACTTCCAGGTTATTTAATTCAGTTAGGAACCTTCTTAAGCAAAAAAGACTTTCTGACTAGACCCAGTGACTCCGAGCCTCTTGTTGACACCTAAAGGCTGATTCTTACTCGGCGCAACCTCGCTCTTACTAGCTGGTCGCAAATGGCGCAAACGGTCACGTGACCCAAAATTCCGCCACGCCCCCCGTCGCAAGCTAGAAAATCCTCGCGCGTCGCAAGGTCGCGCACACAACTTTTTTTCTGACTTCGCGCGCGCTCAACCGGAAACAGCTGACCAAGAAAAAGAAAAAATAAACACTGCAGAGACCGCGGTGACCGAGAGGGTGCGCCTCTACAAACATCTGTACGACACGTCTATGAAGTTACACTGGGACAACGTTTGACAAAGTTCGTCTTGTTGCAAAGGACGAACATTCCACCTTCTCTTCTGTTTTTGCCGCAGCCGCTTAGCTCTGAGATACATATACAGTTCTACACCCAGAGTAAATTCATTCCGCATCAGATGTGCCAGCCTCTGCTGACGTGACACCACAGGTGGCATTGTGTATGCTTTCTTCGTATGCTTTTCAGCTTGTTTCCTCAACAGTGACGCCCGCTGGTCTGGAGAGAACTGCAAATGTGACGCATACTCGGCGCAAACTGCGCTTATGAGCTGAAGGAACTGTGAAGGGGCTGGCGCTTTCGATGACGTCATTAATGGTTCTCGAGCCAGAACAGTTGCGCGTTTGCGCCGAGTAAGAATCAGGCTTAAGACATCTAAGACTTCATTAGTGCAAAGGATAAAAATATCATGGTTGTCCTGAAGTGACAGCTTATGAAAAAAACAGACCAAAGACACTTAGTGCTTGAAAAAAGAGATGGCACTTTTCCTTTTATAAATGTCCCCTTTCAGTGTGACATCCCTTTGTGGATAATCGCAGAAGAAGCAGACCGCGGATTAATGTTGACAGTGGTGACGTCTCTGTGGCTCATTTGCTCTCTCCATCTGTGTGAAATGCTACTTTGGCTCTGGCACTCAGACAATCTCTTCTTGTTAACTCAAGAGAATGAAACACAGAGGGATTCTGGATTTGCTGGGACTGTTGAAGTTGCCTTTCTTTTCCTCTCCCTTCTTCACGCTCCCAGTCTAACTAAATTTTGAGCACTTTTCTCACTCTTGATCCTTGCTTTTGGGCATCCTCTTTTCTCCTCCTCAGTGGATCTGAAGAACATCTGTCCCTCTTAGACTCTTAATCCTTTCTCATGCTTTCATCGTCTGTGTTTCTCGTCCCTTTTTATGGCATGAATTTGATGAATATGCCATCATTGCACACAAATGTCGCATCTCACCATTTTATAACAGAGAATATAACAGAAAAGCTACTTGAGAATTTGTTTACTGCCCTTTTAGGTTGTAGGACTTTCCTCCATTCCGCTCCTCCATTTAACAAATTTACGATTTTCCCCTTTTGCTATTGTTTAAATATCTTTTAGCAGACTTGGTCTGGTGAAATGAGCTAAGCTTGTGTAGTTAAATTAACTGTCAGTGCTCCTAGACTCATAGCACTCATAATTCATAGCACTGTGCAGGTGTCACTCTCTTCCATTAAATCATACCTCTTCTTTCTCTCCCGCACATTTGCTGATGTCCTGCTTTAGATCCCTAAAAGATTAATTGTCCCACCGTGTTTCTGCTGGAACACGGGGAATCTGTGTCTGAGGCGCCAAGCCATGTCTTCTCCTTCTCCCGTGTTTAAGCCGGTCCATGGAATATTTATGAAGTTATTTAGAAAGGTCCAGGCACGGTGAGTAATGGCCCTGCTTGGTGATTCACTGTGTGTCGTCTCATTGCTGAGATGGAGAGCTGGGTGGTGAGGCACGGCAGGTACAGGCGTGGACATACACACACCGTTGCATACACTCACATAAAGCCCAAAAAGAGAGCAGACCCCTGTCTGACACAGACACAAGAGCAGGTTCATGCTGACAGACTGAGACTCACATGATTTCCTCGTGTATCTTACTGCCATCAATCAGAAAGCCAGAAAAGGACAGGTTCAGCACCATGGACAGATCCACTGTATGCATTAGCTCTTGAGTGAGTGTACAAGATTTTCACGATATGTCCTGTGGAATATTTAGACTGATTTTCTTTCCGAGTGTGCTTTTTTTATAGATGTACTTTCTTTTTTTATTAGGGATTTTTTTTTTTTGGCACTACCTGCATTTATTTGCAAGTTGCTCAACAGGAAGAGGGAAACATCTCTGTCTGTAACCTTTTCTTTGTTAGCATGCACATTGTATCTTTTTAAGGAACAAGTTGATGTGCACATTTTCATTTTGGTTCCCTAGTTATGAGAGAAAATGATTTGGAACATTTGGAGTATTTTCAGATGTTTGGAAAAAAAAAAGACGGGCGAAAAATTAAAGGGGAAGCCAACATTGTAATAGGGCCACTATGTGCCAAATGGAACAGCTACAGTGTGTCTTGCCATTTATTCTCAAAGCCTCTGGAACTATACTGGATGGGTGGGCAGCCATTCCTTTAAGCGATATTCAATCATTTACTGCTTTGACGATGATAGTAAAGAGCGCTGTCGAACATGTTGGTCGAAATTTTTCCTACGTTTCAATCATGTTTGAGATCAGCTGACTGTGAAGGCCATAGGGCATGATTCACATAATTTTCATATTCATCAACCTATTCAGTGAGCCCTTGCTTTTAATGTTTTAATCAGGATAGACATTTTTCATTATAGTATGATGCTCAAACTTGTCCAGAATGGAGTTACCTTTCTCTTAGAGGGGAAGTAGACCAAAGCCACGATGCATGCCAAGGTTTAAAATGGATATCCCTTGATATCCCATGCCCCCTAAAAGATTTGCAGATTGCTCCCTTCACTTTCCTGCCATTTCTTTCTGTGATCTTTTTATGTCTGTTCTCTCTAAGAGCTAATATTATAGCATATTGTTCCACCCTTACATTAAAAGACAATCTACTACACTATAACGTGCTGAAAGCAGGAATTCTGTTTGAGGTGATCTTGCATGCAGCTTTCTGTTACAAGCGATAGTAGCAGGCTTCCTGTCCGACCTGTAAAATTGCTTTGACAAGCAGCTTGTTTACAACTCACGCAGCACTACCTGCAGTGCAGGTACCGGAGTAGTAAGAGTGGTGTCTTTGCTGTGAATCCCCCATCACAATAACTTCCCCAATAATCCAGTATCAGTCAGGATCTAGTATGGCTAGTTGAGGGGGACCTTTGACAGTACAGACACACTTTGTGTGTGTGTGTGGTGGAAGATTTTGTGCAGCATGTCCACGGAAGGTGACTCTTCCAAATCTTCCAAACTCACAAGTTGACAACTCCCACGGTAATTTTATTACTGAGATGCCTGCTGTGGTCCTACGAAAATGGAAACGAACTCCTTCACACACACAAACAACCTTGGAGAAATGCCAAGGTGTTAGATTGAAATGCTGTTTGGACTGGCCCAAAGTGTCAGATCATCGTTTAAACACCACAGACATGCACTGTACACACACTTGCATCAAACCTGAAACGACAACATACTGAGTTATGATAATTCTGTGGCATTCTTGGGCTAATATGTGCTTCAGTATGTATACCGGTAAATCTAAAAAAGTAAACATTTTGATTTCAATTCTTTTTGCATCACATGATCCATAAAGAAATCAACTTAATCCGATGCTCCTTCTTCATGACTCTTTATTATGAGTCTTTATAATGTGGTACATTGTGGTACATTCCACTGATCCATCCACCCATTTTCTATACCTGCATAATGCTTAGGTCGGGTTGCGGGGGGGCTGAAGTCTATCCCAGCTGTCATCGGGCGAGAGACAGGGTACAACCTGGACAGGTCGCCAGTCCATCACAGGACCACACAGAGACAAACAAGATGAACAACCACACACACACGCTCACTACTAAGGACAATTTTAGAGACGCCAATTAACCTAACATGCATGTTTTTGGACAGTGGGAGGAAGCCGGAGTACCCGGAGAGAACATGCAAACTCCACACAGAAAGGCCCCAGCCGGGAATTGAACCTGGAATCCTCTTGCTGTGAGGCGACGGTGCTAACCACCACACCACCGTGCAGCCACCCACTGAATTATAAATGATCTATTTTAGTTATTAAAGCAGAACATTTAGTATAAATCATAACGGTAGTAGTAGATAGGATAGAGTTTCAAGTGTACCTGATACAGTTTCACTCTGAAATTTCTCTGGCCCTCAAAATTATGTTTCTTGACATGTTGACAAGTCATGACATTTTCTAGTAATTAATAGAATACATCAACAGTTGCTAATGGGCAAAATATGAATCCGAATGTGTCAATAAGTGGTTACTTGCAGCGAGAAAAGTTGCTGGCTGTGTGTATGTTTTTTTTTGTTTTTTTTTTTTTAAATATGAATGAAAGCATGATGGCTCCTCTTTCAGCCGATTCTAGCACTAATGAAATATAAATGGGCAGAAACTTTGGGTCTATAATCAATCATTCACACGCAAGCATTAGCTTAAGCTGAGCATTAGATTTGAAGCTAATCCTTTATGAAACGGCTTCATCAAAGTTAGAGCTGCGAATCCCTCCCGAAATTTTCTCTTGACGAATCGTTAGCAAAGTTGATGATGGCAAGTCGAGACACACAGACTTCCAAGTATCCTTCAGTTGTAATATGAGCATCTTTCTGGCAGTCAGCAAGCACTTCACAGGGCTGTCAGCTGCAATCTCGTGTTAAAGGCAGAGATCATTCTTCCTTGTTTACCACTTTGTAGCTTCAGGCTCTCGAAACCTAAAGGCTTTTAAATTGAAGTGTACAAATAACAACAAGCTTGACAAATTGGCTATTCGAGAATCTCAAGTTTTTCACATCCTTGGATTTTCCAGACCCTCCTTTCCTCCAACCAGCTCTCAGCATACTGTGATGGACTAAAATGGTGCAGTGTCTGCATATTTTCATGCCTGGAGTTTTTTGCGTGCAATTTGTCATCGAGCTGTCACTCTAAACTATCCATCTGGTTCTCAACAGTATGTTTGATTTCCCAAAAGACTTTACTGGCAGAGAGGCCAGTGAAGTTGTCAAGGGTGAAATCGGATGAAAAATAATCACTCAGGTTTATAGCTCAATGTCTTGCTCTCGTTCTTAGCCTGTGGTCTTTTTTTCTTTTTGAAAAAATTAAATTCCTTTACAAGTCCTGTACATGAGGAGGCTGGCAAAGGCACCATAAGGCACTTCATTAGTTATGGGGAAAGTGTCTTTAATTGTCTTTAAAAGATAAAAATATGGTACAAAGGCTCAACTATTTTCAAGAGAGCATGTTGTTATCTAGTTGCTGGTGCGAGATATGGTAGAGTAAAGCAAAATGGTGTTGATGCCGAGCAGGAACCCGAACTGGAGAACCTGAGCCATCCAGGGAATTTTTAGATTAAAGAATGTGCACAACAAATGTCAATGTGCTTCAGAATGAGTCAGAAGCACACCATTTTAAGTTTGTTAAGGATACTCTCTTTTTACTTTAAAGGTGGGGTATGAGATGTTTTCTGGAGCATTTTTTTATCATATTGTCTGAAAACCTCCTCACGACCCCATTGCACCCACTAAAATAGAATGTTTGGGGAAAAAAAATGATATTTTAGTCCATTGTAGAGGGTGTAGCAAGAGGAAATGTCTCACCAATAGAAGTAATGATGAGAGTTACTTCTATTGGATTCTGACATGCCAATCAACTGTCAGCCCCCCTCACCCCTCCCCCCTGCGCGTTCACAGACTCGTTCATGTGTTTTGAAGGCGTGGTTTCGAGGGGTGGGCTGAAGGGAGAGGCAAGGTTGTGTATTTTCAAAAATATAGCTTGCAGGAACCGTTTTTCCAAGATCTCATACCCCACCTTTAAGTGCAATCGCATATATTAAAATATCTTTGTGATTTGTCTTGTATAAGAAAAACTACCAGATCATTTGAGGCCAGAATCTCTGAACACAGATCTGCTTATAGTGGAAGGACAGTGGAAGTCAGGTTACAGCACAATTTATACAAGCATCTCATGTAAGTTTGCATCGGAGGGAGAATCACTTGACTGTTGCTCAAATGAGTGAATGAATTTATACTTTGGATTTGCTCATAAAAGGTCTACATGAGCACTTAGTATTTTGGTAGTAAATCTTTAGGGATTTTTAAAAAAATCATTTGTTTAAAATTTGTTCTTTTTGAAAATTCCATGTGGTTGTAGCTATGTGGATATTTTTTTATATTTTTCTTCAAAAAGACTGAATACTCTATGGTGTGGTAATATTATGATGTAGTAACTTTATTTTTTTGTATCAGTGGATATACAGTAAGTAAATAAAGAAACCATCATCTTAGTATGAATAAGATGGTCATAAATAAACACATTTAAACCAAAGGGCAACGCAAATGCAGTATAGATATATTTGTATATAAATATTTTATGCTAAGTTATTCATAAGTGATATTTGTATAAGTCAAGATTGAAACTGGGTCATTTCTGTCATTATTCATAACCACTAAGCCACTCATGTAGTGGCATTGAACCACCATCATGGCATTTGACTTGAAAAAAAACAGGCACGTGCTAGCAATAAAAGCGCACAGAATAGTGCCTTTGAGCAGAATCTATGTGCTCTATTATCTCACTATCCTGCGATGGAAAATAATTCTGCTCCATGCACACAGCACAGGACTGGAACAAGCATAGACTTGACCATCCCCAGGAGCTGGAGACTGCTCTTTTCCTTTGCCCTTCATAACCTCTTGTTCCACATTTTAGTCCATCCGGTCCAGTCCTTAGCTGTTTATAACTTCATAGTGTGCTAAAGTACCCACCCCATCTTCTAGGTTTCAGTATTTTGTCTATGCCTTATGTCTTAACTTTTATGCGACGGGAAAACTGTAGGTTGCACACATTGTTCATTAGTTTTTCCAGTAATGCAGTAGCAATCGAGTAAGCACTCCACTCCTAATTAAACTCTGCATTGTGTACAGCAGAGACGGCTAAGAGTCTAAACAAGGGTCAGAGCTGCTCTGCTGGACAAACTATGTCACAAAACATTTTCTAAATTAGTTTAATCTCATTATTTCATTTTTTTTTATTATTCTGCCAGACAAAATACGCTGATAACATATAGGTTGATTGGCTGACTTATATATCTGTTGGGCCCTCCTTTTGTGAAGCTGCCTACGGTTTTGGTGTATGAGCACATATGTGAATGTTAGCTTGAGAATTTCCCGTTTGTTTGTGTTTTTTGGGATGATTAAACAATTCTGTCTTTGCATTTTGGAAGACTCGGGACAGATTGTGTTTGTTTGCAGCAGAATGAGTCACACTATCTGAGACATTCACAGATTCTTCTAGCATGAGATGTAATATAATTCATGGGGAGGCCCCATATTTGATGTAAAATCCTGGTTGATATATTTAATAGATACCACTTACAGCAGCACAGACCTACAAAATGTACAGTTGTACAAGTTGTATCGGCTTTATTTTATGTCAGAAAGGAATAAAACACATACTGCACGATTTGATGTTCATCTCAGTCCACAGTATTCCCTACACACCCCCAACTCGTTTTCCTTTCTTCCCATCTGTTACTCTGTTAATCTTTGCTCCTCTTCTGTCCTCTAATTCATCTTGACCATTGTGCAGGACTCTGCATGCTAAAATAGTTCAATTATGTAATTAGGCTTTGGCTACTTTTGCATCCTTAACTCTCGTCCTCATTGACATGACTTAAAAATGCATTATACAGCTCTTGCAATATCTCTTTTTTTATCTCTCATTCTGAAGCAGAGACTTTGACCACTGACCTGTTTCTGCCTCATCTAATTATCACCAGCTTCATGGTAGAGATGCTCAGATTACAAGAGCAAGCACGACCCAGCCGCCTTACTTGTATGGGATGGATCTCATAAAATATTTATCATTAGCATTTTACACTTCATAGAATCTTTCCTTAAAACCCAGAGGCATGACATTTGAAAGTTGCACATTAATCCTATAATATTAGCTGCTTTATTGTTGAGCTGAATTGCGGGCCCAGTCTTTTCTTAGAGGGGACATATTATGGAAAGATACCACTTTTTTTCTGTTCTTAGGAATGAGTATTTGGGTATTTTAAGTCACCAGTAGGTGAAAGACTCCGTGAAAACACAACCCTGGATGGGTGGGGGTGGGTTTCAGAAAGGTGTTTAAATGGGGATCACAGACTGTGCTCTCAATACATCAAATAAGAAATAAAAAATGGTGTCAAATTGCTTAAAAAAAAGAAAGAAAAAAAAAGTCACCTTTAAAGCAGTTGTTTTAAACAAATATTAAAAGCTGCCCTGCCAACCAAATCATTTTCTTTCTTCACTTTTTAGACCAGTAGACACAATACATTAAGACAGGCCTGTTCATTTCATTTGAAGTTGCTTCTGTGTTGATGTGCTGAAATTCCAAAAGGGCAGATGGATGAAAATGATCTACAAAATATAATTTCTTCCCAATTAGATCAAGTAGAAGGAGCTGTAAATAGATTGCTTTGCCTTGATGATCAGTGATAAACAATGTTAGGGTACGTTTCTATCAGGATTAGATCTAATACTCATTACTTGACTCTGTTTAGTGATGCTGTGCTGTTGCTTGCTGTAGAAATGGAGGCGCAGTCAGCCTGCTAAGTCATCCATCCAGGCACATCTCTGTGTACCTGCTGCTTTTGCATCCTATATATATGCACAAACAGAGACTGGACCGAAGAGGTGATGCTGACGCTGCTCTGTGAGCGAACACACATACACACACATACTTTCCTTGTCACAGTTGGACATCAGGGCATGCTGGTATTGTAATTAGAGTGAGGATGGCACTTTTCACTATGTATTCATCATGTGCCGTAGCCACAAGGTGACTCTGAGGGTTGTTATGCTCACTTTGTGCACACTCACATGCGCACATACATGCAGACAAATAGACAGCGGACCTTGACAGATGTCAAGGTGGCATTCAGCTCACATGTGCCTCTCTGTCTTTCTGTCACCCATGCTCTTAGGGACACAGTCGCACAACTGCACACATATGCTTAGTCACCCCTGTCACGTCCAGGACTGATCGGTGTGGTCACCAGTTGAGTAATTATCTGACGTCACTGAGCCTTCAGAACCCTGGCAATGAAGGAACGAGAGCTGTCCCGTGTTCTTGCTTGCACACACACAAAGCTTCTATCACTTGTTTACTTCAGGGACATGCTGGTGACCCCTTACCTCACCCCCAGCACATCCAGGGGGAGGAAGGGGAGGAAATTAAAGTATTCGCGCCCTTGGGGTGATCCTACCTTCATGATGAAATTGAGTGATGCTGTGGGACATTACTGCACTGATGTGCATATTTCAGTCAGTGACTTGGAAGTCCTCTCTTGAGACGCAGCTTATGACCTGGTTTGTGTCATATTGGACATGTTGAAATCACAGGCAAACAAAGCAAGGAAAAATAATTTGAGTTCTAAGTCCAAGTCTTAAATAACGGGGATTTCTCGCAGCAGCATTATTTTTATCTGGATGAAAACAGCTTACCTAGCCCTTCTTGCAACATTGAAATATTAGTGTTGTTTCAGTTGCTATCTGATTACTTAGAAGACGTCTGTTGGTATCCAATTTCACCTTAACAATTGTGTAAGAAATGTAAAAGCAAGTGAATTACTGAAGTGGCATAACAAGGATGCTAACGGTTATTGTTTTGATGGCTTGCCTGCGCAGAATCAGTGAAGAGGTTTTGCTTCTAGTGTTGATGTCTTCTGCTTATTTGTTCTAACTTAGTTCTAAGTGACAGATCTGAAGAATGTAAAATGCAAAAGGGGCCAAACATCGGCTACGTCTCAACTGTAAAAGCAAGGACTTTAAATGTGTATGCTATTCTTTGCTTCTGTTTTGTTTCCTTTCATTCATGAATTAGTTTTCATGAGTCGTTATTCGTCTAGTTGTGTTCAGTATTTTTTTTTTCCCCAAATATCCTCTGCTTAGAGTAAATTGTCTGGTTTACAACAAAATTGAGGGGAAAATTACTTTTGTATTTGATAAAAGAAAATTATTCCCTTGTAATTTATTCCTCCTATTTATAAAACAGTCAAAGGGCCAGATTTGGATTTGAATCGCCTGAACTTATGTGCAGTATTTTAGGTTTGGGCTTTAGTTAAGCAAATGAAACTATTTGAAGACATTAACTTTTACAAATCTAGAAGACAATTGATTAAAAACAATTTGATCTAGGAAAAACCATACAAGTACTGTATTCAATTCATAATAAAAGACAGAATATACTCCTTGGCGTGTTAAAATGGAGTTTGTGTTGTAGTTTTTTTTTTTTTTATCATTCTCTTCAAGTACAGAGAAAGTTTGATGTTTAGTTATCAAACAACTAGCTGTATCACCAAATGTGACCATTTTGTAGTGAAATACAATAATAAAATTATTGGTGCAGAGCTATAAGCCATAATATATCACGTTCTGCTGACCCATGTGGGCATATGGTGGAGAATAACCTAAACGGGTCATCATAGTGTCCTGTTTCCTATTTTATGAGGCACAGGCACTGAACATCTGGCTGTGCAGATGGATGAAACACACACAGGACAAAGAAAACTCATTAGAGCCCATTTACCATCCATCCAGATAGTCTGCTGTGGATCCATATGCTTTGCCGAAAAGAGTCATGAATTGTGACTTTAATTGAGTTAGAGTTCATATCTGCTTGGCCGCTTCGTGCTGTGTTATCAGGGAGAGTTTGTGTGTATATGTGTGTGTGTGTGTGTGTGTGTGTGTGTGTGTGCATGTTCATGCCACTGGTGTCCAGTCATCCATATCGCACAGATGTGCCAACTTTCTCAATAATTTCAGGGACAATGCTCTCCATGCTATGCAGTTTAAAAATATCTTTAAATTATAGTGACAATGAATAAAAATCTTTTTATTTTGTGCAACTGCAATTTTTGCATCTTTGAAATTAATCGAGGGACTGTTGAGACAAATTAGTGTACAAGCTGTGGACAGTGTTCCAATGTTTTAATCTGGAGTTACTGAACAAAACATAAAATGTATAGTTGGAGGTGTGACACCTCCAGAAATAAAAGTAATGGACTCCCAGAGTGAATGAAACTCCAGAGCCTATGATTTTAAGTGCAGTTATTGGGACAATATTTACTCTGTTGAATCTAAATTCCTGTAGGCTTACAAGGTGGGAAGCCAGTTTAGATTTTTGCTGCTTTAGTTTTATTGTTTTTATTGATACAGCTCATGGTGCCACACCTGAAAACAACAGCTCCTCTTCTTTCCTCAGTATATCTTCTTTAAAGTCAGCAGTGACCTTTTGAGGTATGAAGGAAGTTTCCTTAAAGGTTCCCAGTTGCCACACGTAGACAGAAACAGGCCTTCAGCCTCAAATTTAGCTCATGTGCGCCAGGTGTAACTAACAAGGACCTATTTTTTCCCCAATGAATGGCCCGTCAGCACATTTTATTCAGATCCATATGTCCGAGTACTTTTTACGCTTTGTTCTTGTGTGCATGTTTTTGCTTCATTGTCAGTCAGAACAATGCTAAAGCTTTGCCAACAAAACAAAAAAAATAAATAAATAAATTTTAGGGCGGTTTAAGGTCAGTAGGGCTTAAAGCTATGGTTACCTAATCATGGTAACATGACTTTGCACTCACACTGTTCCATCTCCATTCAGATGGAGAATTTTAAGTGCTTTCATGCAAGAGTGAGGATGATTCAGCTGTGGCATTTCAGCTTGTTTGGATGCATGTGCAGGGCTGAAAAAGGAGGTACTAATTCGTCCATTCTTTTCCCCTCCATATGGTTTACATTGCAAAAAGCATCCATTCAACCATCTTTTAAATCCTGAAGGCAGAGTGAAATATATTTGTGCTATATTTTAAATAAATAGCTTTCAGCTTTTATCTTGCACATCCTGATCACTAATGCAGACATTTCAGCCATTTCTGCACAAGAAATGGAAAATGAATAAGCTATGAGTCAAGTCTTACATTGTCTTACACTGCCATGTCCAAAAAAATGTTTTGATGGTGTTTGTTTGAAAGTATTCAGTGATCCATGTTCTATCTCTGCTTTGGTGAGAATAATCCATTGCAGAACAGTTTGGGAACCACTTTGAGTATGAGCTCTTCAACCTCACTGCTTCAGTTTGTGCTGTGCCCTGTGAGAAGTAATAAAACTGTCTGCGAGTCGGCACGTCTTGCAAAACCTCAAGGGGAAGAAATTCCTACTGAGTCACTTGCGATGGCTCGCTATCTGTGTTTCCCAAATGAGCGTTGACATTTAATTCCCCTCACCTTGCCACCTCAGTGCTGTGTTGGTCCTATCAATAAAAAGCCTATTAAGCTTGGAGACTGCTCCAAACTTTAACCTTCCAAACAAATTTGGCCGGTAGGTCAAAAAGGGATATTTGAATATGGAAGGAATTTTTCTTTTCTTTTCTTTTTTTTTTTTTTTTTTTAAAGAAAGATGTAGCTTTCTTTTTCCTGTTTATTTATCTTTTCAGCCAATGAAGGCATCACTGTTGGATAAGCAGGTAGCCAGCATCTGGTTGGCTCACCTCCTTTATTTTTTCTAATTGACTGCCTGCACCAGTAACACATCCCGCCCTATTCTCTACCTTGTCCTTCCCTTAATCTCCCGTCCATCACTCCAAATCGAGGCCCAAGTCGCTGTGCCTGTGGGCTGATGACATCACTCATTATACTTTGAAGTCTCAATTGCTGCTCGACCCCTTCCATCCAATTTCATGGCTGCTCGTGGCGGGCCAGTGCCCCTGCTGCTCCACTCTAAAACTCTTTAAATGAACCAACCTTTGGCTCAGGGCCGTCACTCATCTCAGCAAGAAGAGAGGGAGACGAATGTATCAAATGAATGTCATGCCTTGTTATTATACCTCTTGGTTAAAGTGGTTTGGGCACTCAAGAGCCCAGTCTTTCCTTCTTCCCTCTCACACAAATGTTGGAATTGAAATAGCACACTGCTTTGATAATACGAAAATAAATCACCTTTGGCATTGGAAAATGAAAAGAAATCTTGATTTTTAATCCAGCTGAAACTGGTGGCTCAGGTCACAGTTTGTGTTAAGAGGACATTTTGTATTCTATGAATTGCTAATTGTCATAGCAGTTTTGCTTCAATGGAACTGTATTTCATTCTAAATGATTGTTTTTATTAAATGGGCTATGAGCACTTAGACTTCCTTCCATATCTGTAATGTAGAAACGGCCCATTATAAGATTAGTTGTCAGGATCAGTCATATTTCATATTATTGTGTAGCTTGTGTCATTTTAATGTGGATACACAAGCTTTTTGATTTAATCTTCTCAAGTTAAAGTCTTGTTTTGGCTGATAATAGGACACACTATGTATCAGTCTAATTCAGGAAATTTCAGCATCAGTAAGCGGAAGACTTAGCTAAGATGAATGTTTGTGTGTTTGACTGTCTCCAGGCTGGGGGCCATATTCCCCTCAGACCCAATTATTTAAAATTGAAGTTTGCATATGGTGTGAGCAAAGTAAAAAGAAAAATGCTGCCATGTTATCAGATTGTCGATTTATGTAAAGGTACAGTCAATTTTTATATCGGGCTTTAGAAATGCATTTATTCAGATCTGATTCACAGGGTTACATTTATATTTGTAAAAAAGAATCAGAATCCTGAAATTGTTATATTAATGATATTGTGTGGTAATTGCTGAGACTTTAGGACAAAGTCAGGACACAGTATTTGTGTTGCCCTTTTCCTGGTCTTTGTGTGAACTTGGAAGTCAAAATTTCCAGGTTCCTTCTTGAAAAGTTAAACTTCAGAGCCACCCGATTTGGACTAGGTGCTTTATTTTAAGGATATATGTCAATGGTCAGTTATGCTAAATGGCTATAGGTTTCCGATTAATAATTACATTTTGACTTTTAAGTTTCACTGATTACTTTTGTCACATTTCTGTAGCGAGACAAAATTGCTGCCACTCACTGATGGGGTTTTTCACTGAAAGCAGCTGCTGTAAGCGTCTTTTTTTGGTTTGTTTCCTTTCCGCAGCCAGTGAAAACTGTCATGACTTCCACCCCATGTTCTTCACCCACGATCGCTCCTTTGAGGAATTCTTCTGCATCTGCATCCAGCTGCTCAACAAGACCTGGAAGGAGATGAGAGCCACAAGTGAAGACTTTAACAAGGTACAAAGCAAGATTTTGTTTTCTTGGTGTAGGAGATGAACAAACTTGTGCTACATTTCCTTGATGTATTATGTACAGCTGTAACTAGGTTTGGAGTACATTTACAGTGGACATGTGTGGAACGGATTTACATCTGATGTCAGTATGATGGCTTTTCAGTGTTGATGTGATTTTTTTTTTTTTTTTTTTTTTTTTTTTTTTTTTTTTTTTTTTTTTTTTTTACAGCTGGGAAAAGTTAGAATACAAAAGCAAACAAAAGAGCTTCAGCAATGCTTTAAAGTCATGGTGTTGTTGATGGGACTTGCATTAATAAATTGGTACTAACATTTTAGAAATGATAAGCAGTATTTTGTAAAACTTCCTTAAGGTATTTTACTCATATGAAAATATTGGGGGCTGCACGGTGGTGTGGTGGTTAGCACCGACACAGCAAGAAGGTTCCAAGTTCAACTCCCGGCTGGGGCCTTTCTGTGTGGGGTTTGCATGTTCTCCATGGTATGCGTGGGTTCTCTCTGGGTACTCAGGCTTCCTCCCACTGTCCAAAAACATGCATGTTAGGTTCATTGGTGTCTCTAAAATTGTCCTTAGGAGTGAGTGTGAGCGTGTGTGTGGTTGATTGTCTCGTTTGTCTCTGTGTGGTCCTGTGATGGACTGGCGGCCTGTCCAGGGTGTACCCCGCCTCTCACCCATTGACTGCTGGGATAGGCTCCAGCCTCCCGCGACCCGACCGACGGATTCAGCGGGTATAGAAAATGGATGGATAGATGAAAATATTGTTTTTTGTTTGTTGTTTTTTTTTTGGGGGGGGGGGGGGGTAGCCTACATCAATTTGTACATCAATTTCTACAGTTTCATTGAGTCATTTGCTCTGGTGCTACCGGCCCAGCAGATGTCTTTAACACAGATTGCACTCTCTACCACAGACTTATACTGTAGAAGATATTCAACATCTTGGTGCAAACATTGAAGGACATAAGCCTCCTGAAGAAGTACAGTCTTCTCTGATCCTTCTTGTAGAGCCTCAGTTTTGCATTTCCAGTCTAGTCTATTGTTCAGATTAACACCTTGGCATCTGTGGCCCTCCACCATGGCCATTTCTTCTCCCAGGATGAACATAGCCTTCCGCTTATTCCTGGTCCTATTAAAGTCTACAATTGGTCGACCAGTTCTCTGTACTCAGCCTCCTGTCCATCACTGACACAACCAACAACTGCAGAGTCAACTGAATATTTCTGGAGATGACAGGACCCTGAACTGTACTGGTCTGTCTGAGATGTACAGAGTAAGAGTACAGTCCCCTTGTGGTGCTTCTGCGCTGCTGACCACCCTGTCAGACACACAACACTTCAGTCTCACAAACTATGGTCTGTTTTCAGATACTCAATACTCCAGGCAATTGTTGAGATATCCACATCTGTTCTCTGCAACTTCTCTCATAACAGTACTGGCTGAATTCTATTAAAAGAATGCACTGAAGAACATGATCCCCACAGTGCTCCTTGCTTTGCCAGATGAGAGTGGAGTTGTTGAAGTGGGTGATTGTATCTTCAACAGCAACTAGAGGACAGTACTGCATTGGGTCCTCTAAGGTATTCACTTTCTTATTGAGATGACCCAATGACAGTCTGTACAGGACTTTCATGATGTAGGATATTAGAACAATTGATCTGTGGTCACTTAGAGCAGATTGGTGAGATTTTCTTAGGTGCCAGAACAAAGCAGGATGTCTTCCACAGCACTTGAACTTTCTCCTGACTCAGGCTACGGTTGAAGACATGATAAGAAAATCTGACTCTGTTAGTGGCATGACCACCACATGCAGGCAATTGGTACACAGAACTATTCTTTGTTCCTTTGTGTTTAATGGTGAGCATGCTGGAGGCAATTTTCTTGAAAGTAACTGCACACACATCTCTGGAGTATTTCATTTAACATTATTTGGACTGGATTTATCATGCATTGTTTTCTTTCACATGAAACATTAACTTCATCCTTTGGCGGAGCCATTGATTTAAGGCCCCCTTTTTCATTTCAAACTTGGTAGAGTTTGGATGAAGATGACAAACTTTTTGTAAGTAGGCTGACATTGAATCATCTCACACAGGAAATGTTTGTATGTGAACGACCATATGATAGTAATGAGGTGTTTATGACAGATATTGTATGTTGTGTAGTCAATGGGGCATCACTTTTAACAGATGCTCTGTGCCATTTCCTTGATTTGTCTAACAAATTCTGATTATTTTATGGGGTCTCACACCAAACGGACCAACACAAGTTAATCCCCCCAGTCTCCTACTCATTGTCCAATCATCTGCTAGTGCTTACTGACTTTGAAAATCTGTCTAACAATGTGAGCCTGTGCTTACTTCTGCTCAGTGGGTACTCACCTCCTGCTCCAATCTGTCACCCTCCCCATATTGTGCTGCATCAGAGTGGCATGGTAATTGCTAACTCAGCTTCCAGCATCCATAAAATACATTTTGCACTTCCTACTATAGTTTTTGAGAGAAGTGAATGATAGCTATGCATTAATAAAGCATGTCTGGAGTTCCATCAACCTTTTTGTTATTTCAGTCAGATGATGGAACACAGCAGTATCAGTCATCAGAAACAAAAGGTTGGTGCTTAAATGCAACTTTGTGAAGAAAGTAAAGTTCTCACAAAAGAAATTAAGTGATATGAAAAATGTATTGTTTTGGGACTTGTTACATAATTTCTGATCGACTGCGAGAAGCTGTAAACGAATCGTGACACATTTTAGTGGAGACAAAAAGGCAAATCTAGTCATCCTCTGTAGCAGTCGTTGAATAAATAAATGAATCCGCCCACAGTCGATTGATGTTCTTGCCACAGTGTGTGTTTTTTAACTCACTAAAGCCTTTAGTAGTGGGATAACTTGACAGCGCGGTTGCAATGTTGGTTTTGTGAATTAGCACTAGAAAAAAGTCATTTTCAGTGTTACACAGTACATTTATGTGAGTTTGTCTGTCTGATGGTCTGAATGCTTCTCTAAAATTAAATTTTGAGCTGATGACATGAGTGCCAGAGAAGACCGGCTTTAATAGGTGTTGAATAATTCGCACATCCCATGTTCATGTCCACTTAGTTCATCTTGGCAAATAATTCAACATTTATGCAACCCCTGTATGCCAGTCCTCTCTCTGTTATGTTGAGTTGGAATGGATGATGCTTCCCTTCCTTCTCCCTCTCACCTGCCCAGCCACTTGAGTTTGAATTTCAGCAGAGCTTTTTTTTTTTATTTTTTTGTAGTGAAATAGTTTGAATCAGCTGCGTGATATTTGCAGAGTTTGGTGCTGTCTTTCTACAGCTTTGAATCTCAGTTGGCATTCACTAGAGTTTTCATTTTAATACAGTTTGCTAAACACGAATCTTAATACTCTTCCCATCGCCGGGTTACTTTGTAAACCCCAAGATGGCAGAGGTTTCTGAGCCATTGACAAAGGCATGCATAGTTAAAATTTGGAAAATGGATGTTTTATCTCTGTGGATCTAAAAGGGATAAGGACAAGGAGAAAAGTATGTGTCATTTTTGATGAATAAAACATAAGATGTTTGGAAAATGGGAAGAGATGAAACATTTGTGCTGTTAGAAGAAATATAGTCAAATGCCACTCTATAGATATGTGCTGATGTTCTGTAGACACAGGTTATAAATGCATCTCACCACCGCAAAAGTGCTTGTTCTTTTCACTGCTTCCAGTTTGTTAAACTGGAGTGTTGCTGCCTCTTATTTGTCAGTAATGTAAGAGGCTGTGGTCAACTGAGAAATGGGTAGTTTGGTTGTTTTCTGTTGTCTTTATGAAGACTGATTCTGTATCGTAGACAGTCCTGACCTTAAACTTGGAGATTCTGGCTGGGTTGTGAAAGCACCTGTCTGCAGCTATAGTGTGTCGACGGCACATATGCATGGTGCCATTCAAGATGTCATGGCCATACATTAAAGGAGGGAATATCCTCTTTAGAGAGTATGTATTCTCTTGTGGGTGGATATTAAGAGGGAACAAGGATAAGTCTGAGGGCGTCCAATTCATAGTATGTTTCTTAAACTCCTGCATTTGCTATTGACAGCACTGACAAGTGGAATACTAAAACACTTGAGATGTTATCAGTGTCTTGACATGCACATTTTTGTGGACTGCAAGTGTGTGAGCATATCTTGAACACTGATGGCTCTCTGTGTCTGGTGCTCTATGACTGACTGAGTATCTGCCCAGTTCACACACAAGCACACACACAGGTTCTCACATGCATTTATCTTAGCGTAAAACAAAGGTACAAAGCCATAAATTAAGCTAATTGTGCGTGTGTGTGTGTGTGTGTGTGTGTGTGTGTGTGTGCATGCGCACGCACGCGCTGTTTTTAATGGAGGCAAATATGATGCTCTCAAGGCTCTGCTTTGACCGTCAGCAACCGTTTCCCCTGTTTCCATAGCAACTCCTGTCCAATTACGTCTGCTGTGCTGCACTGCTCTGTTTTGGTAAGATGGAGCCATTCTCTGCATGTGTACACACTTGTTTTTCAGTGAATATGTGCATAAGTGCATCTATCAGAGACTAAGTCTTGTAAGGCAGCCTGTCGTTTCTTCATCCAAACGTCTATGCTTAGAGCTTCTCCTCCTCCTCTTTCTCTTCCCCACAGGAAGAAAATAAGCCTTCATCTCTCTGCTCAGGACCTTGGAAAAAAAAATCCCTCGCCAATGTAGTGGCTTGCAGCCACTCAAAGTACCCCTCCTCCTCTTGCTCTTCTCCTATCCCTCCCTCCTTCTGCATCTAAATCTCTCTCCCCAACACACACACATACGCATTTATCATGTGATCCACTTGCTGCGTCACCATTGGTGTCTCTGATCGTGGCGTGTATCCAATCAGTGCATAAGCCCTGAGATCAACATAAGCGAAGCAGAGCAGCCTGGCTGATGCTCTTAGAGTCACAGATGGAGGGAGAGAGGCATATACACTGGCAGACAAAAAAATTATAGTAGATAGAAGATGGATAAAGTTTGATAGATAAGAATCCGGCAGATTATTTGTATTTGGTAAAATATGCTCAAATAGAGAGTCGAACAGGACAACTGCAGGAACAAAAAGCCAAAACGGAAAAGAAGAGAAAAGGCAAAAAGGAGGTGGTGCACGAGCCGTGTTGACAGACGAATTTTCTCTAATTGTGGCTAACGCAAAAGCTAACTGTCCTCAGTCAGCTAGACTGCTCTTCCGGGGAGCCATCTGCTCCCTCCATCCTTCCACCCATCCCTGTCTCCCGTCGAGTGCTAAAAACTCCTTCTCTGGCAAAAGCAGGGGGATTCATCAGTCACTGTGGAGAGTGTCACCCAACACTTGGAGCCATGGAGGTGACATGTAAGTACTGAGACCGAAGAGGAAAATGAGAGAGGCGGGCAGGTGGTAGTAAGGGAGGAAGAGGGACTGTTTGTCTTGTTGCCTGGATGCAGAGGAGGAGGGAGAAGGAGGGAGGGAGGACAGAGAGGGGACGGAGAGAAGAAAAGGCAGGGAGAGATGGAGAAGATGGGACGGGCAGAAGATAGGGAGGAGGGACAGAAGGGGCCGTGTACCCTGCGAGACGTAAGCAGGTTAGACCGGAACCCAGATCACAGCCTTTTTATAAACACACACACAAATAAAATGCTAGATTAAATTTTCACCCTGTTTTAAATACACACATTGCACCGCAGGCATCATTTGTATGGCTGCGTGTGCGTGTGTGTGTGTGTGTGATGGGGGCTGGGCTTTGTCATTGTGAATAGGATTACTCCACATCACCAACACCCACTGTTTGTCACCAAAGGAATTTAGTGCCGCTACTACTGCTCCCTCTGCTCCACACTGGTCTCTCCCAGCCTTGGATGAGCCTCAACCAGTGTTTCAGCCAGAGGGCTTTTTACACAGGATTAGAGTGAGGTCAGCTCCAGACTGAGGAGCAGGAGTCTGTGAAATACTGCCAGTACCTGATTTAATTTGTTTTGGATGAGGCACAGCAACACTGCATTTACTTTTTGTCCTTTTCAGCCAGGTTCTGTATAAAGGAACTGTTTCTTGGACATTAGGTGGTCTATTCTAATCGTCACATAAATAAGTTTGAAGGTCTGAAGATTTTTCAAAGACTACATGTTGGTTTTGGGCTCAAAAGTGCTGTTCAGCTGGAGTCTTTTGTGCTGAGTTTGTTTGGCATATCTGTGCCAGTCTGGATGGGCTACAGTTTTCTCACACAGTCTAAAGACTTCGAGATAAGTTTAATTTGAATTAATTGGTGATTTTAAATTGGATATATGTGGAAGTGAGCGTGGATGCTCATCTGTCTATGTGTAATGTGATGGGTTTCTCCACAATGTATTCTGCCACAAGGGATTAGCTCAAGCACATCTTTGACCCTATAGGATGATCGTAGATCACAGATTCTAATGAGAGGGCAGTCCCTAACGGATGGGTTAATTGCAAAGTCAAAACTCTCACAACCATTACAGAATCACAAAGGATTTGTTGGATTTCTTTTTTTCAATTTTTTTATATCAAGAAATTGATCATTAGATTAATCTACAACAATCTTTAGTTCATGTTTGACAGCCATTTAGCGTTTGCTTAGCTTTTGAAAATTTGTCTTTATTCTAATTATGTCTGGTACACTGAACAGGATCTAATTTCCACTGGCCCTAAAAGAAAGCCCTGAAATACTGGCCATTGCTCCCAGAGGCTAAGTGAGCAGTTCATAGGTGATGGGTTGCCAAATCTAGTGTTAAGTTTCTTGTTTCCAAAAGAGTAATGTTTTTGATAGACAGTTTTTGGTTGGTCTCTTTAGGGCTGCTGTAGAATCATTTATAGCAGAATAGAGGACACGCCATCTATAGATATAAATGATTCATTCTATTGTAACAAAAACGCAACCTTTCTTATTTGCACATGATTCTCCACTCATGAACACAAAAATCCATATGGGATTGCACTTCTGCCAATAGATCTCCCTTAAAGTTGCACACTGGCACTTCATTGGATAATGAAATTACACATTTTCTGTTGCAGCCACTTAATTATACTATTCCCGAAATGACAAGCCAAGTTTAGTTCTTATAGAAAAACAAGGCATTATTGTCTGTGTTTTCAGTGTTCAGTAAAAAAGTCACCTGAAAAACACCTTGTACCTGGTCCGTGTTTTATATATATATGTTTATATTTGGCTTTCTTTTTCCTGCCTGGGGTAATATAGAGGAGAGTGGATAATCTGCTTTGTTCAACCATTTGAGGACCGACCTGTCCCATTTGGGATTATTCACATAATCAAACGCTCCGGCAACTGCCGCGACTCTCTTATCCACCCTTAGAATTCAGTTATCATTTAGCTATTTTAACTATTTAACTTCTATTTCAGTTTCATTCAGAACCACAGATCAATTAAAGATGGCTACTGCAAATTAATGCAAATGAATGAGTCACTGTACTATTCAAAAAGGGGACTGTTCACCTCTCTAGTGAATCAACATCCATACATAATTGACTGATGCGAGGGGTCCTGGTGCATTTGGTCATAAATAATGTTACAGTAATAATATGTGTGTTGTGTGCAGGTGGCAGGTTTTGGGTGGTTGTCAGGTTTGGATAACATGAAGAAGCTTGAGACAGTTGGTGAAAGAGCTGTGCATATTTACATATGCCAGCAACTGTGACTTCTGCTGTCACTGTCCATGTACCATGCACTTCCCCCACTGCTCTTCCTTTCCTATAAGGATACCTGCTGTTGTCTTATTTCATACATGTTTTCTAGTCCCCGTCCCTCCATCAGTTTCTGCAGCTCTTTTGTCTTTCTCTTATGCTCTCTCTTTTTTACTCCTCCTCATTCTGTCCCCCCACCCCACCCCACCCTCCGTCCCTCCTTCATCCCACCCACGTCCTGCACCACCTCCACCACCACCTCTATTGTTGAATTCAGACAGGCTATTTATATCTTTCTGCCTGGCTGCCTCACCTCCCACTCCCTTAACAAGGTTTGCATTATTGTTTTTGCACACGTGTAAGCACTCTCGGACAGTGTACGAACGTGAACTTGTGCCTATGTATGCGCTACATAAAAGTCTTTGTATTTATTTTGTGCCCTTATCAGTGAATAAGACATACATAAGAACGCGCATGTTCGCTTAGTTTTGCTTTCCACATAGTTTGTATTTAAGAATCTAGCAAGAGTATAGTGTGATTGCGCCACTGTGTTTCTATGCAGGAACTTGTATCTGCCTTATTTGCAGTGCATTCGTTTTTCATGAGTGTGTGCTTGTGTGTGTGCCTAAAGGGGGATCTCTGATCTCAGGCAGCTCTGACCCACTCACATGGAGAACACCAAAGCTTAACTCACTAATCAGACCAGAAAATTCATCCGTCATTAGCGTCAAACCATCAGAGATGCTTGAGCAAAGCTTCAAAAATAACATTTTGGTTTTTTTAGAGCATCGACATAATGATACTTTTGTTTAATCTCTAAACAGCTCACTAGAAATCAGCAGGGGAATGGACGTGTAACTCAGATTTTCTTGTCTTGTGATCTTGTTATTTATCTTGCGCTTTATTTAGATGAGTCTGCGTGTGTTCATCTTTTGTCAACTGTGTGTAATCATCTTTTTCACCCACAGCAGCGCTCAGTACACCCCACCCTAGATTCTTTAAAATTGAAGAGTCCACAAGCATTCTTGTGTGCAGGTGTGACTTATGCATACATGATGGGATAGGGCTGCAGCATTGAAGCTAATGTTCTATATGCAAGTAAATAGAGACCAGAGACAGTTTATTAGTTAGAAATTTCTCCATCTGGTGTTTTTTTTCAATGGCCAACAAGAAAAAGACTAAAGTTGGTCTGAGTTTAAGCCAGTGTCCAATTAAATTTGGCAGTTTACTTTATTCTGATACGTAAGAGCAAATTCCTTGCAAAATGTTTTAAGCAGAAGTAAGAGTTGCCCATGACATGCTAACCACAAAAAAACTGCACAGACTACATTGGACTAAATAATTGCATTATATGTATATTTTGTTCTAGTATCTAGTAACATTGCGGGTATTTTGCTCTGCAAAAACACATATATTCCCTTCATTGTTCTAAATCAAAGCAGCCACGTTAAACTTTACCTCTCGTCATTCCCTGAATCTCATTGTGCATTTAAAAAAATCTCCACTGTGGCTTCTTTGGCTTTTTCCAAACCTGACCTTTCTCATGTTTACTGCTAAGCTCACCCTTTTGGTCTAAAAGCTGTGCAACTGTAAATGGGAGCCATCTGCATTATTCATGGCAAGGCTGTTGGATTCTACTTTCCCAGACAACGTCATTCTATTCTGCCATGATGCATATGGTTGTAGTCGTAGGTCGAGTTTGTCCTGAGTACTGTTATCTCATGTCTTTGACTAGATGTTTAATCACAACCAGTTTAATCATCCCACTGGGCTAATTAATGCAGAATGCTCATATTTCCTGCAACAACTGTGTCATGGTAAAACACTCATTAATGCTATGCCGTTCACAAGCCAAGGTTAGCACTCGGCTTTTATCAGCCGTTTTTGATAGACTCGGAGTGACTGGTGAGTTCCCGGGCAACTGTCCTCTCCGGTCATCCATATGGGCTGCGCTGCACCTCACATGGAGCTGGTTTTTGAAAAAGAGCTTCTCTGACAGATTGTCTCGGCACGCAGTGCTGGACTTCTAAATATGGCAACAGCCAGCAGCAACAGCCGGTGTCGACCCCTGATCACTCGTGTGTAAGGAAGAACACTATTGATGGAGGGAGGTCTTCGGATGCTACGTGTTTGTGTCTCTACTGTTGTACTGTACAAGGAAGCTGGACGTACTGACTTAGCTGACTTGTAGTTTTTGATGCATACTTTATAATCATTAGGATTAAATTGCTATATATGCAGTTTAGATGTGCACATCCAGAACATGTAGAACTGTTTTGCCAACAGAAGAGTATGCACTCTTTTCTATGGTGCAGTATAGCTGTCAGATATGTCCCTGATGGATTCTCTTAAATAGAAAAGAGCTGCTTTTCACTGCACTTTAAAGCTACTTCTATCTCTTACCACGGTATTCTTTTATTGATATATCCGGATACAAAGACTCCTAATATGCAAGCAATAAGAGGTGGATAAATATTTCAAATTTTAATGGATGGAGGTGATTCCTTTCCACTTATTTGCTCTCACAAAGCAATGATGGGGTTTGTCAAAGCTGAATTTATTGCTTCTTTCACCATCCAAATAGTAATAAAATTCACCCAGTGACATTGACGAAAAGGTAGTTCATCCCACTTCAGGACTGTATTTGCAGTTTGGATATGTTTCAGCACAAATTTTAGATTTTTTTTCAGTCCAACAGGAAGCATTTCAGGCACTACACTATTGTGTGATCGGACCAAAAAGAATCTGTGATGTTTGTGCTATCTAACGCCTGTCACATGGAGATCTGTGTTTTGTCATGCCTCCTCAAACGTCCTCTCACAAAGGCAGCAGGGGGTGAGGGAGAGCAGAGATGGCACAGTTGGCATTGTTGGCTTAGATTAGTGTCATGAACATTTAAAAAAACGGAAACCAGAAGTAAACATTGTCCACACATGCACACGCACAAGCAAGGCTCATCTTGTTATTGGTTTAATGTCCTCTATTAGCTGAACTCTTAGGAGAACTGCATCACATTCATTGGTGCAGATTTTTATTTGATGTTAAAACACTAGATAATTCCATTTGTCTGTAATTATGCTGTGACAGTAGTCATTTAGTTGTATTTCAGCCATAATTTGTCATGTATTCATCTTGTCAGTTTCCAAAACATTTTTCCCCACACAATACATTTTTTATCAGCTTCTAAATTTAATAAGTAGCAGACATCCTTTCATGTCCATCTCAGTGGCATTGTTTTTTAATGACATCATGGCCAGCTTTGAAGGAGATAATTATTAGCTGAATGTGGGACACGGTGGCAGGGAGGGAAAAAGGTAATTACCATTTCAATAACAGGGAAATGGATTCTCTGCATTCTCTTTTTTACTACTTAATAGAAAATATGACAGAATGAGTATGTGCACTTTCTTCACACTCATAAACTTCTGTCCCTTTGTACCAGCACATCCTGCATGTTTTGTCTACTTTGACAGCACCCTCCACCAACAGTCCTATTATCACCACGTGGGATTGACTTTTTGATTGCTTTCAGGGAGTTATCAGCAAAAGTCATTATTCTGTGATTACGGCCTTTTTATTCATCCACCAAAGTGTCTCTCCACGACGATGATTTCCAGATTTCTGCACACAGGCCTGAGTGGTGGGTGAGAATTTGAATGACAGCCGGTTAAATGATGTCATTAGCGTCCTCTTAGGTAAATGGAGCAGGGACTGCAGTCGATTGGTTGTCGAGAAGGGAACGGTAATTTGTTATGGCTGATGCGTTGCCGATGATGGATGGTGGGGCAACTCCAGGAGAGAGCGCTGTCCCGTTTGAGGAGAGACTGAAAGGTGGAAATAAGTGGTAGGCGAGTCAGTGACCAGCTCTTCGTTACGTGTTGTCGATGGCTCTTGGGATTCCATTTAATTACCTTAGCGTACTTTGGCCTTAGCTTGCTCTGATATCTAACTTCTTCTCCAAAGAGCTACAAGAAAAAATGATGGCTCTCAAATGTCTAGAAGAGATAAGGAAGCCTGACAGGGTATGTAGAGACAGAACAAAAGGTTAAAAGCGTGAAACTGATCAATCTTGGATCAGTAGATCTGACTAAATGGGAAGAAAAGTACAATATGAACAGATAGCGCTCAGATTGTCTTGCATCTTGATTCAATGTAGATGCTGCTTGTACAAAGCTGATCCTAAATATGTCATGGGAATGAACTCAGCCTGAAAAGTTTTTCAAAGTGTTGACGTCATCTCACCTCTGTCAAGGTCCTCTCGGCTAACAGAGGATGAAGATAAAATATTCATAAAGACCCCGACACCCCCCCACCTTGTTGAGAAAGAACCATGTGTTCGTATAAAACGTGATGAATATCTGCAGTGTTAATTAGCGAGAGCAACCACATGGGCCTACAGAATTGTTTTCCTGCTGGAGACATGACTGCAAACAAGGCATATTAATGAACATTCTCCAGGGACGACTCAGCCGAAGCACCAGAGCTGGATGGCAGCTGGTCTCCAGAGATCAGGATTAGGTTAAAAAGCAAGCTGCAGGTGACGATAAGACATGCTTTCAAAAACAGACATTTTTTTTTTGGGTGGGGTAGTAATTTCTTAAATGTACTCCAAATTCCAGCAAAAATCAATGCCATCAAATTTTGTTGTGGTACATCATTTTCTTTATTTTCAAATAGCTTCTGATTTAGATAATATTTTATCTAAAGTAGGTGCAATGACACACCATTTGTAATCATAATGGGAAAGTAATTCAATTTTGTAATTAATTATCTCCATTAAAGCATAGGTGTGTAAATTTCTGATGCGCAACCTAGAAAGTTATAATTAAGAGTACAGCTAAGGGAGTGATGAATCTCTTGTTGCGTGATTGCAAGCTGTGGCTTCACCACTGGGCTGCATTTTTCAGCTCAAACAGGGGGAGAAGGAGGAAAGATGGAAGTGACGGTCTGAAACTGAAAAGCTACTCCGTTGGGCTGAAAATCTGATAATTGCCACACCTGCTTCTCCTCATGAAAATATGGCATACATATTGATTTAAAAAAAATCACCTTCCATGGTGATGATATTCGGCAGTAAGTGTCAAAATCCTGTACATTTCTGGGCCTGACCCTTGCAGATGTGGTTCTCCTGATTCAGCACACAGTGCAGCAGCAGTCCTCTTCTGGTCTCATGCGAAGATGTCTGTATTAAGAAGCCCAAACGTGTATTATCATATGTTCGTATCATTTTGAATAGACTATTAAAACATTAACACTTAGCACACAGGGGCCTGATCACAGCTTCTTTTTTTATATATATATATATATATATATATGTGTATAGCTAAGATCCTCATCTCAACTTTTCTCTGCTCTGTCAAAGGAAATTTTCTGTAAGTGCTTTTTCAGAGTCACTGATGTTTTGCATTGGCTTCAGTGCCAGTTAGATTTACATAATACTACAGTGTTGGGAAAGTGCAGCTGTGGACTGAGATTTATAATTAAATCAAACCAGGTCTGAACAATGGTCATTGTCTAGATTCTGCAGGTCATTCTTACATACATCATGTGATAAATATAATGACGTGTCCTGTCTGGCGGCCAAAATAATAGTCGCTCCTCTTTTCAGTAGTTGTCTGCATGTTGTGTTTATTGTCTAGGTTCATTTTGTTGCCCATTAGTTATAAAACGCACTGAGATTACTGCCTCCAAACTTAAAATGGATAAAATTTTGTAATCGGTTGCAAAATGACTTTTTTGCGTGTATGTGGTGAAAGCTGCATCCAGCAAATTACCAACAGACCATACCCCATTTGGAACAAGAAATGGGCTTTAATAACTATTTTTTCAGACACTCAAATCTTTTATTTTTATATTTTCCCGCATGAATAAGTGTGACTGGTAAGAGTCCAGAGGTCAGTCACTTGATGAGTAATCGCAGGAAAAAACAAACAGCAAGAACAATATTACATAAGGATCTGGGGTTTAGTCTTGTTGTTTAGGTTGAAAAGCCCGAACGAAACAGGAGTAGCACCGCGTACCAGTTATTTAAAAAAATAAAATAAAAAATCCGTAAACATATTCTCTCGTTGAGCATCTAAGTACACATTAAAACAGCGAATGCCATCCAAAACTCTTATCATAGCTCAGTATACAACGTGTCTGCAGAGGCTGGAAATGCGTCTGTATCCCTGAGCATTCGATCATGCAGAGAAAAGTGAAAATACAAAGATGCAAAATCAAAGCGTACAGAAGGGAGAGCAGTTTATTTTTATCTGTCACCTGAGTTTGATTTGAGCCATGGAGTCAGCCTTTGCAAGCCAAGTAGCAGCAGCTGTTAACAAGGTTGATTCATAAGCAAGGCTGCTCGTCACAGCCGCCATCACATCATCCAGTCAGTGGTACAGTTCTGTTTGGCCAGAGAAACACTGCATTTAGGTGCCAAAAAGAACATATCTTTGGGTTATATTAACATTCAAATTGTAATTATCTAAGAATTCAAATCACTTGTCAGAGTGCAAAGCTAAATTGAAGCAGCTGCCACTGAATATTTCAGCTCAGGACTCTTTTTCTGGAGGCTTGAGTGTATGTGCAGAAGGATGAAAAGGCTTTAGGGAAAAGTCACACTTTAATAACTGTGTTAAAATCAGCATAGTCCTATCATAAAGTAGCTCAAATTGGGATTTTGCTTCCAGTGCGTTTCCTTGGTGTAAAAACCTCATTTCAGCCAGTCGGTTCTCCTAGGTCAACAGTTTTGGTCTCATTCAGGCACAAAATGTTTGTTGAGATAATGCCTCTTTTTTATCAGTGTTTATTTACGCCACTGCTCTCTGATCCTATTTTTTGATTTTCAAGGCTATTGGAATTTCATTTGGAATGTGTGCTTGTGCAGCTTTGCTTTTGTATTGTTAATACAGGGGCAGTGTGGGTGGGTGGAAGTCTGTGTCCTGGCAGTTCTGAAAATGCTTTCAGCTAATTGATCTAGACATGCATGATTTGTTTAATATGCTGTTGTTGAATGGTGTTTTTTTTTTTTTTTTTTTTTTTTTTTTATGAGTATTTGAGTGGTACAGATGACTTGCAACACCACTCACGTCACGATTCTGACACAAACTAAATGGGTATTATTGGACTTAACCAGCCACCTCTGAATTCTTTTGCTTGGCTGTTTTTCTTTTTAAGGCTCTGTGCAAATTGCATCATTGATCTTTTTGGGAGAGTTTTTGCAAGTGGGATTATACTAATTGTGTGTAACCAAAAGGGTTTACACATACGAAAAGACACGGATACATCTATGCGTCTTCTTCCCATAGCTGCATCCATGATGATCTCACATTGATCTCTGCTCCGTTTTGCAGGTCATGCAGGTGGTGAGGGAGCAGATCATGCGAGCGCTCACTCTCAAGCCTAATTCTCTGGACCAGTTCAAGAGTCGCCTGCAGAACCTGAGCTACACAGAGATCCTGAAGATACGCCAGTCCGAGAGAATGAATCAGGAAGACTTCCAGTCCCGCCCCATCCTGTGAGTGATGTAATGTTGTCATAGCGAGAAATCCAAACACTGCAATTCCAAGCTTTTGTCAAAGGGTTATAAACGTATATGTGAAATGTCCCTCCGAAGCTTGTTTGGAAGACGAGATGGCAACCAAATGCTGCACTCAATATGAAAAAAATACACTTAAATATTTAGAATTAGAAAAATCCACTTTAAGACAACCATCTCCATAGACTTGAAGGTTCTGTTGTTGGTTGTGATGTTGTTGTTAAATCCAAATGCTCTGTTTTATAATGTAGCTTTTTGAGATTTTTATGACTCAAATGAGCAGATACTGTCAAATGTATTTCTAAAAAGAGCTATGGTGCTTAATACACCTGTTATTGCTTCTTGTTTCTCTTATACATTTGTCACCCATGTGCCAGCAACTTGCCTAAGGCAGACTGCACCTGCTTTCCTCTTGTGATTAATTAATGCATTAAATTCAAATAGTCTTTGAAAGGCATTCCCAGTGAATACTCCATTAAAGACCCTCCAGCTCATTACACGCGGAGAGCTAGTTGATTATGAATGCAGGCCCTATAATGGAGAACATTGTTTTGTCCTGCCTGTTATTAATGGAGTAGGTATCACTATTGAAAAATCGCTGCACACAGGGAGCCTGTCTCTTTGAACACTAATCAATGCTGAGCTAAGGGCTTATTGAATCAATATTGGAAGGGTAAAGACTAAACTTTGGCTGACAGTTAATCATAGTGGAGAAAGTGCAATTAAAGCTGAGATTGATGTTGTAGAAGGTACCTGATAACACTGGGGTGATTAAAGGTCCATTTTTAGCTGTATTTATCACATTCAAACATTGGAATTAAGTTTACAAACATGTTTAAATACATATAACATTTGGCGTGTCTTACAATATGTCAGGAAAGAAGAGTTAAGCTGAATGTTCATATCCAGTATCTCACTTTGGTGATTGATTTAAAGCCAACTGTAAGTGAAGGGCTTGTTTTAAAATGTTCTCACGGACTAACTGCTAATGTGCTGAACATCTCAGATGGGTGAGAGAATTTTCCTGGAATCAATACAGTGCAATCATGAGTTGTAAACATAATGAGCTGAGCATGTCAGACCACAGATCTGGAGGAAGTCCTGAATTACAACAACATGCTCCCATTTCCAATTAGTTATTGCAGAGAAAGACTTAAGACATCAGAAGGTAAAGAGAAGCTTTTAGGACCTCAGGTCAAAGTAAGTTTGATTTAGAAGATTATTGAGTTGCTTATACTCTTGTTTGCGGAATATGGAGTTATGGTCTAAGCGTTTTAACAGTGTATGTTTAAAGTTTGTATTTGCTGAAAGAAAGAAGAAAAAAAATTGCTTCACATAATGATTACAAACCGTAGATGTTATACACCTCTGAACCACTGAGGAAATGCTTACAAGAAAGTCCTAATTCACAGCTTAATTTTAATTCAGTCCTTTTCATTTACAATTCAGTTCAGTAAAATACTACTAAGCACATCTGAAAGAGGGAATTAATAAAAGTTCTAAGTAGGTTTTGTACATTTCCACAAGAGTTGTGTTCTTTTATCATTTAAGCACCTAGCGCAGCGCTACCTTTCCAGAGGTCGCTTCTAGAACCCGTAATGTCATGCCTTTGCCTGATACAGACGATTTAAATTGAAAATTAAGCAGCTTCTCAAGAAGACAAAGTAGCAAAGTCGTCTAATAATTCCAGAGAAAAGCACTCTGAAGCTCTCATTGTTCCACGTTGCTTCATTACCACTTTAGGAGTGGTAAAGCTGAGTTATCTTCATCAATCCTCCCTACAAGGAGCCATGCCTTTTCCTCTCGCAGTTTCTTTGGAGATGTAAAAGTGAATGTCTGACCACAGATCAATGAAATGACTGGAATCTCAAATTAGTCTAACCCATAGGCAGAGAGGGCAAGCAGAGAAATGGATGAAGGAAGAAGAGAGCTGATAAAAAGAAGAGAAAAAACACCAAAAATGCAATCAAGATACAAGTAAATACAAGATTACATTTCAAAAACCTAAAATTCTACTCATCAATGTTGGTAAAAATAGAAAAAAGTTAACGATAAATTTGACAAGAAAGAAATCGACTGCAGTGATGATGGGGAGCAGGGCTGCTCAGGCAGATAATATACATAATTCATGCTGACTAGTGCTCCGTGCATTCATAACACACATGCATGAAGAGGCATGAATAAATGAGAGCGACTTGAGCAGAGGCAGCGCACATTTCCCCTGATCAGCCTTATGGGATACTGTACGACTTATTTCTGAGTATGTGCACATGCAGAAGATGTCTTTTGTTCTCTGTTCATTCCTGACAGTCGTAGTCCAGGGATTTGGTCACTCATTTGACACCTGCACACTGAAGAGATAATGGATTTGCTTCTTTTACTACTGATCTCTTAACTATTTGTGGCTCATTGTCGCTGGCTTACCACTCGGGGAGGGTGTGGTCAACAGAACGTTGATAATACTCCCAAACCAGTTATGTTTGAAAAAAAACAGTGTTTGTTATCCTGCAGGGAGCTGAGGGAAAAGATCCAGCCAGAGATCATGGAGCTGATCAAACAGCAGAGGCTCAACAGGTTGTGCGAGGGAACCTGCTTCAGGAAAATCAGCAGTCGCAGGAGGCAAGGTGAGACGCGAAGCATTCACACACACTCAGTCGTTATTTTTTACAAGCCTACAAATCCGACTTTGCATCGCCTTCCTCCAGAGATCATAGCCACGTAAGCAATGGAAGTCACTGTTCCTTCTGCTCCATACACAAGGACTCCTCTTCTGTTCTCTCCCTTGTCTCCTTCTGTTTGTTCTTGTCATCACTGTCTTACACCCTTTTGTTTATGAAAACGCCACAGGAAGTATTTCATCAGCAGGAATCTTTGAAGCTCTGGACTGCTGTGAATCTGCTGTCATGATCACTCACAACTTTTCTGGCTGCCTGAACCTTTGAAGCGGAGACATGTAGTGACACACAGCCTTTCTGAAAGCATTAAGAAATGTGGTGCATGTCTGTCTGTCTGTTTGGAAGTCCACACACAGTCTTCTCTCCCTCTTTACCCCTGACTTCTCACATATATAGTATGCAAAGAAACACAAAGCTAAAAACTCTATAAACACACATTTATACACATTTGACAAGGGGAATTCTACTGAATGCATGAGAAAACAAGTGAGAGGTGGGGAAGAAGGGTTTTAACCCCAAGCTCTTAGGTGAGGTGATATTGGCAAAGTAGCATATTACCTCCTGAGAGATGACACGAGCTAGATGTTTTTAATGGAAAATGTCTTGTTCCCACACCCCCTCTTTATTTTTTCTTAATGCGGTTCGTGTATCAATGGTATTCCTTGTATGTGACAAAGCAGAGAGGATAGAAGGAAGAATAAAATTGAAAATCCAGCAGTCACCAAGACTGGAGCATATTCGAATCGTCTCAGCTAATATCGTATTTCACACTCGCTGCCATAAGAAAGAAATCGAGCAAGGAGCAGTGGAATAGGATAAGAGAGGTTCAGCAGTTACACTATTGAGCCTGCATAATGTACTGCTCTTCAGTCAGAAAGAATTTAATCTGCTTGAGACCTGATCCCTTCACTCTTCAGTTCCTCCCTCTTGCACTTTCCATTACCCGTTGCATTCACTTTTGCCTTTATCTACATTTAAGAATGCACAAAAAAAAAAGAAAACATTGGCAAGGTTAGTGTGAGGATCGGTTTGTTACTATCAAATAAAAGTCATCAGATGCCCTCTAGATTCTACATTTTCGAATAAGTCGCATCAAATTGAGTAAAACAGGATGGAAACCACCCTGTGTCAATGTATTATAGCATTTAAGCGCCTGATCACAATTGATTTTGGCAGCTGTCACTGAATGGCTTATTGATAGCCACCCCTCCATGAAGATGAACAACAGAGTAATAGCTTTCATTTTAATAAACAATAAGTGGTTTTGATTAATGTTTTCTGTGAATAGATGGTGTAATCTACCTGCTGCACCAAGCCTAGCTGCAGCTTTGCCACTGAGGTCTCCGCCATCTTTTTTTTTTTTTTTTTTATGTCGTTTGATTTATGTCCTATATTGTGCACGTGTGATTCAACACCATCCCCATTATCCTCCCTCATCTGAACCTCCTTCATCTGTCACTTTTACACCTATCCCTATTCCCACTACATGGACCTGTCTACCCTCCTTCTCCTCTCTCACACTTTCCTTTCATCTTGGGACTCACAGTATACGCATATGCATATAGTACATATTTCAAAATGTTTGGAGCAATTTGTCCTGCAGACCTTAAACAAGCTGAACAAGAATAAATGGAGTCCTCCAGCAGGTTTAATATACTCTTGATAAGATGTAAAATCTAAACGGATGCAGTGGATGTAAGGTGAAACATGCACATAGATGTGTCTTCCCCTCTCCCCGTCCGGCCACAGCATCTTGCATGCCTATTTTTAAGTCCTCCATCCTGCAGGGACATCACACCAACTTTAAATATTAATTTAGCTGGTTTCAGCATTGATTTATTTTCTCTCCACTTTCCCTGCTGCCCATTTCAAAGGGAACACCTCTCTCTAAAAGCTTGTGCCTTTTTAAGTTTGAAGGGGAAAGTACTACTTACATGGTGCAGGTTACAGCAGGCAGCATCACGTGTGCCTCAGCAAAGTGTAACTTGTCCAAATGTAGCAAATTTTTCTGGCCTGGTTTATGAACCAGTTACCATTTTCATCCTCAGTTTGAAACATCCTCACACTATGGGATAGTAATTTAATAGATGCTGTTGGGAACATCGTTTTTTTGTTGTTAATATTAAATATTTGTTGAAAATCTAAAACCATTATAGTGGCTTGGTCTTGGTATGCATTTCCCATATTTTGGACATTTTACGGCAACATCTACTTGAAGCACCATCTACAGCTTTTTAAAGGGGCCATCTATTTTGAATCTTTGATTTTTTTTTTCTGCCCCCAGGATGATGGGTAGAACAAAGTTTCAGGATGTATTTTAGGTAAAGGTGCCGTCTTTTTGCATGATGTGCACTATAGGCATCATGCTGTCACAGAAATTTGGTTGTTTGATTGCTTGTAAACAACGATTTAAATCGAAATACCTTGTAAAAGTAAAGAGTTGCATTTTTTTCTATATTAGATATTCATCCTGTATAAGAAAGTATTTGGGCCTGGTGCCTCTGCTAAGGACTTGGTGCACACTCGAATTTAGTTTCACTGTTGGGTTTGAAAACTCCTCCTTTAAATGAGAGTAAAAAAGCCTGAATATTTTCTTGTTGTCTTGACTTGAGCGTGTATGCTGCTGTTGAATGACTGTTAAAATGATTAAAAGAAAAAAAAGGCACCAACTGTCTGTTTTGTTGCCCATCATGATCCCTCCCTCATGGAGAGCATCATGGCCCATCTGTGGATTTTCCTCAAGGCTGTTTTTTCTTTTTTTTTCTGTCACAGATTCTTTCTGCCACACTAATTTCTCTCCTGCTGATTGCTCATGCAAATCCATACCCATATGATGCCTTTTCCCAGCCACTGTTTATTTCATAAATTTCACAAATCTGTCTCTTACTCCCTGCTGTCTGTTTCTTCTTGTCATTTCTTCCAGATAAGTTTTGGTATTGCCGTCTGTCCCCGAATCATAAAGTCCTGCACTATGGAGATCTGGAAGAGAGCCCTCAGGGCGAGGTGCCCCACGACTCTTTGCAGGACAAATGTGAGTGACGAGTGAAATTGTTAATGGCCCTTGAATGTTTGATAACATTATGTGATTTATGGCTCACATTATTTATGCAAATTAGCATTTTCTTTAAAAAAAAAAAAAAAAAATGTATCTAATTGAATAAATGCTTAGATGCATTGCCCATTAATGCAGTAAGAGCAGATGAGCAGCTATAATTAATAGTGCAGTTTTACTTTAGGACATTTCACATGACAGATCTAGGTAAAATTTCAAGCATTAATTACTCGAATAAATCCGACACCCATTTGGGATGACACAGTTTTTACAGGGTTGTTATTGTTGTTGTTATAAACTCGCATCTGTCCTCTCTGCAGTGCCTGTGGCTGATATCAAAGCTGTTATCACTGGCAAAGACTGTCCTCACATGAAGGAAAAGGGAGCCCTGAAGCAAAACAAGGTGTGTGTGTGTGTGTGTGTGTGTGTGTGTGTGTGTGTGTGTGTGTAAGCGCGTGGGTGGGTAGGTGTGTATCCCAGTCGAAAGAGAGTCTTCGTGTGTGTGAGAGTTGCATAACATGATGTCAGTTACATAAATTGTGTTTTGGGAAATAACACAATAACTTGCATCTTGCAGCTCCACACAGAGACAGATGTATTCATCAGCAGCGTTGTGTTAGAACAAGTGACTGAATAGTCTTTCAGTTGGAGACAAAAGTCACACAAGAGCCACAAGAACCGTGCTGACATCTTTTCTTTGCCGTTTCAAAGTGACAGTAACACATGGGTATGCACTCAGCTGTACTCTAACCAGGATGAAAGAGCCATCTCGTCTGCATCTGTGTACACTCCATCCTCCACTTTACCTCTACAAACCTCTGGCCCCCATCCATGGGGCTCTGATATATTGGATCTTGGATAAATAGCCTTTAAGACAAAGGAGCGCACCTCCTCCTTTCTTTGCCTCCTTTATTACCTTGTCAATAAGCGCAGGTCAAGGAGAATGACCCTGGGGGGGCCTGTGGGCTGTCTTACGGGCCTCTCCCAGACGTGTGAATGAGAACATGAGCATACTTCATTACTTACTGTTACAAGGCCCAGCAAAGTCACCTCTGCAGGCTTTAGAGCAGAGCTGACATGTTGGAGATTTGTGGGACATTGAGACAGAGGTAGAAGGATGATGATGGGTGCAGCATTTCCAGACTGTCCCCCAAATTCTTACAAAAGTCTGCATCTACAGCTGAATCTCTTATGCATACACTCTGGGCCATATTGCCCCACACATGTACATGTATTCATTCTGGCATTTCAAACAGGATCATACAAATGAGTGGAGGCCATATCCCAAGTGTAGTTCATTGCATGTCCTGAATTTCGTAACGTTCTTGCAATTTTCAGTGGGTTGAATTTTTGTGATAAAATCCTCTTGATCTAGAAAGCAGCTGCAGATTTGTGCAGGCGCTTTAAAAAACAAGCCTTGTGGGAAAGACAGAATTAGATTAAACAGTGCTTCATTTAGAATTCAGTCTTAGTGGACACGTCATTGCTTTTCACGTCATAAACTTGAAAACTTGCAAAGTTGCTGATGCACAGCGCAGATTTCTTTGTTTTTATTTATCGTTCATCTGTCTCCACCACCTTTATTGTAATCAACTACGCTCACTAGATGATTGTACGGCTTTCAGTTTGCCCACCACATCGGCCAAGACTTAAATATCTCAACATCTGTGGATTATCAAGAGATTGTGTGAAGGCATTCTCAGTATCTTCAGGAATAACTGGAAATATCCAGGACTTGAAGAAGTAAACTGACATTATCTTTAGTCTCAAGTGTAGACTAACCTTCTAAATTAAGATGGTACATCTGGTTGTCACCTGCTTGTCATAGTGAGCGTTTTTACAAGCTACCAGTAGCATTTCATTTGAAGCAGCCTCACAGAGCTGACGGAAGTATTTCTTTTTTCGACTTTGCAACATTTTGCATCTTCTTAGAGCGTTTTGATCCGAGATCAATTCCCCACTCAACTGCTCCTTTAAGCTCTGCCTCACACTGCACCTTGTCTGCAGCCTCAGTCTGACTCTGTAATTAACTGCTGCCTCAGAAACACTCACTTCACACAGATATGCAAGCATACATTAAATTCATATTTAACCCAAATCTTATCATGTCACATAATTTCTCAGCCCTACCAACCTCCGAGGGACATTTCATATTTCCCTATATATTGCCGATACCCAGTGGGTTAATGTGTTGTTTATGCTACAGACGGTAATAGGATGTGAGGAGGAGAGGAAGACTGCACTTCCATGGCAGAATTGTGTTTGGAATCTCACCAGTTATTCCTTTTTTTTTTTTTTTTTCCCTTTTGTCTTTCACCTCTTACCATCCCACCCAACCCACTCCTCCCTCTTTGCTTTCCACCCTGTCCTCTCCACAGGAGGTGTTAGAGCTGGCCTTCTCTGTCCTCTATGAGTCGGATGAATACTTAAACTTTATTGCTCCTGACAAGCATGAGGTAAGTCAGCAGAAGTCGCCCTTCTGATTGTTGGGAGTGACGAAAGAACATGTGTGATGGCACAAAGAAACTGGTTCCACTATACACTGTGTATGAAGCGTATTGGTTCTTCAAGTGTAGAACTCGAATATTCTGCACATCGTGAACTAAAACATTTTGAGGGGGGGTTGTCCTGACTCAACCTTTCTCCCATCAGTTCAATCAATTGAGCTACATGTGCTCACACATGTTTGGAGTAACTGTAAGGATTGACTGTTCAGATCACATGAGTATTTTAAAATATTTGGATTACACTTCACTTGGACTATTCAAGTGCTGCAAAAAATAACTAATTAATAAAAGTAATAACTGTAATCCTTGGAATTTGGCAAGTGCAAGAGGAAGTGTTCATGTTTCTCATAGATTTGTGTCGTATATTATGTAGGGCTCATAAATATCTAATGCTTGAAGGATAGCTCACATCATTTTCCCTGTGCTTCAATCCGAAATAACTTTTTTGAAGGTAGGTATGCAAACACAGAAGAGAGAAGAAGGTGTCTCTGCTCTAATTCTCCTGAGTCACAGTTTATGCAAACCTCCCTCCCTTTGTGGTTAGCTTCTTTTTGCCTGAATGACTAAATTAGGTTTGCGTGCTGTCAGCAGCTTCCTTTCTTCTTGGAAATATGACTTGCTCAAATTTACTTTGTAGATTTTGGCTCTGTGATTGCTCTTGATTTATCTTGAATTTAAACTTGCCTCCTTGTCTCCACAGTACTGTGTGTGGACAGATGGTCTCAATGCTCTCCTGGGAAAGGAGATGAACAGCGAATACACCAAATCCGACATGGACACCCTGCTCTCCATGGAGATGAAGCTTCGCCTCTTGGATCTAGAGAACATCCAGATTCCTGAGGCCCCGCCCCCAATTCCCAAAGAACCTAGCAACTATGACTTTGTTTACGACTGTAACTAGACGTACGACCCCACAAGCCTGAACCCAAACAAACCCCGCACTTTCTGTATTCACTGGACCAATCCCCTTTTCTTATAAACTGGAACAAGGATGAATAAAAACCACATAATATTAAAAAAAAGGAACTGTGATTGAAGAAGGGACTTATTGAACTATTTTCCTCTTGCTTCTTGCTAGACCTTTGTAAGAGAGAAAATGGTTCACATTATCATTAATCGTTGCACTTGAGGGACTTGGGGTCAGTGCAGAGTCATCAGGTTGCCATGGAGAAGAGATTGTTCGTTTGGCCTGTCGTTGGTCGTCCTGCGTCGTCTTCTTCACTCTCCGCCTGTGTCTGACGTTTCAGAACATTCACTTCTCCTCCTTCCTCTTCTTCTTCTTCTTCTTCTTCCTCCTCTTCTGCTTTCTCTTCTTGGCCCACACACTTGCTGTCATTTTGCTTCAAGATTGTTGTAGACAACTGCTAAGAAATTTCATTTTATATGGCTTCCTTGTTGTCCTTTATGTTTATTTTTGTTGTTTTTCCTCAGGGCTTTTGTGGGGAGGGATGACAGATGAAGGGACCAGGAGGGACAAAGGGAGGTGGGGTTTTGTGTCACCTTGCCAGAAGTATTTCTTTCCTGTCACATTCCCAATTACTTTGTGGCAGCTAAATGTTACGCAAAAGGCTGGATTAAATTTATGGACCAATACTTCTTGAAAATAGTCTCTGCTATTTACTCAATCTTACTTCAGATATCTCTAAGACTGTTCAAATACATTGTTCCTTAAAATCCAGCCGCTGTGCTCCAGTGAAAAGCCTCCCTTTTGAATACTGATGTTACTATCCTACCACTGCTTATTGCTTATTATACATGCCTACATAGTGGCTTTGCCATTAAAGCAGCACCATTGTGAAAGCCACTCACTCATCTCTCCCTCATTTGAGTCCCTCCTGTTGTAAAGACTGCTGTACACAACATTCCTTAGCAATATTTGAGCTTTTGTTCTGTTTTGTCATTTGTAAGATTACCACCATTTAGTAATTTTAAAATTGTAAACAGCCAGGAAGTTAGTATTTGGTCAAGGAAAGTTCACTTTTTTTGTATACGTACCAGACTATATGGCCGCAAAATTGAGTTTATGTATTTTTTAATTTAAAAACAGATCATGGTTGTTATTTCTAGTATTATTTCTATATTTTCCCCTTCCTATTTAATGCCTTCTTAAGTCTTTCTTTAAGATTTTTCAAAGCCCCCCAAAAACTGCTGTTTACATTAAAGAATGAAAAACTGTAACAACTTTAACAAAGTTCTCTTTTTGATTTATAAACTACACACATGTAAAGGCTGACACAGGGGATTTGAAGGTGTGGTTAGAAAAAGGTTATTCGTGATGAAAAAGAAACAAAAATGATGCATGGTTTCCACATATTGAGCCATTTGTGCTTTTTTTTTACCACTCACATAGACTTTTGTGGACAGATTGTGTCTTTATCAGCTCAAAAGCAGTGATATATCAAGACTAACAGAATAGATATTCAATTTAATCATCACAAGTATCAAAATAATATCTTCATTTTTACTCTTTCAGATTTTGCACATGACTTTTTCATTTTGACAGGTGGTATGAAGAGAAAGAAGGGACAAAAAAATAGCTGGTCACTCGTTGGGTTCCTTATCAAACACAACTGATGGTCAGCTGGGTGGGGTCATAATGCAAAGAGCTTCTCCACCATCCCTCTACCTTTACCTCCCACCGGCCCTCGGTTCAGATTCTTTCCTGCTTATTTTGCAGGTGAATGCTGCAGCTCAAGTCAAAGCAACAACAACTGGCCTCTGCACACAGGAAAAATAAGTGACAGCATGTCACATTGTGTCACTTTCAAAGCAATTATTTCTCTTAAAGAAATGACGTAAAGTTAAATTCACTCTTTTAGGTAAAGTTCGATTTTTGACATGTTGAAGTGGGCAGAAAGTGGGTATGAATATTTTGGTCTGCATATCTATATTTGCTTTAATAAACAAAACTGTATTTGCATTCCAAAGTAAATGTGATCAATTATTGCAAAATACTTCATTATCGATATTATATTAGATTAGGGCTTTAGGACCAAAAATGAGCCTTTGTTTCAATCTGAGCGTTTCATCTCACTTTGTCTTTGTGCGCGCGTCTTTGGTTTTGGTGTCTTGGTTTTTCCATTACATGCCTGGCTGTGTCACAGAATATTTATTTCCCCACACAAATGTCAAAGCAGTCTCTTATTCTTCAGTGTGTGATACCATTTCCTGCTTGACGGCTCTACTTAGCACCCAGCCCTGGATCGACCTCTGAGCTTCATCTTCAGGGAAGGTTTGTTCACTCGCCGAGAGGATGCCGAGGCCTCAATACTCATTAGAAATGTAAGTCATTGCCCAACACCATCTGTCTGATAATCTCTTGGGCAAGTAAGTAAACTCTTTCTCTTTTCTTCTACCAAGTCTTTGATTCAGTCACAGTGTCTTTCACTCACACGCAGCACCCAGCTACATATTTGAAGAGTTACACTTAAATGGCCTCATTCCTGAGAGGCAAAGCTGTGTTGCTCTATGGGCCAGTGAGAGCCTGTCTGCAGAGGGGATTACTCACTCGAGCTGATGGCCCTGATTAAAGAGTTGGCCACAAAGCGCCAAACTGGAGATGGGATAGAGCCAATCCATCTGTGTTCACCTTCTCTTTAACAACACTGTTGCACTGTTTGAAAACAGAGGAGACAATCTGCTGTAGTTTTGGAAGCAAAATGGTTTAACATCATGGCTTTAAATAAGATTTTCATTGAGTGACTGGTCAGAGCTGCAGTCAGGCCAAGGTTAGTACCCATGCCATTTTACCAAGGACCCATGTTGATGTGGAACATAACATGGTTTAGCTTGGTATTGCTGAAAGAATCAAGACCATCCCTGAAATAGTGAATAATGTCTGAATTGCATCATACAGTATGTTCATCAAAACCTCATATAGCTGATGCTGGCTTTAGCACTGTGCACTGATAGCAAGCTGCTGCTCCATCAAAAAGAGTCATCTGAGGCATTTCAAGCATCTGATTAGGATGCCCCTTGGTGGCTTCCCTTTGGAGATTTTCCAGGCACATCCAACTGGGAGGATGCCCCAGGGTAGACCCAGAGGATGCTGGTGGGGATTATGTATCCCTTCTGACCTGGGAACACCTCGGGATCCCCCAGGAGGAGCTGTGGGGTGGGATGTCTAGGTTTTCCTCCTGGATTTGTTCCCGCTGTGACCTGACCTCAGATAAGCAAATGACGATGGATGGATGAAAATATAAATAAAGTGAAGCAACTCATTTAGCAACATCGGAGTTCAGAACCTTCACTTTGTACTTGTGAAAACCATTCTGGCAGCAACAACAGCATCCAGTTTTCTTTGGAGTGATACAAGCTTGGCACATTTTATTTTTTTTGGACATTTCTCCCATTCTTCTTGGCAGAAACTTTCTGCAAATTTTACACCTCTTTAGAGATGCTCTAATGAGTTCAGGTCCATGCAAGGATTCATGCAAGAACTTTCACTTTTCAGTTTTGTCTGTCATTGTCTTGTTGGACTATAAACTTTCACCCAAGCCTGACATTCTTAGCGCTTATAAAAGGTTTTCACCCAGAATCGCTTTACATCACTGCATAGATCTTTTGCTCTACCCTGACTGGTCTCTCAGCCCCCATTACTGAAAAATAAAAAAAACACTATGTTTGACTGAAGGGGTGGTGTTAGCTGGCTGATGGCCAGATTCCCGATCTATATGTCCTGGCAAATTTATTACTCTTAATGATAGGTAACTCTGGTCACTCTTGTAGAAAGTCGTGATTGGTGGAGGAGTGCACGGATTTTCTACATTTGTAAGGTTCACTTATCTCCACAAGGAACTCTGGATCTCATTCATAGGCATCTGTCTGATTCAGGCCTTTATTCCCAGATTACTTTATCTGTTAGCTAAATATGGGTGTGGAGTCTGTGGATGCTTTCAGACTCCTTCCATTTGAGAATGCTGTGTCGTTCTGTGCTTCTGGACACTTTAATGCTGAAGAACTTTTCTATAGATATCATTGCCCAGAGTTGTGCCTTGAAACAATTCTGCTTCAGAGATCTTATGGCTAGGTTTTCCTTTTGTCCTAAAATATCAATCATGAGACCTTAAGTAGACAGATATGTGAAAGGCAGGGAAGTAAAATACCTTGCTGATCTCATTACAAGTTCTTGGAGACTTCATTCATTATGTGACAGCACTCTAAGGGCGGAAGCCAAGAAGGGTGCAGCTCCTCTCCTCATGCAGTGGTAAACACTGATCAAATCAGATTAAGGCTGGAGCTGATTACATGGGCTCGCATGCTTTCACAGCTGGCACTCTGCCACTCGACACTGTTTCAGGATAAATTCAGACAAACACAGAAACAAAGTAGTTCCGATTAACACTATTTTACAGTGCGGCCACTGGATCATTCACAGCAACCTCTCTGTAGACACTCGGTGCAGTTGGATTTCCTCCTTCCTTGTATCGGTATCAGATTTGCGGTCAGGAAGCTTAGAACCTTTTTCTTTTTTTCGTTATATTGCACAAAGTAACTTCAAAGAAGGACAGGATCAATTACAAACACAGAAACTATGCTTTTATAATCAATTATGCTGCCACAGTTCACTCTTTTCCTAAAGGTTTTATTGACAAAATGTTGTCCCACTAGAGTAAATCACAAATCAGTTGGTGCCAATATAACAGCTAAACGGCTAAGAAAAGCATGTTGGAGCAAAGCTCAACTTTTCCTAACAGTCACTTGTATCGACTTGTTTTCTCTTCTTGTCCCATCAGAGTCTTGCATTATTGGAGACATTTGTCTAATATAAACCCATTTGAAGCTGAAGGGGGAAAGAAGCTCTGTAACTTTGCTGTTACTGATGACTGGAGGGGCAGATCCATATCCTTCATACAAATATTATTGACCTGACGAGGGGGCTACAATCTCCAGTCGATATGTAGCAGGCTGAATATGTGCTGAATGCTTGAGTTTCTATGTCAATGTGTTTGTTTGAATAAAAATATCAGCAGCTCAACTTCAAATTCTGTCACATACACATGGGTGGTGTAGCATTGCCTGAAGATGTGGGTAGAATCCTAATTTCTGGCTGATTTATTTATTTTCTTTGCATGGCATCCAATAGAGAGAAAAGTTCTACATTATAAGCAGTGACATTTTTGGACTTCTTTGTCAAAAGTAGTTGACCCATAAATGGGCCAGGACTTTATGCACATCTTCACATGTATTCTGCTGCTGAGGGAGAAAGTATTTGTACAAAACTAGTGCCCTAAATCTCCTTCATGAATCTCACCAACCCATCAAGTGAATGCATGTGTGCTAGGATGGGAAGGTCACATCTTTGCCTTCCATGGAATTCAAAAATGGCCTTGCAGACCTGGATATGCAGTCGCTGAGCTCACAAATGAAATGCACCCTGACAGTGAACCCAATTCTGCTGGGTAAGTTTTCACTCTGTACAGGCAGGTGAGGATGAAGTGTCAATTCGCCTCCAGCTGCATCACCTGGGGCTGGAGAAATGATAACATTAACCCAAAGTGAGAAAATTAAAATTTAGATGAATTAAAACAACTCTGAAATTGATTCCCATGTCCACCCCAACAATTACTTAATCTCAGCAATCATGTAATGAATCTGAAAGTGTTATCTTGGTGGTGGTTAATTGAAGGGCTTTTAGCATACTGCTGTTTGCATTTGCAAGCATTTTGTTGGCTATATGAGCTCTAAATCGAGTCTAGGCTGCAAGAGGTGTATTCTGCCAAGATGTATGCACTCTCTCACTGGGAAACCGATGTGCATCAGGAAAAGTCTAATGTATCTGTATCACCTACTGCCACATGTGAAAGGGTCAGTAACTAGGGTGAAGCTAGTGAGAGGAAATTTTCTGTCTCAAACTTCTGAACATGGATAAATGAAAGATATATCAAAATTAACTTTGTAGGGCTCGAATAAGGCTAAAATGTGTTGCACAGGTGTCAACCATTTCCCACAGTGACTCATTTCTGACTGCTGAAGACCAACTCCCACAGAAAATTTTGCACATTCATAATCTCAAATTAGCTTATGCTCGTTTTCAAACAGAGCATTGGGAAGTCTCCAAATGAGGCTGTATTCAAGTTAGTTTAATCAAGCCTGAAAAATTAAAGGACACGTAGTTGATAAACATGCCCCACATTTTCTTGCGCCTTGCAGTTATATTTCTGTGTGAGAGGAAATGTACCCGTCAAGAAGAAACAAAACCAAATGGAGCTAAAAATGGTCCCACTGTCATTTCTTTACATAGAGCATATTTTAGTCTTATTTTCTCATCTCCTGCTTTATATCACTAAACCACCTTCATCTCCTTTTGTTTCATCTAAACTTGTTGTTCTATTTTGGGCAGGTAACTGTCTGAGCGAGTGAACATGTCTTAAAAGAGGCCTGTTGTGTTTTGCATCGATCAGGGGATAATTTTGGTATATTTTGGGATGTATTTGGCTCATTGTATACAGGATTACTTTGAAGAGCATCACTGGAGTGGTGGAGAAGGTAATAAAGAAAAAAAATGTTTTTATTTATTGTGACAGAAAAAGCATTGAACTCCTACTGTCTGGTGCTGAAAGGTTTGCTCCTAGGTTTTAAAAGCCAGTTGATAGTTTTTGTTTTCAAGCTGCACCAAATAAAACGGTTACTCAAAAGACACCCGGTGTTGCTCCTAAAGTAAGCATCCAGGCCTCCTGGCTGAACATTCATACCACCAGACAGCCCCACGAGTTAAAAGATTCTCGCATCCAAGTTGTAGATGGTCTCTCTTTCACTTTTTGTGCATCTTAAAGGTGCCTACTTCGTTAATCTAGAGCTTTTTCTCATTATAGGTGTGAGAGACGGATAAAGGAGGAAGTGACTCCCACTTTTTTTTTCCTGCTCGGCTGTGTGGGATTGAAACAAGACAAAGGCCAGCCAAAACCAGCCTCTTATGTCTATATTTACCACTGCAGTACCTGTCAGTGCCTGAATGTGTAGGATGACAGCAGGCATGTTTGCTTCAATAGAAAAATATTGTCAAGACTGCTCGCTGCAACAGCCAAGGAAAAGGTTGAAGACTACTCTCAGGTGAGGCTCGGCTGTTAAAGATTCTCCGGGAGCTTCCAAGGAGGAGGTATTGACAGAGAGAGTCTGATGAAACTTTTGATTTAAAGGTTAAAACCACTCAGAAAACATAGCTAAAACAAGAGAGTTAAGGCAGTGTAAGAGCTTTGAAACTGCTTTGAAAGTCTCCATCAGGTTGATTTTTCTCTTTTATCTTTCTTTTGAAGCACTCCACTCAAATCCTGCCACCTTCACATAACATGCAATCTTCTTCTTCCTTTACTCATTCAGACCAAAAGAATTTAAAAAAACTAATTAACAAACTCCTCAAAACACGAGTTCAGAATATAGGCAAGACATGCAGATGAAAAGTTTGGAGAATACATTCAACCCAGCGTACGTGTATTTTGGTTGAGTATCACGGCTTATTGGACACAATAAAACCACTTTATCATTTAAGTTACGGATTATCTCTGCGTTTCTTCCAACATAACTCAAACTCTAACATAGCTTGCTGAGGGCTATTTACCAGAAGTGAAGACACCTTTGTGGGTCTTTAATTCACTGAATAGCTCACACTTTACTATTCAATACTCTTTCATCAAATCACTCAAAAACTATACCTGAAGCCCCTTTTCACTCAATTTGAACAAGAATATTCAAGAAACTTTGGATCATAAGAACAATTTACTATGTTTCCATTCAGTAGCTGTAAACAAATATAATTCAAGTACTTCAGATCTGACTGACAAAATAAAGTATTAGTATAAGTATTTAGAGAGAGTTACAGTTACATCAACACAATTTATAATATGGCTTTATACACATGTTCAGTAATTATACACTAAAAAGTTAAATTTCTCATTAATCAGCAAGTCTGATGAAACTTATTTTTTTTTACAAACAGTTTGTTATTTTACAGTCTGTCAGACCGATGCGTGCGGTCAGGCTAAAGTCACCCGATGTCCTCGTTTAAATGGGACAGAGGGAAGAGATTTCCCTTCTCCTGTACCACAAAAGTCTTCGTATCTGAAACGAATGAATAAATATTTTACATTAAAAACGCTGCTTAAATCAAATATATTAATAATTGTAAATTTTCAAACCATTCATTCACTTGAGAGCTAAATGTTGCTCTAATGTTTGTCACTTTACGAAATGCAGAAACAGTAACTTAATAGAAAATGCTGAATATTGTTAGAGATTATGGAATTAGTCGTGTTCCTCCACCCTTGATAAAGATGTTAAATGGCTCATTAACGTTTTTTAGATTTTAAAGCTCTTTTAACAATTACCATTGTAATCTGTGTTGCAGTGACAGAGGTGTCCCTATACTCACAGTTTTGTGTATCTGCTCCAATCGGCCTGGCCGAGGGACGGCCTGGTCACAGCCACAGCAGAGTTTAAATGAGTCTGAGAAAGCTGGAGGCCTGGTTGGCTGGAGGCTGAATGTGACCAGACCAAGTCTTCCTGCACAAATAGAAACCAATTGCACACATAAAAGCTTACATATGCAATTAAACAACAAAAAAAACTGCAATAATGAACAGTGTCATGTAGAAAGCATTAGAAAACAAAGAGAAAACTGCTGTCACTTACATTGGCTCCCCTGTAGTTGTTCTTGATATTATTGATGTCTTGTTGAACGCGCTCCAGCTCCTCAGGGGCGAGCTCTTCATATCCTTTCTGGATGGAGGACATGTAAGCAGGAGGAAAAGTGCTGACCGGCTCGCGGGCTGATCCCCCTGTGAAGTCGTGTGTCGTGGAGTTGGGTCCTGAGACGCACTGCAAGTTCCGTTAAACAAAAAAAAAAAAACATAACTCCTTATGATCTAAATTCTGAAATGGGTCTAAATGTATGTGTGTACTGTTACGCTGGAGAAGAAATCCTGTGTAGTAGTGATATCTAGAGGTAAACTTGCGTAATGCAACCCTGAGCCTTTACTCTCTCCTTTCAAAAAAGATGGCACCAGAACCTGTAAGACCCTCACCAGAGCCACCAAAATGCTCATTCTATGAAATACATTAGGTGGCGTGACTCAACAAAAATTAAAAAAAAAAAAAAAGTCCCAGTGAGGAGGCTGACACAATGCTATTTACTTCAGCATATCAATATTCTATGATAACAGAAGTTAGAGGGGCTGCCCCTTGTGCAAAAAGCCACGTCTGCACTGATTTGAGCTAAAGTGGCCTAATTGGACCCTGACCAACATTCTGCATAAGCTCTGCAAAATGCCATCAAGAATACTTGAATACAAAAATAGCCTCGTAACTGTTAAGCCGGATACTGATGTACAACCAGTAAATATACAAATACGGTGTTAGACATATAACTCCAAAAATGAAACATGAAATTTGATTTTGAACCTAAATGGAAATAAAATATTCAGGGAAACAAATTCGTAAATATGCAATTAGTGCTCACCAGTCTGGAAATCGCTGAATTTCCCGACTCTGACTCATAAGAACTTCCGAAGTACAGTCTCCAGACATTGCCGTGGGATTGTTCATCCTCCACTTGAAGCTCACTGGGCTCTAGAAGAACCATGGACTGGTCCAGGCCTGTTCCTTGGTCCGCCTCGCTCACCGATTCGTCTGAGCCGCTGCTGTTGTTCGGGAAGATCATGGAGGACAGGCTCATGTCGCTGTCTGAACCGGACGTCAACTCCTGAGTCACACACGTAAACAGAGGTTGACGTTTACACACACAAGCAAAAGCAGCTTAAATGTTTTACTGTGCCTCCTTTTGAGATCAGTTAAGTTTGTTTCTGCCGTTTGATTCATTCAGTTATCAAGGTGGTTAGAGGGGATCTGAATTGTGGTGTAAACTGATAAAGTGCAATTTTGTCAGCCATGTAAGTCAAAAACATATGCTTCAACATAAAGTATACATTTTTGAGTATAGACCGAACAACAGTTCCTGACTTCCTGTTGTGTTAGCTGAAGCCAGCCCATAACAATAAGCTCATGAGACTTGTCACAATAGCCATACATGTGGTGTGGCAGCTCCTAAGCTGTTGTGGACAGCCTCCAGTTGTGCACTGTAGAGAAGTGCTTTTAGGTCTGCGCCAGTGAACTGCTCCGTCACTGCTGCCAGCTGCTCCAGGTCAACATCAGGAGCCAGAGAGACGCCTGCACTCAGAGCCTTCAGTATCTCCACACGAGCCTCCTGGGAATGCGAAACAAGGGGGCACTTGAGTCATTACTGTCACTAATTGATAATTGAAAATGTTGTTGATGATTTATTTTAAATCAACAGACAAGGTCAGGAGGGGGACAGTAGAGGGACTTGTCCAGTCGTCCAGGTCTCAACAGGGCTGGATCAATTAGATCTGGACGGCTGCTGGCTGCAAGCACATAAACACCTACAGAGATGAACAGTGAGAGTCAATGTAATCAAATTAAAGATCCCATATCATTCAGGATCAGATATTCTAAGGGTTAATAAGCAAATAATTATACTAGGGCTGGGCAACGATTAAAATTTTGAATCTAATTAATCACATGATTTCCCTGATTAATCACGATTAATCGCATTTGTACGCAAAATCCAAAAATGAATTCAGAAGTAGTGTACAGCTTTTAGCATTTAGCTTTATTTGAAATGTACTGCCATATGAATGAAAGTGCCATAACATTTGTTGTGCAAACAAACTTAACATCAGCATTTTTATGTAGATTTTATGTAGAAGTCTCACTCCACGGTCTTTTTCCTTGAATGACTTGCTGGTATCAGCTGTGTGTTTTGCCTTTAAGTGATATTTTAGACTGGAACTACTACGGTGATAAGACAATTCAACTTGGCGGTGTTTACAGATGACTTTGGTTCTGTCGACTCCGCCGTCTAGTTTGAACTTTAAAATGAAAATGGCCGAGTAAAAGTTCCGTACCCTTCTCCATTTTTGGTGGATCCGCCAATTACTTTCTTTTCCTGTTCTGCAGCAGACAGCAACAGACTTTTACAAAATAAAAGCCTGTGAGCAAAAGACTTTTACAATAATAAAATAACTAATAAAACCAGCACTAATGCGCAATAAAATATTTATCGGCCTTAAATAATTAATGAGTTAACACGACAATGAGTTAACTCGCCCAGCCCTAAATTATACCTACTTTATGCAAATATAAATAATGTCTTTATGAGTAACCGAATCACTTCCTATTTACTGTACAGTGCACATCCTTTACGGGTCACTTTTTTATTTGGATATCCGACTACTGAGTGTGTTCATGCATTCACTGTATGATGCACTCAAAAGATTAACAAATAAATGAAAAGGGTTGTGTCCATACCACTCTGAGATTTATAGATTTCAAAAATTATCTCTGGTAATGACCCAGAAATGTTCAGTTGTTTTCATGACATCACAAATGTCAACATCCCCTCCCATGTGCATGTATGACTACATGTGGTGCACGGATGTTTGACTGTACCCTGTAGCCCTTCCACCCCGTCCAGCTGGGTGAGGAGCTGGTTGACCACACGGTCCGTTACACCTGTGTTGTCGTGGCCCCTCCTCGGGGCCAGAGAGTCAAACTCATCAAAGAACAGGATGCACGGTTTGGCAGCTTGGGCCCTGGAACCGACAGAAGAGGGAACAATCAAATGGTTGCTACTGGGGCTTATGGTTACTATAAATATCTGATATTACTCAAAATAACTAAGAACAGAAGAAAAGCCAGAATATTATGGATGTGTTGGGAGCTAAGATGTTCACTAACCTCTGGAAGACATCGCGTACTCCCTGCTCACTGGCTCCGATGTACTTACTTAAAAGTTCAGGTCCCTGAAGAAATGAATTTAGATCACCGACAATACACTTTGTTCTCATACAGTGGGGCACAGACTTCTGCTCTGACTACACAAACTAAAGTCAAGCCTACCTTAATACTGATGAAATTCATACCACTATCTTTGGCTACAGCCCTGGCCAGCAGTGTCTTCCCTGTCCCAGGGGCTCCATATAGCAGAATTCCAGAGCGATGGCGGATAGGAAGATTGGAGAAGAGGATGGGATACTGTGGATACACAAAAAATAACATCCATAACTTTGACTTTGCTTAAAATACATTTTCTTTCTGATGGTGTTTCATAGTTTTTTAGGACCTGCATGTTCACTCCCCCCAAAATGTTTTTAGAAATGGGCTCAAGGGTCATGTTTGGGGGAAAAAAAGGCAACAGCAGCAACGACACAGAAGGCGAGAGGCATGAAAAAGAAAAGATTTCCCCCATGTGGCAGCAGACGAGACGACATGCATCTGTTGGGCTCTGCTTAGCAACAACACAATGCAGAAACTGTAAAACACACAGGTTCATCTCTTAATTAGCAACTAACCTTAGCAGGCAGCAGTATCGTGTCCATTAGCTGCTGCCGCACTTCTCTTAGCCCTCCTACCCTCTCTAATCCAAAACCACTCGATTTGTGAAGGTCCGCACCCCACAGTGAGGGCGGCGTAAATCCCTTCAGAGCCTCAGCAAAGTCTCTGTACGACAAACAAGCACCTAAAAGACAGAGGGCACGAACAAAAATTGTAAAAGGGACTTCTAAAATTAAAAACATGGAACACTGAATTATTTTCTTATATTTTAGTATAGTGCATTCAAAGCCTTTTCGATACCTTGGTCACTGTGTCCCATTTGTATCATGTTGGCATGGGTCGCACGCTCTAACAGTAAAGCAAGGTCTTGGGCCGTGAATCCCTCTGTCTCCTTGGCAACAGCCATGATGTCGAGCGAGCGTAAGGTCTTCTCGGACAGGAAGGGCCTCCTTTGGATCAAATGGTACAGGATATCTTGTCTCTGGCCCTGCAAATCATAGCACAGGCTGTTTTTTTCTCCCCCTCCACTTTTTGTCATTTTCAGTGTGTGTACATATGGATACGAGTGCTGACCTGGTCTGGTGGCTGGAGGGTTACAAATCCCTGGATGAAGCGGGAACCCTGCACCTCAGTCAGAGAAGGGTGGAGGGAGTGCTCACTCTGGCTGGTGATGATCACGCACACCAGGCTGGAGTGAAACACCACTTCATCCACCACGTCCTTCAGACCTGCAGCCACAAGCAGACAAAATAACTAACTGCCAAAGCCTGAAATGATTAACAATTTTGTCTGTCCTCATACTTTACATAACAGATGTTTTAACACATGTAGAGTGGAAAAAAACTCTTCTTGGTTTACTTTGTGCAATGTGCTGTTGCAGCAGCGCCTCAGGCCCGAGTTCGTGTTCGGGTGAGGTCGGGGCACGCGTCAAATGATCCAAGTCATCGAGTAGAACAACAGAGGGCTGCTTCCACTCAGCCTGTTCAAAAATGTCCTGCAGAATCTGCCTCACAGTTTCTGCCCTTTTGCCTGAGAGAAATAACAGATATTTGCAGATAAACACATTCATTAAATTTCAGCTTGATATCTTTGATAGGCTGTTTGTGTCCTGAAATCTGTTTTGACCTTGCAGCTTTTTGCAGTCCACCACCTCCACATGGGCATCCAACTCCTCTCTGGCTTTTCCGCAGAGGGCTCGGGACAAAGTGCTCTTCCCATTCCCCTGTGTGGAGAAATTGTGGCACATCCTGTTACGGGTTTACAATATTTAATAAGATTAAATGTATTAAGTTGCTTGAAATTCTGTGTTTCATGGTGAGCTAAGGCTGACAAAACCAGCAAGGCCAGTATCAGTTTTTCAAAATTCCATTCTCTTCATGTCGCTATGGGTAACTAAAATGTTGAGAATGTAAAGAGGTACCTTGGCACCAGTTATGAGTAGTGCTCCTCCTTGGAGTCCCCGGCCGCTGGTACCAAGCTCTCTGGAGAGGAGACTACCCAGAAGGCTGTGGGAAATAAACTCAAATGCAGTCCTGCTAAGCTCATCAATCCCACTGGGAATAGACAACAAAGTGGAAAATGCAGAGTGACACAAATGCTGAAAATGATCCTTGTTCAAATTATGTACATGTACTGAAATAACTCACCCAAGAATACAAAAGGTGGGAAGCTCTGGGTCAGGCACTTCAGCTACAACTTTCACAGCTGGCATTTCTACTGGCTGTCTGTCCACCTGAAAGAGACAAAAAGTCACCACTGCAAACAACTCATAAGCAGCTGCAAAAAGAAAAAGGAAGATGGATCTGTCCATTTTTTTGCACATAGGTTACTATACCTGTATGTCTTCCTTCTTGAGAACAGTGGGTGCTAGAAGAAACAGCTGGTCTGGAGGATCGCTCTCTGGCTCTGGTTTCAGCACCGTTAAAGCAAATTCCAACTTTGCTGTCAGTAAAAAAAAAAGAAGCCCACTGACGTTTTTCTGTAGCCGCTAAAACTTTTAATTTCAATGTGCCATTAAAGTGGCAAAATATTCTATTTTGGAAACAGATGTGTCTGGTTTTTGTTAATAAATCATTTATTCAGCTTGTAACATAAGAGGAAAAAATGCATTACCATCATTTCCATGTAAGAGGACGGTGCCGGACCGTTCAGTCAGGCAGGCCAAAGGTTGATGACTCTGCGTGTGCAGCCAGCCAAGGAAAGCCGTCTGGATCTCTCCATCATCTTCCTCTGGCTGGAGAGAAAATGTCAGAGATCAGACTGAGTTAAAAGGAAAGCTTTAGCATCTTTGAACAGATGATTTGTTCAAATATTTCACCGTGCATAACATATTACAGCTAAATATGTGTATTCCAGTACTCACCAGAGGTTTTAGAGGCTGTAGGCGAATATTAGAGGCAACTTTGATGGTTGTTTTCACAGGCTTAATTCTCACTGCTGAATGTGGCAGGATATTTAACTTGCTGGCCAGGGGCTGTGGAATCTTTAAAAAAAAAAACATATGAAAAGACATTTATATAGAATAAATTGACTAAACATAATTCCTCTGAGGATAATGTGAATAAACGTATGGTGTGTTCCTCTGTTACGCATGCTACTCACCCATACTCTTCCACTATGGATCTCTTTCTTGCTTTGACGCTTCTTACTACCTGCCAGCACTTCAGTGTCATGGCACACTACCCTGACCACCATGGCCTCCTCTTCCTTCACCTCCTCTCCCCCTTTAGCAGAAGCACCATCTTTGCCAACTCCCCCATTCCTCTTTTTCTCCATGGCCTGCTTGATTCTGTCTCTCATTTCTTTAGGGGATGGAACTTTGGAGAGAAGGCCATATGTCACTGGAGACTGACCTCCACTCAAACAAGGGCTCCAAGGAAATATGTGACTAACACCAGCAGCAATGTGGCTTACGGTGCAGAGAGAGTAGGGAGGTGCATTGCACACTCTGTAGATGGAGTCAGAGAAAAGGGATGGAATGTCAGGTACAGGTAGTGGCTCTTTAACCGGGTCATAAGTGCCCTTTATCATATGGCGGAGAAGGCTCCTCAGGTCTGCGATGCCACCCCACTGGTGGCTGTGAGGGATAGAGGAGGTACTCGCTGATGATGGTCCTGAGGGGCAGGTGTAATTCACGTCTTGATGCGAGTGAAAATTCTGATGCTGGCTGGATCTCTCAGAAGAATCACTGAGGTCGCCAATTCCAGCACGGACCTTCGGAGACACTACAAGCTCGGTGAACTGCTCCAGGCGACCATACGGCACAGATGGGGAGAGTGAGGCTGTGTGGAGGCAAAACAAATCGCAATGTGTTTATTAATACTGTCTTTAGATATAGCAAAGTCATGAAATTCAAACAGTGTCTGAACAAAGGATTCCATAATTAGACATGACTGCACATTGAAACTGCGTATGACAACTGCCATTTGTCAGACTATTTGAACAGATAAATAGAGTAAAATAAGTGCAATAACACCAACCTATTCTGATGTAGATGACTGTGTGATTGTCCACCCAAACAGGAAACACAGCACCTTGGAAAACCACTCTGATCTGATCCAGTAATTGCTGCTCCAGTGCAGAACTGTGAAGCTCCTGGAAGTGTCAGTCATGGGAAACACATGATGAACTACTGCATCAAAAAAATGTGGTTTAGGTAGCAGAGATATCCCTTATGAGTGGCTTTAGTGGTCATCAGAGAGCACATTTAAAGTTCTATGTTTATAGAGGTTTATTACATACCAGGGGGAGTCTTAAAAGTACTGCACAATTGCTATGAAGACAAATTATACATAAATCACTGCAAGTCTCAAATGTCACCAACCAAGATCTCCCAGTCATCGGATGACAGCGGCTCCACAAACACTTGATTCAATGAAGAGACTTGATGACACGGTCTCAGAAAGCCCTGAAGGAAATCACACAACCAGTAAGTCAACACTAAGACCCGTCTAGCCTAGAAAGACAAACAGTGTGAAAGGATTTTTCAGTTCGGGTCATACAGAGAAAACGAGCTATTCCTATAGATAAACAGAGCAAAAGAAACCCCAAAAGGCTCTACCTGCTCTCCCTCTTTTAAGCCAAGCCTCTCTCCCAGCTGCCGACACAACTCCACTCTGTGGCTATCCAGACTGGAGGAGGTTCTGATTTGAGTCCAGCTGAGGTACACAGGAGACCCATTGCCCCAGGACAGCTCCAAAGCCTGGTTCTTCAAGAGAAAAATGACTCATTTAAACTAAACTTGCATTTTTGCACTTATGACTCATGTTGCTGCATTCCCTTGCTTTGAAGCAATTCTTTATTTCTTTGTGGTGGAACTGTCACCTATTGAAGTACAGTTCCTCTGCGTCTCATTTTGTTTACCTCTGGTTTCTGTACAATATTTTGCTATAGAAACTGGGGGCAAATAGCTTTTCCAGCAAGGATATTTCAGCAATATGGCCACGATTACAACAAGAATGTGGAAGTTCTTTGTAGATTTTAAATGGACTACTACAAAATTAGATTAGCCTTAATGGAAATTCTAATCACCAACTTCTCTTCCCATATTTGTATGAATTAATGGGTATACCAGGGACCCTAGTAAAAGTCATTTAAAACTACTTTTTGCCATATTTCTGTGCAAGAACAGACGCTGACATGATGACCCTCCTTTAGTCTAGATTCTTCAAACATTTAGGATGAGATATAACTTTGACGAGCGCTTAAAAAATTACCAGAGCTCATCGTTTGAAGTACATAAAAATACAGGAAATGAGCTAAACTAAAAAGACACAAGAAACGTTTTTGTTTTACGAAAGAAACCAAGTAAAACTGTACTAACGCTGGCAACATGACACAGGTAGTTGGGGGATACAGCTAGGCTAACTTACCTCTTTCAAGGAAAGATGAGATACCAACTTCAATGGCAGGTGTAGAAAGCAGTTTTTTGTGTTGTTAAATGCAACACGTACGGGTTGGATGCCCTGGTTACTAAACATGATTGTCACACGGCCATGTTTGCTCCATAAATGACAGGCAGGTTCTGCTCCTCCGTCTCGTCAAAAGTGCAACAAACCCATACCGATCGATGTGCTCTGACAGCCGCACACCAGACCAAAGCAGCTGATGTTGGGCCGGATTTATTTTCAAAGTATAACACTGAACGTGGGCTGGGCATGCGGCCACTCCGCATACAAGGAACACTTATTTTGAAATGCGTGGGCCGGAAATGCATTTCCATAAACATGGCGGCACCTGTCAACAAAAGCTCCAGCTGTTGGAGGCTTCCAGAAGTCTACAAACACCACGAACAGCGGCGAGTGTGCATTTCTCGACCCAAATATAGAGACGGGAGAAAAGCTAAGGCGGTTAAGGTGAAAACACTCTTTTATCTGTATATATATCAGCAAGAAAAGCAAAGTGTATGCTAAGGTCTGAGAGACTAGACTGGGCAGATGGCTCTACAATGTACACACACCATACAAATAACGTCTGCGTTAGCTCGATAGTATTGCCTTGTGATATAATAGCTGTCTCCACATTTGTGTTGTGCATTATCAGGTGTACACAATCAATTTAGAGTCCCGTTACCTGATGGTCCAAGGGGTCCCAGCCATCGGGGTCATGACGGAGCTGGTCCAGCTGTGTGCCCTGTACGGCGCCGTGGAGGAGTACAGACCCCTGGACGAGTATCCCGCCGAGGAGTTCACGGAGGTCTACCTCATCAAGTTTCAGAAATTAACGAGTGCCAGGTACAGTGTGCGACTTGCCTGGCTGTCACTATTAATCCCTTGCCAAGCTTAAAACACCCGCTAAATGCTGGCTCCTGTTTCAGAGCGGCGAAACGTAACATGGACGAGAAGAGTTTCTACGGCGGCGTGCTGCACGTGTGCTATGTCCCTGAGTATGAGACCGCGGAGGACACCAGGCTGAAGCTGCAAGACCGGAGGGGTTACATAGCGAGAACAGCCTGGTATAGAGGTAAGATTCAACATTGGATCCATTTCTTTCTCACAGAAAACAGCGCTGTGAAGATGTGAGCATTTCTGGGAGATCAGAAACTGCTGTACTGACACTGAGCACCTGTAGAAGGAGCTTAACATGTTACACAGCAGTCCAACTCCATCTTACAAAAATTTAAATCCCAAAGCATTATTTCATTGATTCTTTCTACATATTCTACATTCGACTTTGTTCTTTGTACCTTTACTTGAAACAAAATGTAGCTTATGTATGGAGTTTTTGCTTCCCCCATACTTTATACTTTACTTTTTTAATATTATTGTGTTTTGACAAGATTTTTGCTTTAGCTGCTGTCTTGTAAGTTGTAAAAAGACAAGGAATCTAATTGTTTAAACTGTGTTCTCTCTAATGTTGTTGCAAAGCCCGAGAAAAGAGAGACAAAGAAGGAGTTTGTGAGGGGCCCACATCATCAAATGCAACCGTCGCATCAGACTCGACCGTCGCCAGACGCGATCAGACCTCTGATAAAGACGATAAAAGGCAGTCTTCAGGTGTCGCCCATTATTCAGGCTTTCCTCTGCTGCCCTTACCTCCCCGAGAACATTGTTTCTACGGACCTCAAAATCACCAGGGTATCGTGCCCACGGAAGACAGAATGGGGACTTTACATAATGCCTTACCTGAGGTAAAACAGCAGCAAGAAGAGAGTTTAAGCTTCACCCAAAGAGGTCAAAGCACAGAACACAGACCGGCTTCAACTCAGACCTCTGCAGTCAGATTTGTCCCAAGGACCACACACTTGGAGAACAGGAAACGGAGAATGGAAGAGGCGACAGAACACTCAGCGACTGTTTCTGGAGAAAATGAACCACTGATTGGACCAAAACTACCGGAACCACATAAACTGGACATGGAAGATGAATCATTGAACACAACTGTTAGCCAGATTAGGAACACAATGAAGCAGGTAGTCTTGTTATTCTCTTTTCTTCTTCTTTTTTTTTTTCTTACAGCAATGACAATTTAAAAACAAAAAAAGAACTATGACCTTAACTTTTGTGTGCACGTCAGTAACATGAATTTTGTCACCTTTCTCAGGTGGAAGCGGTTCCAGACCACAAACCAGTAGAGAAAAAGATAAAACCCCGCCGTCGGATATGATAAAGACAGCTGTCTCAACTGCAGTCTCATTCCAAGAGTTTACAGATTGTGCATCACAATACAAACTGACTTTTTTTTTATTAAAGAAGGAGTCTAAGAATACAGGTGAATGGGGTCTCCTCATTGTTCCAGTTGTTCCAGAAACACATGCTGCTCAAACATCTCGATACTCTGAAAAGCAAAGAAACGTACCGGTTTTGAAATGAAGTATGTCTTACATGCACGTGTCGGCAGCCTTTACATTGTGATTACCGTGGAGTCAGGGAGGCAGGTTCCAAAGGCCTCAAGCAGTAAGTTCTCCTCTTTTACTGCCCTTTCGAAGTCTTCAAACGACAGTCTGCCGTCGTGATCATAGTCCTACGGGATAGGAAGCGTAAAACATTGGCAATGTTGATTAAATGATCTCCTGAGAATTATTTATCGCCTTCTGGGGCAAAAAACAAAACACAAACTGATGTGGTGACCCAAAGAGCTTATTAAAGCAAACAGAACTATATATCTGAGCAGAAAAGCTCACCATCTTCTTGAATGTGATATCGACCAGGTCTTTGATGCCTTCATCTGGGTCCTCCTCTGTGGGCTGCCTGATGAGGCTGTTCTTCAGCATGTGAAACATCTCCTCTCTGGCGATGAATTTGTCTCCATTCAAGTCGTACACATGAAAGCAGTCTGAGCCATGCAAAAAAAATAAAGGATGGGTCATTAGCTCCAACTGGCAGGTGTGTTTATGAGAGAGCGTGTAGTAAAGAGTGGAATAAAAAAAATGGAGAACTTGCACTTTATTTTTTCATCCAAAGTTCCACGAAGAAAAACGGACAGTCCCTCGATCCACTCTTCCACACTGACAAAACCATCGTTGTCTTTGTCAAATGCCCGGAAGACTGAGGGGAGGGATCGAAACGTGCTGTGAAATTGTCTTGAATCTAAACAATGTCATTCAATCATGAGCATATCATTCAAATTAAAAATGCTTTAAAGACAACATAGAAGATGTAGAAACTCAGTTTCATGTCGGCAACATGTTTGTTTAAGAAAAGAAGCACAGAAACATGCTCTCCACGTGTTGCCTTTTAACATAAACACCAGTGAGATGGTCCATCAGGTGATTTCATAACCAAAGCCTGACATCATTTCTGTTTCCCTCCTCCCATCTTTTTAGTCTCGTTGGCATGAAACACTAAATTAACTGTTCCAAAACAATTAAATTCCTCATGTTCAACATGTGGCATCGTCTATATGCCATATCTTACATGCATTCCGATTTCAATCACAGTTTTGACAGTATCTATTCTCGACTGGTTTGGAAACAAAGCTGTATGTAACCAAAACACTCGCCCCTGATGGTTATTTGTGAAATTTTTAAATGTGCCCTCCACAGGCTGAATGTCATTCAGACAAAAAAATATTTATCCAAAAGCATCAGTGACAAATGGCAGACAAAGTTACACACACACACTACCTCCATCCATGATCATGTCATCGGTCATCCCGAAGATGTTGTGCAGTATGCCTCTGAACCTCCCTCTTTCCAGGCCGTGTGCTGCTCTGCCAGGGTCCGCCTGCTCCCTCAGAAGCACATTATACTTCCGGATGAGGCACTCCGTCTCTGTTTTATTGACTAGGAAGTAGAAAATATTTCCTTCACATTTTGGCGTGTTGAAGCGTTTTCGTAGCTGCAAAACTTTCTGACGCTTCCCGTGCGCTGGCGGGCTGATAAACTCGGGATAGTTTAGGCGAGACAAGTTGAACCGTCATACTCACAGTGCTCCACTTTCTTGGAGATGGTTTCAGCCATAGCTTGTATCAGCTTTCTATTCATGGCAGACATTTTCAATTTTTTATGTTATTTTATTTTTTTTTTTTTAAAGCCAAGACGCTGCTAAATGTGATCCCTCGGGTTGTGGGAGCGGTGTTGACAAGGTGTCACCGTGGCAACCGCAAAGCGTTACCACGGGGAACTGTAACGTTCCAGACCACTTCGCGCACGTTTTACCGTAGCACTAAAGCTTTCATCTCATTTTTTCCCATCACATCCCAATTTTAACTCATGAGGGGATCTAATTTGGAAACATAATTCCCAAGGGAATTGTAGGAATGACACCATGTATTTCGTATTACTATCTATGACACAAAATGACTGGCCAAATGTGAATAACCATCCAGAGAAATCATACTTTTGCTTTGAGAGCTGCTCTTAAACGTGAATACCGCGATCCCCCTGTATGCGCTCACAGCAAAAGGCAATCGTAGTCCATCAAACTTCATAGAAACGTAAGAGTTCACAACCATTCAAATATGAGCAATCTGTGAAATAATCAGTTCAGCATTTGTTTATTTTATTTTTCAGAGATAGTGCAAAAATGATGTACACTGTAAATGTGCCTGTAGTGTTTATATGTCAAGAGCTGCCCCTTGGCTAAATCTTAAATTAGTCAGAAAACAACAAAAGTTAACAGCAGCATGTGCATATTAAAGGAGCAGATAGTTAACACAACATTGCTGTATGTTCAGCAAACAAATAGAACAGTCAAGAAAGGTTCAAGAAAACTGTTGTTGACAGAAAATGCTCTGAATGATGACTGTTGTTTACACTATATGCTTATAACAATAACAATAATTAACAAATAAATTGACCGGTAGTTCAATGGTAGCTTGCATGATTATAGTAAACCTTTTGCTGAGTTCCTACATGTTGCATAAGTGATGTGAAAACCTGGCGTGATGGATGATATGGGAACATGGCATTCAAAAAATTCCAAGGGTTAACAGAAATCCAGCCTTGTACCCAGCTTGACAGGAATGCTAACATTGCCATCTGCTGGAGGGCAACTGCAGACTGTCACTGATCGTCTACTTAACTGTATTTTCATGATAACTGGGACGGTCCACACATGATGTTAAAATAGTTAGTTTTGAATTAATAGAAAAAAAAATTAAAAATCACAGGGCTCTGTTCTCACGTTTTGAGCTCCTGATCATTGAATCCCCAGAAAACCCTCTGTGATTTGCCTGTATAGAGTGCACGTGCAAGGTCTGACCACAAGGTGGTCTGCTAAACCATCAAATTGACGATCAAATGCAACAAATACAGTTAGAAATCTAACAATTACAATGATCTGAATAATAAGAATATACATGTGTGTTCTGTCAGGGTAATCATTATGTCTGTTTTTTCTTACTTTCTCAAAAAGCAATTGAAAGGACTGAAACACAACTTGAAACAGGAAGAAAACAATTACTTAAAACAAGTGTGTCTGTGGTTCTTAACTTCTCTGCTCCAAATGGCCTCTCTACTATTTTTCTCATTGGTGTTACACCTATGAATAAATAAAAACACCGCACGATTCATCAGTTAAGTTTGATATTCAATTCATAAACTACAATGAATAATAAGTGCCTTTTTTTGCCAGATTCAACTCAAACAAGGTAAAACTTTTCAAACTGATTTCAAAACTACATTTTTGACAAATCTACCATAAAGTCGAAATATTGCACCACTGCTGTGGAAAAAAACAACAAAAGCATCATACTGACATAGAGGCTAAATACACTGGGGTGAGGAGGGTCTCCTTTCAGTCCAACAATTGCATGTGTGTGTAGATCACACGGACCGCTGTGTGAGGTTAGTTCGGATTGGCAGTGTTGTGTCGATCCAGTGGTTTGGGTTTTGGATCATGGAGGTCCACACGGCAACTTCCTCTTCTGTGGAGTCCATCCAGCTGACATCCTCACCATAACTCTGACCTGCCATCAAAAATGACCCACACAGCTGATCATTATTCCTGCTTTGGACGCCACCACACACTGAGGACTGATGGTCTTTGTTTGTAAGGCAATGGAAACAATCCCAACAAATAAGTGACCACCCTTTTTATGCGTCCATGCACATAGGCACATTTTTCTTGTACAAAACAATGTTAAAATGAAAGACCGTCAATGGGCAATTATTAGGCAAGTGAGTGCTGTGATGTTGTTATTTTCATGCGCACTAACAAAATATATAAACCTGATTGTGAATTGGAGTGTGTTTTGTGTAATGACAACAGATTTTGCCTAAACGTAATTCAAACCTCCTGTTAAAGTGTGCATAATTATTAGGCGGCTACTGTACATTACCTCTGGTACAGGGAAGTTAGAATCGTAAAAATACTTTCAGATGGATGAAGCACTTAAGGTCACTACTGAACAGACCTTTTGTTGTCGGCCAGTCTTGAACAGAAAAACGTTGGACTAGATTTTGGATTCACTGACGAAAAAAGACTCTCGTTGGACCAGATGAACGAGAACGTGCACGTATGGATCACTGATGTACACACTTTGAGGCCATCGCCAGAAAGATGGAGTAAATATCAACCCCCAAACTTGTTTCTTCTTCCTAATACTGGAAGATACTTTCTTCAAGCAGCAGTAAAAGTCTGCAACATTCAGTCATTATGGCTAATACTCCATCTGAGACACTGAATTACTTGTTCGGTGACCTCGCTCTGATGACGAGACCATCCGAAATGTCTGAAATGCCAGCAGCACAAAATGTAACCAAAGTGAATGACTCGACTGAAACACACTCAGAAGACAACTCCTGAACACCCCTGTAGGGGAAAGATTCAACTCTGTTTATGACCCTGTCAACAAAGGTGATCATAAATTAAGACCAAACAGGCTGCAACATCATGTTCCCGGACACAGAAACTGCTACCCTCCAGCAAACATAACGTCAAAAGGTGAGATATTACATTTCCAGACATGTACTGACTCGTAGAAGACAAAGGCAAGCATGAGTTATTCTAAAAAGCGCTCATAGGCTGGATGAGAGGCAAGATAAGAAATGATAGTCTCTGAGCAGATCAAGCTGGTTACTCTAAGACTGGAGCAAATTCTGTTCCCAATCACTTGTGGCTCTTATAGCATTGGCTCCCTGCCCTATTCATGGCCACAACACACAGAAAGCTCCCTATAACTGACCAGTCTTGCAACTTTTCAATGTCACAGATTAATCAGAAAGTCACCACAATATTTAGGCCAAATGTTGGCAAATGTTCCTTGAATTACCTTTTATACGTTCAGTGTGAAATATATGTCTATCAACTGGTGTTTCAGCTTCTTTGCCTTTCATGTAACAAAGACTAATCATAACATTACAAATGTGACCATGCAGAATAGTACTTGGTGAGATCATAACCCATGTAACAGAAAATGAGACCTTGCTGCATTTGTTTTCTCTACCACTTCAATAAGAGCTGAATCATGTGGAAACAGCTTTTCTTTTCTGATGCAAATTTACGACTGTTATGATATTACTTTGTAGAGATTCTCACCAGTTCCACAGCTCAGACGAATCCCTCCCAGGATGTGCACCTTTAAGCCCTCACGCTGCCAAACAGTGAGCTCGGCGCAGGCCTCCTTCAGGTCGCTGGTGTGGAAGCCGTCATAGACCATGGTGTGGTTGTAGGTAGGACTGATGGAGCGTTTCACCACACGTGTCTTCTGACAACTCTGTCGACTTGCATCTGGAAGTATGTAGCTTGTGGGGGTGTAGAGTATAACAAATAAAAGAGTCATTCCAAAACTGTAGCAATGGATGGCATAAAAAGATTTGAACATCAATTTCTTGTTGAAAACTGGGCGGCATGAGGCCTGGACGTCTAATCTCTGATCACTTTTGTTCGAACAGAGATAACGTTTTAAAAACATAGACTTTCCATTAAACATTCATAAATACATTTTAAATGATTTCTCGATAATGAAACTGTATTGTTACACAGGATTTGTTCTGCCAACATAACCTTCCAGGGAATCTTAATGGTAACCGCTCTATACATAGATGTAGAATAAAGAAACTGTGAGGTTCAGCAACAGAAAGTTCCCTTTAGTAATATACTTCATAGATAGATAGATAGAGATAGAGATAGATAGATAGATAGATAGATAGATAGATAGATAGATAGATAGATAGATAGATAGATAGATAGATAGATAGATAGATAGATAGATAGATAGATAGATAGATAGATAGATAGATAGATAGATAGATATCCATTCAAAGTGGCACCATTGAGGATGCTGTCAGGTCAGAGCCAGTAACAGAGCTGAACCTTTCATCTAGAAAGGACTTTGGCTTAAAGTGCTGGATCAAACATCCATTGTTTATCAAAACTCCTACACCCAACGTGGAGCTCAAACACACCGTCCTGAGATTAAGAGTCTCATGCTCTACTGACTGAGCTACACACAAGTATGATTAGGAGATCTAGGAGCATCTTTGCTATGATTCCGACATGGGATTTTGTTACCTTAAATCCATGCAGGCTTGGGCTAAAGATAAAAATCTAATCAATGTTTTTTAGTGAAAAAAACTTTCTCTTTTGAACCAATTCTGCACATATTGTCACCAGTGACCAGAAAGAAATTTGATGAACATCTTAACTCCTTATGATTAACTGATTATGTGTCATTCACTACAAATAGCACGAGGTTAGATAACTGTTAAGAAAGGATCCGAAAACGTGTTGCAGAGCTGACACGCACCTTCTAACAAAGGAGTCTATGGCACCTCCTTTGTTGGTAAGGAGACCATGAGCCTCCCGAAGCCATATGTGAACCTCTCCTGTCAGAGGCATACCTCCGCCTGTACACACACACATCAAAAAATGTGTACAATGTATGAGACTCATGTGATTGCGGTAATGAGGTGGGACTTGTTTGTCCATATTCTGCTCACCTTCAAATCCTTCTGGAATGAATTTAATAGAGAGCATGATGTTCCCTCGACTGCTTATTGAGTCTGGACTCAGATAAACCTGTGCAAACAATAAAAAGATGAAGTCAGAAAAAAAAAAGGCAAAGATAGAGAAAGCCAGGGGTAAAGAGGCGTACGTGTGAAAGCTGGGAGAGATTAGGGTTACATAAAAACCCTTAGTTGAAATTCACAGCATGTCCTCCTCTCCCTTCAGCTCTCCCAGACACAAGACACACTCCTACTAGATTCTGTGCCTCCAACAAACCTGCCAAAAGTTCTATTACACAGGCACTCAGATGCTAAACGAATTTGGTTAGGTAATTATTCATCTGGGAGTTATCCAACACGGATATTGGTTTGTGTTACTGCATTAGGGTTTATTTGCATGCGACTCCTAGTATTTATTTTTTCTCCTACCCGTGGCAGCAGGTCCTGCCATAGTGGCTGTGTGCAAGTCCAGTCCCAGAGCCCCAGAGCCACCTCCACCTCCCCCAGGAACACATTCCTCCCCAGGGGCTCGGCATGCCACACAGAGAGGTTCAAAGTCCGACTGCGAAGCTCCCCAGTACGTACTTTATACTGAAAGAGCATAATAATCCGAATCAGTAAGCAGAAGGGACAGGGCTAGTGCAGCACAAAGATAAACAGGACATGACATTCAATAACAAAGAAAATATATCACAAGTGTCATCATGCTGTATGACTAACAATTGTGGTGCATGTTTTGGGCAACAAGGAAGAGAAATGATGGACAAATGGGAAATGGGGGACTGTAACCGCTGCATCTTTATGTAACTGAGAGTGTCTTACTCTTAGCGTCTGATCATAGACTGGGTTTAGTGTCTTCTTTTGCACTGATGTCTTCTTCTTACTGTGATTTGACTTGTCTGGCAAGAGATAGGTCTTTACATATCTGCGAAGAACACACACATGCGTTGTTTCATCAATTTGGAGTCTGGCGACTCATTCGGCACATATTCACATGAGCAAACATTCACTTACGGGTCAGAGCGGTTCTTGCGTGCTGAAGCGATGTCCTCGCAGCGATATACTTTAACTTGGAGCTCCTCCTTGTGAGAGTCATAAACCAATGAGTACTGGATGCGGCCCCTCACCTCCACCACTCCAAAATCCCCCGAGCTGAACAGACTCATCATGCTTCCACTGAGCTATAACACACACGCAGAAAAAAGATCCGCTCCTGCGTCATTGTCCTGAGCTGAGTCATCTTGCCTCACTGGATAGCCAATTAATCAAATGTGTGTGTGTGTGTGTGTGTGTGTGTGTGTGTGTGTGTGTGTGTGTGTGTGTGTGTGTGTGTGTGTGTGTGTGCGTGCGTATACCATGTAGCTCGAATGAAGGCTGCAGGTGGAGCTGCTGGTTTTCAGAGAGGCTGGATCTGTTTCTGTGAGGCTGCTGCTCAGAGAGTCAGAGTCCCCGTTGTGAAAGACAGTCGAGTCCTGCTAAACACACACACGGACGTGCTCACAGTTCTTATACGCAGGGTTGTGCTTACTCACAGGGAACCTTTTATTTTATTAACTGGTATACACAGTCATTTCATGAACTATTCAGAGCCCCTCAATGTTGCATATGTTAATATGATCTTTTGCATATGATCTTATAATGATGAAATTAGCATTTTAGTATCAATCTTACAATTTCAAAATCCTACACTGTTAAAGGAGAAATATGAAATCTTAAAGTGTACAGACCCATATTTTAATTCTGTGTTACCCTGTGGTAGCGGTTACAGTAATGAGCCCTCTTGAGAAAGTCTGCTGCCCTTTTTGACTCTGCTGGCTTATCAGTTTTTTTCAACATGATGCTCCCAAGCTCCAACATACTGGATGAGAAGCACCTGAACCATCTTACGGTCTTCCGACAGTCTCTGTTTTCTCTGCTTTGGTTGGTTTAGTCAATAACTGTGTCATCTTTAACATGTTTTTTGTTCACTTTTTGAAGATGCACATGGGGAAAAAATGGTCGATGAAAAAGGTTTTTATCATTTAAATATGAATAGCATGGTCACCACTATGTTTCACTTTGGGGATGGTAGCAGAACCTGTGCAGTACTTGGTGTTCAACAGGCATCGTGCAAGGAGCAAACATTTCATCACAGAGGTCAAGACAGAGTTTCATCTATTTTACTTTTTTGCCCCGACAATACCTGTGATATGTGGGACCTTTACATACACAGGCATGTGCACTACAAAACTATGTCCAATCAGTTAAATCTCCAAAACAGTGACTAAACGTGTTCACATAAAGGCAAACGCCACACTGTTAGTTTTACAAATGTCTATAAAATCATTTTTAAAAATAAGAAATCAATACTTCTACTCAAGAGTGAGGGGGTCTGAACATTTTTGGAGCATCTGTAGGGATATCATCCTTTTTTCAATATGCTGAAGAAGTCAACGTATTTGACTTTTAGCTTCATATCATGTCAAATAATGACTCAGTCACTGTGAATGGAAGATGGAATACTGGCTAGCTCAACAGTGTTTATCATTCACCATTAGTCAGAGTAATCTGTGGGTGTGCGTCATAGTCACCTCAGGATCCTCTGAGTGGCCGTTACTTCTCCTTTCGCCTTCTACGAGCAGAATGACAAGTTAATGATGAGACCTTAACTGTGAGGGAAGTGTGGAGACAGTGGGCGACGAACTTTCTTACCTTTGGATGACGAGGAACTCCTTCTACGTTGGAGACTCTGTAAATGACGATCATTTATTGGTATATAGATTTTGATATACACAGAAAACAGAAACAAGCCTTTCAAGCATACGCACCTGCGCTACAGGACTTGTCATTTTGGGTGCAGATTTCAAACTTCCATCACTCCTGAAAACACAATCAGAAACTGAAAATTCTTCTAAACACAAATGTGACATCCAATCATTTCAGTCTGACAGACACCCTCACTAACCCTCCGCTCTCCTCCTCCTTGCTGTCCTTCAGTCTTCCCGTCGCCTCAGGAGAGGTGCCGTTCAAGGAGGTTTCTTCTCTGTCTCCATTGAAAAGTTCATTCAGGGGCACATCTGTTTCCGTGGCAACAACCAGAGAACCATCACTGAGATCTCCCTACAGCAGCAGCAAAAACAGCACTGCAGGCAAATAACGGTCGAGCTGCACTAACTGAGGACTGACCTCTGCTCTTAGTCTTCCTGTGGCGAATGGATGCGCGGATGAGGTCGCAGCCCGAAGTCCACTTGCGATGGCGTTTGCTGCACTCCTCACTGAACCATTCCCCAGACAAGAGGCGCCGCCGTGCTGGATCTTCCTCTGCCTGCTCGAGGATCCTGCAGCATCAACAAGGTGCAAAGATAAACAGAAAACTGTCAAATGCCCTTTTCCTCTTGAGAAGGATAATGACAGGGTACGAAAGAAACAGTGGTCACTTCTTTCATGGAACTTTAGCCGGTGTGTTAAAGAAAAAAAACGGCTGGAGGCTTTGCCATGTTCCAACTAACAATTACTTCAAGGGGTTTCAAAATGTTACAATTTTCTCATTATATTTCAAGTTTTTCTTTCATGATTTGCGATGGTTCACTATTTCATAAAGAAAAACTAATTTTGGACTGCTGGTCCTCCGATGGTGATAAGCATTTTTTCTTGTGTTTTACAGTCTGAATGCCAAATGAGACCATCACAAAAAAATCTTTAGAGTAATCGATATTATTTACTCGAATTCAAAGATTAGTAAAAACAAAAGTGTCAGCTATCAAGTTCTGATTATTCCAGCCTTTCTGGCCCCTGTTTCCAAACAAAACAGGCAGTTGTGGGACACATACCTTGATCTTTGGAGGAAGGGATTCATATATATCAAGATTTTTATAGACCAAAAGAAATAATTGATTAATCAGGTTAGAAAACATTGTTGTGTTAATTGCACCAATGAACTAATTCTAAAAGACATCAGTACGTCTAAATTATAGCAACTCTTCTGTAGGTAGAAATCATTTCAAAAGTTTACTTAAATCAAATAAATAAAGCCAAAAAAAAAAATCGGACTTTCATTAACCTGTAGTGTAGATAACTCTAGGTCTTTGACTTTGCCGAAGCTTCAAACCAACAAATGAAAAAGAAAATAACTTTTTCCTCAAAAATTGTGTGTTTATCTTCAGTTTTCTAGATATGAATTGTCACATCTAGACGGGTTCAACAAATGTATGGTACGGTCCTTACAGTAACCAAACACAACAGCAACACTTTCAGGACATTTTGTATTAGAAGTACTCACCTCGCCATCGACGCACTACATTTAGGATTAACTTTTGGAGAAATGGAATTCATCTCTCCAGCAAACTTACATGGATTTGTTTTTAGTGCATTCAGAAACAAAAGAAGCTGAAGGATAACACTGACCAAGCACCTAACTGAGACGTTTTATGCTGGTTTTCCATTAGACTTATCTAATGTAAGTAAACATTACCAAATGATCAAGGACTGACCTTACACGTCCTTCATCCCGGTTACGTAACTCCGAGTCACGCTGTAAGACCTTCAGGATGGAGGACTGCTCGTCCTCCGTCAGGTGGCTCAGGTCAAGAGATGAGTCAAGCCGCACCCCCTCCATTCCTGAGAGAGAAGTGAGTGTTATCCTTAAACAAATAAGAATCACACAGTCCTGCTTGTATTGTTCAAGGTGTGGTAGAAAAAAAAATGCAAAATATAATCTTTTTATTATGAGAAACTGTTGAAATCTAAGCCATGTCTGTCATTAGACTGCAGTTGTTGCAAGATCCTGTTGGAAGCTTTAACATTTGACATAGTTCAGTGTAACATTTTGTTTTCAAACAAGTGCTTCAAACTCTCTGACTTGATGGGCCCACTGACAACAGGGCCAGAGGAGCCAAGGAGTCTGGTGGTGCCAGAAATATTTCTCCAGAAATGAGACGCAAAACAATCACAACGGATGCAAATAAAAAAAGAAAGAGACAAAGAGGCAAAACACAAAGCAAAATTATCCAAATGTGACACAAAACGACCAAGAGATTAAAAAAAAAAAAAGACAAAGCAGAAATATAGAACGGCCACAAAGAGATGTACACGGACCGAAATTTAAACAAAACAATTACCCAAATATGATACAAAAATCATGCAAAACAACTTAAATTAAAAGCAAAATTAGATCAAATAAAAAAATGCCAAAAAGGGCACAAAAAGACCACAAAGACATGTAAATGAGACTTGTACTGGTTAGCTCCAAACAAACTATCAGAAAGGGATGCAAAATGTGCAGAAAGTGACACCAAATCATAAATCTGTAGTTAAAATACAAACAAAGACACACAACAACTACAAATGGATTCTGCTACTTTCATTGGCAACTGGTAACTCGAAATGTCCATTTTCTCACCAGGATTTATCAAAATACCACAAGAAAACTACTCAACTCGGCACCCTGATCCCTACATTTTACATTATTCTGTAGTGTAAATAATAAATGTTCTTATTTATTGGGGCGGGGGGGTTATAATAAAAGGTATGCAATGTAGCCTGTTGCACCACTTTTTTATGCCCTTGAGGTTTGTTATGTTTCTGAAATGAACGCATGCGCAAAGCGGTTCGTTCGGCCAACATGATCAATATGCGATGCGTGCACCAGTTTTCGCAAACGCTATAAAACGACAAAAAAACGAGATACTACTTTTGTGTCTAGTACATGATGCCATACAGTTGACTGTCGCCTCCTCGTGAAATATTCACGTCTTCATTTTTGCTGTGACATATCTCTATTTTTTTCATTTGCTGTTCTTTTTTTCAAGATAAGCTAAGACTACAAATATTCCCTTTCGAGTTCCGACATATTGCTTATTTGGCCTGGTGCTTATTTGAACTCTCACCATGTCAGTTTCATCTGCCAGAAATCTCGTTTCAGGAAGAACAGGCCCATGAGGCACTTTCCTCATCAGGAACACCGCGTGAGAGAAGACACCTGTCACCACTGTTTCCTCAGTTAAAGCTCTCTCTTCTCCGAAAGGATAAAACGCGCGCAAATAAACATAAAACACAAAGGAAACGTGTATTACCTTACATGACGGCTTCCGCCAGTTGCATCTGTGAAAAGTTTGGTGGAAAGTTCTCCAGAGTGCGTTTAGTGCCTGTGGGGGTGTGTGTGTATGTGTGTGTGTGTGTGTGTGTGTGTGTGTGTCAGTGTGTGACGTTTGTGTACTGAGTAAACCGAGCGAACACGCCCTCAAGAGTCAGTCTGCATAGGAGCAGCACTCTGCTGGCAGCCCAGCGTGAGAGCAAACACAAAACTACAAACAGGGAGTTGCAGAGTGTGTGAACGAACGTGTGTGTGTGTGTGTGTGTGTGTGTGTGTGTGTGTGTGTGTGTGTGTGTGTGTGTGTGTGTGTGTGTGTGTGTGTGTGTGTGCATTTGACTGTGACTCACGCACACGGATGTTTCACCAGCAGGGTGGACGTGGGATGTAACAAACTTCCTTGTCCCTGTCCACACCTGTTAAACACACTGAATTTAAACCACTGTACACACACGCACGCGCGCGCACGCGTACAGACGAGAGCAGCTCTTTTTAGGTTAAAGAAAGAAAAAGCGGTAGCACGGTAATCAGCTTCCACTTCGGAGTGGACAAAATCGTGAGTGTGTTGCACTATCCTTTCACTCAGTGGGAATGTGTTTGTGTGTAGGGGGAGGGTGAATTCAGGGCCTTATATTCAGCCCTGTCCTTTGTCAACAGACTTGGATGACAGCCACTGTTGGGGAGGACCTTTTTGTGTGGGTTTATTCAAGCCTGTAGGTTCTGGCTCACCAGCAGTGCTGCTGGTCCTCCCTCTATCAATTGTCTGTCTGAGCTGCACTAACAGCCAGATATATAAGAAGGGGGGCCAAGAAAGGTAGATACATGCAGTCAGACTGCAGATCACAGCAGTTTAAGTTCACTCCCTCTGCTGGTATGGGAAAACATTAGCAAATACTATATGATCCCTGCAACTATTAGTAATTAGTCTGACTTACATACGAGAGAACAGCAGCATGACAACCTTGGTTCATAACCAAGTTTATTCAGGAAATCTGACAACATCACAAAAAAAAAGAATCAAACAGTTTATATTACTTAGCACGATACATTTCTTTGAACTATTACTAATACATAAGTGTGAGCAATCAAAACAGAATTCCTTTGCATGACAGGTTTATTAAAAAAAACACTAATAACGACACCCACATCAAAGCAGTGTATCTTTGTAGTCATACTAGATGTCTTTAAGAAGTATGAAACCCTACCAACAAAGGTGAGCAGACTCACTGAATCCTGAAAAGCAAAAAGAAGATGAGATACAGAAAGCTCTCATATGATATAAACAAACAGCCAAACAAAACTTAAAAGTTTAGTCTGTATTTCTGCATAAATATGATTCAAATTCAATATGCAAGTCCTGAAAGCAGATAAAGAACGCCCCCTACATGGTTAGCATTTAATTATTAGGGGAAATTAACATTGGTCAGACGTGAGTAGGAGCCCTCCTTAGATAAATATTATCTATTAAAAGCTGGTCTTCACAACAAATTGCAGTTTATAATGGCATGAATGAAGGAGATTTTTTATGCTAATCAGACTGGAAAAGGTTACAAAACCATCTTTACATATTTCAGACTCCACTAAACCACAGTCTGATTAATTGTGTTCAAACGGGAAAAAAAGAGTAAGATCATATAACCCTTAGAATAGTAGAAATACTTTCTGTCCCACTTCTAAGCAAAAAAAAAAAATGTGTTCATATTCACGAGATCTCCATCAGAGGAAAGCTGAACAACAACTGCGTGCATGGCAGTACTGAGAGGAGATTTCTCTTCATAAAGAAAACTGCAGGTATCTAAAGATTTATATGGACAAGTGAGAGGGCAGCAGGAAAAATCTACTTCCATCACTTCAACCAATCTGTGAAGCACAGTAGTGGTAGCATCATGATCTGGGCCTGTTTCGTTGCATCCAGAACAGGACAGCTTCAGAGAATCATGAATTCTGAAAGATGACAGTGAAGTTGAATGACTGATATTAGTTTGAAAACTAAATCTTCAGAGAAGGCATATAATGCTTATCAAGAGGGGCACAACAGCTAAAAAAAAGTAAACTTTCACATATTTTTGCGACTCTGACTCGGCAGACAAACATTTACTTTGTTAAAGAAGTAGCCAGGTTTAATGTTTTTGTTTATTTGTTAGTTGGGGTTCTCCTTACACACATTAGGTATTATATGGAAATTTCCTGATGTCTTAGGTAACATTTTATGCAGAAATAAAGATTAAACATACAGGGTTCACTAACTCCCAACCACAACTGTAAGGTAGGTAAATATTTTTGTGTTAGTCAAGCACAACAAAAGTTATCGAATACACATGAAGGAGAGAAGTGCTCTTTTATGTTGGACAGCTCCAGGGTCTCATTTGAATCTATTTTTAGGTTCTAAAAGAAGTCAAAATACTTGTCGTGACTTTGCCTGACCTACAGTCTGGGTTTATGTAATGCTTTCTCACAGATCTACTGCAGTGTTTACAGCATAAGGCTGAAACAGCTCAACTGAAACAAGTTAACTGTTTGTAAGAGCACGAATTGCTGTTTTGTGTTCATGTTGGGTTTGATTGGAAATCTGTGGCTGAAAATGCTGAGGATCTCTCTTTGTCAAGCTTTATGAAGACAAACAATAGCTATATAAACGCATGAACATTTTTTAGGCTAAATGTTCTCTTATGAACACACCCATCCCAAAGGGGCACACATGGGGACCAAGCCAACAATGACAGGCACTCAGAGAAGCAAAAAAAAAAAAAAAAAAAAGAAAATCTTGTCGTCATAACTTGATGAGTCACCACTCTGCTGCTGCTGCTGTCCTCCATCTTGTGTTATTGCCCTTCATGCGTCCTGTCCTCATTGTGGCTGCTCTCTGTGCAAAGACAAACAAATTACATACTGACTTACAGCATTTGAGATCAGACTAAATACAATTCAAGCTTGAGATGTTGAAGGCGAACTGCTTTGCACTGCATAGATTGTGTTGTTAATCATTCCTACCACAAGAGGCTGCTGCTGCATCCCTTAATACAACTAACACAGACATGAGAGATTCCTTGTTATTTAACATCTACATTTTCAAACTCACATTGGGTCGTAGCTGCTCTGCTCTTTGGATTTGAGGAGGCGCATGGCGATGAGGCCGCCTGCCTGCAGACATAGCACAAGTACAATGCCGCCTATGAAGCTGGACATGTCGAACTTGGCTTGGGAAAACTCAGGGGAGGGCTCGGTGCTAGTTTCATCACCTTGAGGGAAAAGAACAGAGTTCAGTGGGTTTAAGCTGTCATTACATGAAACTAAGAGACATGTCAAAGAGAAGAGCTTTTAAAAAGCCCTGAGTGTTTTTGGGGAACATGTTGCCAAGCTCATTTCGAAATAATAACTGTTTGACGCAAAAGAGAAGGGACGGAGGGACGGAGGGGGGGGGGGGGGTTGTTGAGTGGATGCTGAGGCACTGCTGATCCAATTTACCTGAGTCACCCTCACCTCCGCCCACAGCGACAGTTTCTACAACTGGGAAATGAAATATGTAACAGAGTCACTGAGGAGGCTGACAAACACTTCAGGTCCATTTTTTGTGTGTTAATCGGTTAGTACCTGTGCACAATTCCGACACTCTGGTCCAGCTACAGTTCATGCCACTGTCTGCAGAATCCCCCTGATCAGCCACACATGCACCTGTATCATTACCTGGAACAAGTAGAAGAGGCATAATATGAATAATTCAGTTATCTTGTACAAATGAGGGGAGCTAATGTTACAGCAGCTGCGATGATTGAATTACTATCAGAGGTCAGGGGTGTGTGTTATTGTGCGCGTCTGCGTATGTGCGTGTGTCACCATTTGGGCAAAGCCTCCAAACGCAGCCTGTCAGGTTAAGCATGGATTCTCCAACGCACAGGTCACATGACTCGGCTTGAGAACAATCTGTAGGGGGAATAAAATCGGCAGTCAATTGTCACTGTCAATCAAACCCAATTCATTCATGCATGATTATCCTGCCACTGATACATTTTAACTGCTGCAACATTGCAGGACATCCTAACAACCTGAACAAGGTCAGAAATGGCAAACTGTGTAATGCCAAAGAAATGATGGTAGATTCTCCTTAATTGTCATTTAAAATTTTTCTTTTGCTTTAGTCAGTTTGTTAGAAACAATAGAGGATGAACCACCTTCACTGTAACTGAGAAGAGAGATATCAGAAAGGAAAGACAATAAAAGCAGATCAGATCTGACTGCCATGGATATAAAAAGCAAAGGATATAGAAAGAAAGACACAAAACCAAATCCACTGACAAGGTCTGACAGTTTAACAATAAATATAAGTCATGCACAGATTAATACCTGACTGTGAGTACACAAAGGGAACCACTGCTAGAAGCAGCAGAGCAGAGCAGAGGACCCTCGGTACCAAATGTTGCATTCTGACAGCCGCAGAGCACCAACACCTGCAACTATCACCTGAAAACCTCAACGCTCTGAGTTAAATAAGTATCAGCAAAAAGGACTGAAACTGAAATATCGTCAGTTAGTCTTTAAAAAAGAAGTCCAAAAGATGCCAGTAGAGATACAGTTCCCAATGAGGGCACAGAGAGAAATAAACGCAGACAGAGGATCTGTGTAACATGAGCAAGACCAAACTTGGTTTCCTGGCAACCAAGTGGCCCACCTCAGCCCTCCTGAAATACACACCAGTTTGAACGGACCGACACCTGTTTACCTCAGCAGGCAGTGCGCGAACACACACATACACAGGCATTCAGGCATATTCTTAAAAACATCATAAGCCATGGCAGTGAAATCATATTGGAAATAATGGAACATGTGCCCTATGCCAAAATGAAAGGTCCTGTTGTTAGAAAAACCAATAACAATAACTTTTCAAAATACTCCACTCATTGTGGATGTGGCTGCACACCTTGTTAACTTTTTCACAATCCATCCTCATGGGACGTTGTACATCTGTGCTCACAACAATCATGTGTCTGCTGAAGTATTTCATTCAGGCCAAAGGGACAGCTGGCAAAAAGACATGGACAACCCCTGAACTAAAAATGAATTCCCATTGTTAATATTTTATTCTTTAATATTTGACTCTTTGGAGATAGTTTAATCTATCCAGTTGTTTTGAAGTATCTAAACTACAAGAGAGATGGACACGAAGTGGTATTTGGCATAGACACGTGTTCTATTGCTCTAATCATTGTAGTTTTTAAGGTGGTCTTGAGCAATAGCTCTGCAGGCTTTCAGAAGATTTTTCAAAGGTTTTCCGTGACATTGTCTGATTTTTCAATCATTTCACTCCCAGTCCTTGTACTTGACCATTTTCAGTGGAATGTGTTTGTTAAGTAACTTAACACCGACCCATGAAACATTCAAGCATAAAAAAGGCTTGACACAACGTTGTCACAACACTTAACAGGATACCTGGCATAGAATCGTCTTTTTACAACTTTTTACGGTAGCTGTGACAAATATTTTATCACTTGCATGAAAAAGTCAAAGATTACACAGTTCATCAAGCATGAAATTGTATTTTTTTTTCCCACCACAAAGGTGATTCCTGAGGAGCTACTTGGTAAAGAGCCAGGTCCATCTCTGTAGTCCCGTGTCATGTTTTTGCTGGATTTTATTCCCCTATTTCTAAAGGACATCACTTTCAGATGCTCTTCATCTGCTGTCGACAGTTTTTAGGCTTGCCGCTTCTTTTGCTCTCCACCTGTACAGTTTCTTAATTTTTAAAGATACATTTCATACCATGTCAAAATATGTGAAATGGTCACGTAATGAGACATTCTGGCTCCATAACTATAAACCATAGGAAGAATAAAGCTAAATTTAAATACATGAGAGGTGGTTGAAGGGTTTTACGCGATATTGTGTATCTCCAGTGCTAAAACTGTTTTAATCTGAAAATTGTTGCAAATGTTTTTGGTAGATGCCTTTTTCGTGGTATCTCCTCTGGTCCTTGGCATATCGGCAATTTACAGTGTATGAATCATGTGGGGTTTAGAGTCTGGAATGTAATTAAATTTTTGTCTTATTTGCCATTTCCTTCTGTTTTTCCCTGTTCACACCAATTGGATTGATTTTCACTGCTTTGATGTCTTATATTTTTGTTTTATATATCCAAAAAGAGAAACTACGTATCAGTCATGAGAGAAACCAAATGACCTGCATAATACTCCTCATTAGGTGGGTAGTCAAACTTTATCGAGACAGGTCAACTGATTGCAATCAAATTATTGCAGTTCTTTTGGGCACAGCTGGCTTGAGATGTAACCTGAATATACAGTACAAGGTATGGAGGCAGAACAAAGCTATTGCTCAGTGAATTAATGAATCTCTGTGGAGGACTCTGTGAACTGAAGTGATGTGGAAGTGTGCCTTCCTTAAAAGGGGTTCCATATCTCCCATCTGTGCCCCTGAACAAAACCATGCAAATGCACAAGAGCAAAAAGTACAAGTGCTCCTTGATGCAGAACTCTGAGTCCCAACCACAGATGGACTGAGTCCAGCATCACGACACATGAACTCCACAATAACCACCACTTTCACTCAAGTTGCTTCCGTGCTCTCAGCTTTCATGTCTCTGTGGAATACTGTCAACATGTTCTGATGTGATAAAAATATTAATTAATTAAGTAATCAAAAAAAAGGAAGGGGAAACTTCACAGTTATGTCATATAAGATTTTCTCCTCCAATGATGCTGCCACTGCTGGTAAAAATAGACACATCAGTTAGAAATAAGTGATGCAATTACACCCCACCAAGTCTGGGTGACCTATCACTTTAAAAGTTACGGCAAGGGATGGTTCTAGCCAGGTCCGCCGCTGCCGAAGCATATTCATTATAGTTTTTGGAAATGAGCTGTCCATCTGCTTGTATTGTAGTGAAAATTGAACCTCCACCTAAGCAGATCAAGGAACAGCTGCAGAAATTTGGAGGGGCTCGGTGATACAGGCGACATTTCTGAAAGTAACAAGCGTGGCACTTCAGATCAGCTCGGTGACGTAGGAGATATCGGCAGGAAGCGTGTCCTAATAAGGTCCGAGCAGAGCGAGATTCCCTCGGTTAGTTTATTGCCACGCAGACACCAGTGCTGCTCATCACCCACGCTCACTATCAAACAGGGGATGCCACGAATTACCTGCTGGTTTTGTTACTGCAGGAGGGCATTTGTGTGCGTTTCTATGAGCATATTAAATAAAAGCACAACTAACGCATTAGATAACAAGCGAAATATATTCCTAATTCCAGGCTTTGTTGGACTGCGGGAAACCGTGCACCACCCACCCAGAAATCTCTAAACAAGTATTGCCCATAGACAAACAGACACAATCATACTTAATAACTTTAACTGACCTAATTGTCATTCCTTTCTTTACAACTCTAAAACAGAAGAAAAACACTGAACACAAAACTGCGCCAATTAACTACTGCTGATCAACCAAATTTCTCCTAAAATAATCCATTTATGCATTTAATTTCCTCGAACTTTCAAATTCGTATTTATTTGTGTTACAAATAATCCAAAGACAAACCACCACAGATGCTTTCTATAAATGAGAAATTGATACAGCCTATAATATGGGTCTGGAGGAGATCCGGGGGGTGGAAGGGAGTTCCCTTTAATCTATTTGATATGTATGTTCCATAAGACTCTTTTATTTTGTTTTATAATTTTGTATTGGTGACTTTAAGAGCTGCATCTTAAATCTTTTACCACACATATCAAGGAGATGTTCCTTAGACACAAACATATTCACGATCCCGGAATGTTTAGGGACCGTAACCAATATAAACATAGATATCATAATTCAAGGTTCTTGTTTAGGATGATCTTATATTAGATAATGTCTCGTCTTATCGTGCATCATCCTATCCGACCACTTATACCTGAAGTAATCATAATTCACGCAGATAGCTTAGTGCGTTGTATTTGAAAAGGGGAATTGTGGGCAAAAGGTGCTCTTGTTGATGTGGGTTGATATTTTTCATTTGAAGCAGCTGTAGTAAAGTTCACACTTTATATGTGTCACTCTGCGGGACTCTGTGAGTCATCGTGTTAAGTTTCAGCACCACGGACAGCGCAAGCTTTGAGCCCCTTTCCCGCTTGCTGCCAACCTTTACATCCCAGCACAGATAATCTACTCACATTCATTGAGGACTATTGCCTACGTCTTACCGAAAAAAGGTGTGTGTGACAGAGTGGGGTGTCTATTGGTGGTCGTCATTTACAAGAAATGTAAGCCGGGGTGAACCGCAGTGGGAGGGGCGAAAGAGATGCCGCATTTTTCTGAATGAAATTACTCTCCATACACCCCTCCCTCTCGGTTCTCGCCGCATCCGAAATGCCGGCCCCTGATTGGTCGATCCTCCCATTCACTGACGTAAGGCAGGCTCTCTTGTGGACGAGTCCCGCACCAGAGGGTCCATTCTGCCTCCCGTAAGCGCTCCGGAGTGATTGAAAAGGAAGAGATGCAAGCAGTGACCAGTGAGAAATTGATGCAAGTCTCATGAGGACAGGAGCCCGGGGACTTCACCTGCTTAAAGTGGTGCAGCATCGCCTCATCTTCAGCATTCGGCTTGGATTTGATCAAATATCAGAAAACAAACCTGCTGAGCCCTCGCAAAGGACGGACTCGTGTTAAAAAGGTAAGCACAATAATTCACTGCATGGATGTATATTAAGGTGTCCGTAACATTCACGCGTGTTCACGTGTGCGTGCAGGGGACATCCTCTGTGGTGCAGTGAACCCGCAATTCTGTTATACAACAGGATCCTCCGCGAGAGGAGGTGGGAAATACCTCCTCTTCGCTGAGGAACTGTGAAGGTATGAAAGAAAAAAAACTAATTGCACCACAGATACTCCTCCTGTTTGAACGAATCAAAGATCATTGCCAAATAATCAGTTAATATCAAAGTATGGCCATTGCGATGTGGTATGTTCTCTCTCGCTATGGAGTACATTTTGGCATGTACAAGGGAGCATAAAGTACAAGTACTAAGCTTGTGTTTGTCGGATTCCTTTCACAGCCATAAAAAAAGTGTTTCCATATCTTTTTCCTATTTAAGAAATACAGTCGTGCTTGGTACACGTCGTCAAGATTTACATGGTGTTGTGTCCCTCTTCTTGAACACCATGTTTGAATATTAGGAGTAGGGGAAACTCAGACAGAATAAATCACAAGTGGGGAGTCCATCAGATATAAATCTTTTTTACGATGGTTGGAAGACTCTACAGGCCAGTTGCTTGCTTACTGGTGCATTAATGTGTAAATAAGTATCTATTCCGTTTGCTCAAAGCTCACAAGTTGATCAGTTATTTTTGCCTGGCTTCTTCACAGACCGTTACATCACTGGCTCTTAAAAAACAGCAGGGACGCAGTTGAATATGTGATCCTCTGAAAATGTGAAAAGGGGAAAAGTGTGTGGATGGGTTATTTTAAGGAGTATATTCAAGGATGAGCATGCAAAATCAGTTTGATTATAATGATTATAGCAAAAGAGCATGTGTCCATACCAAGTACAGCTTCAACATCAAATCTAATGGTGATGTTAAAGCATTTTATCTAGCCAACTGCATTGGATTACAAGAGTGCAACAGCTGCAGTTCTCCACTGCTGGATTAAGTCCACATCTGGCATCCATCAACCCAACAGGCTATAACCACAGCTTCCAGTCCAAGACTTCCTGTTTAATGAACAAATGGAAATGAATTAATGTCTAATCAAAGCCAATGTCATCATATTTCTCTCTCAGGTTGTGCTGGTGTTTCTTTTGACCAAACATGATCCTGAACGTCTCAGACCTGGGTTGGGACGAGTCCTCGGGCCTGGATCCCTTCCTCCCACTGGACCAGCAGACCAACTCATCTCCACCTGAATTGCCACCTCTCACAATATGGGGCGTGGCTCTCTGTGTTTCGGGGACTCTCATCGCCGCTGAGAATGCAATTGTCATCACCACCATCGTGGCCACCCCGTCCCTACGCGCCCCCGTCTTCTTGCTGCTTGCAAGCCTCGGGCTGGCTGATCTCCTTGCAGGTGTTGCATTGATCCTGCACTTCCTCTTCCGGTTCTGTGTGGAGCCCAGTGATTGGTCGGAACTGCTGACCTCAGGACTGCTGGTGACATCGCTGACTGCCTCGCTCTGTAGCCTCATGGGCGTTGCACTGGACAGATACCTGTCTCTGAGCCATGCCCTCACCTATGGCTCAGGTCAGTCACGTCGGAGAGCTGCCACCCTGCTGCTGCTGGTATGGTTGGGTGCGTGTGTTATTGGGGCAGGACCAGCAATGGGTTGGCATTGCCTTAAAGAGCAAAGTTCCTGCTCTGTGGCACGACCTTTGACCCGGACTTATCTATCCCTTCTATGTGGTGGCTTCTTAGTGGTTGTTGTGGTAACCTTGCAACTGTATGCTGGGATCTGCCGGGTGGCAAGGCGGCACGCCCACGCCATTGCTACTCAGAGGCACTTCCTCCCCACCAATCAGCCATATGCAAGCAAACACAGCAGTGGAAGGGGCTTCTCACGGTTGATCCTTGTCCTAAGCGTGTTTGTGGGCTGCTGGATGCCTTTCTCCCTCTGGGGGCTGCTAGGAGATGCATCCAGCCCTCCTCTGTACACCTACGCCACCTTGGTGCCAGCAGCAGGCAGCTCCCTGCTCAACCCCATCCTCTACAGTCTTAGAAACAAAGACATTCGCAAGGTGCTTCTTCATGCCTGTTGCCCAAAAAGATGCTCACACAGCACCCACATTCAAAACCCTGTTGATGTGTAGACTGGCATCCTCATCAGAGTCAAAGGAACACACAGTCTATGCCATACATATCACAGTTTACGTGCCAGGATACAAACTCACTTTCATCCACACACAGAAAAATAAGTTACACACATTCCACCACACTTAAGCAGCACTTTTAAGCGATGAAGACCATCTTCAAATCAGAATGTACTGTACTGTCCTGGCAGGCAGCCAACTTAGGACTAAAAGTACTGTCCTGTATGTACTTTGTGCCTCAGTCAACTGTAGCATCACTGGATCCCGAAATAAAACAACCACATGGATGCAACATGTATGGATCTAATGAGCGTCAGCACTCGAAAATGAGAGGAAAATATACATTTTTAAGAAGAAACTGACGGTGTGATGACATATGTGATCCAAAGGCCAATTTTATTTACTTAAATGTCTGGAAAACACAATGTTCTAGAGGTTTGGGATTCTATTTTGCACATGCTGAAAATGGCACTTTTAAAAAAAAAAAAGGTACTGACTATATGTTTGAATTGCACAACCTTTTTGAAATGGATGAATATTTTATATTGATAAATAATAAATCTTTTTTCTACTGGATGATGTCAGCACTGTTCTCTTTCCTTCTGCCGAAGCTCTTAGCGTTTCTCCCTTTCCGTCTCTCACTCTTTAAATCTCTGTTCCTGCCTCCTAAATTGTTCGGGGGCCAAAACAGTCCGCCATGTTATTACATTCTCTCTGCATTCACAGCACCCTTTTAAAATCATGGCATTAGGATACAGCGATTATGCAAGATGTTTTTCTCTCCTCCTACTCATTCTCTCATCCCTGAACTCAGTTAATTTTCCAAATCCCCACACACTCAGCATCGGGCGCTGTCAAAAGGTTTCCACCGCTGATATGAAGCGGATGAGTCATGGATAATACACGGGGTGTCCTTTACAAAAGGTTTTTACCATTCTTGGATTATTTGATATTTCAGACAAAAAAAAAAAAATCTACACCATTACTTAACTTCACTTTATATTTATTGAAATAAATCATTTTGGAAACATGAAACAGTAGAAGTAGAACTTTGGCTAAGCATGCTGCGTGACAACAAGAACAGACTTAAGATAAAAGGCACTTTAAATTTGTGTCATCAATGAAAGGCGTTAATATTTTAGGAAAATTAATACAGGGACACTGACAAGCGATTTAAAGCCTACTCCACCCACCAGAATAGCTTCAGGAAGAAAAAGACAAAAAACATAAGATGTAAATTTCCATTGGACAATAAAAATCTTACTTCTGAAAATCGTCTGCACATGTTCAGTAAGACATCCCTGGTGTCTGACAGGAGAATACACCTCTCTCTCTCTCTCAAAACAATAAATCATTAATTCATCAGTTCCATGACAAGCTACAACAACAATGTCATATGTTCCCATGATAAAAATAATACTCAATACAAAAGAGAGAAGAATAAAATGGGACACCTGTGTCTTGAAATAAATTTTAATTGATTAACTTCAGTGATCCCAGATCCAGACGTAAACTTTACATCTATTTAATAATCTATGAAAGAGAAAGAATGAATTAAACACCTCCAGTGTTTCCACTGAGGACAAAAGGAAAGGAGGAGGTTGTGTACATGTGCATACAAGTTTCTCTTTACCATCTCTCTTGTTATAATGTACAGTGAATAAAATCAGATTTTTGGCCTGCAGCAAAGTACACCTTCCTCTATTAGACAATAAGATAAAGATGAAGGGGATGTGTTTACCAACATACTCAGCAAGGAGATGTGCGTCACATCAGATATCCTTCTTACATCAGTAACAGTGGTGTGTTGCTCAGAGCAAAGGCAAACTGGAACACAGGCAGGCACACTCACATACTTTCTCAGTCTTTGGACCTCTTTACCTGGCATGAGGGAGTTTGAATAAATGAAAATAAAAATCGGTCTTGGAATGGGTTTTGAAATACGTCACAAGGTCACTCTACCTGGACATACACTGACCGACTTCTGCACAAAACCAAACTAGCATCGAAGAATGTAATCTGAAGGGAAAAGCTCCGTTGTTGTTTAAGGCAAAGGAAAGAAACAAAGGCGGTAGTGAAGTTGAAAGTGGACGGCGATCATTCTGACCACTCCTCATCGTCAAACTCTGAGGAGTCATCCTCGCTGTCGCTGCACTCCACAGCGATACGACGGGACAGGATGGCGGCGACATCGTTGCCAATGTGATCTCTCTTCTCCTGCTCCCGCTGCGCCTCGACCTTTCGCAGGTTGAAGCCTAAATAAAAAGTTTTACGGTTACAATGAGTGTGCAGCTTCTGCATCAGAAGTCTGACATTAACTGTGTAGACACACTGAAAAAAAATAAACATACCATACATTATATCCATACACATATGCTTTGGATGAAAAGTGTATAACGCATCTACTCAACATAAACTGCATCGGTGACCAATTTGTCACAGACCTTGTTGTCACAAGTGAGTACATGTTTGTCTGTAGATCACACGCATGCATAGGCAAGAACTAAATAGACATATTCCTGCCCAAAATGTGTGTGAAAGTTCTATCACCACTAAACATTCAGCAATCAGTGCTTATATTCTGTAGACCATTTATTTTGTTTGACCAGGTCCAACCGTTTTATTGGTGTGAAACATTCCGTGTTACGCTGACCTCTCTCTGGCGTGTCTTACCTTGTCGGATGGCTTGCAGCAGGTCACTGCGAGGATCATCTTCGGGCTCTGGCTGGGGTTTGGGAGCTGGGGCTCCGCCAGAGGGACGAGGAGCAGCAGAGCTGTCAGAGGATGGAGGCGGGGGCCCGGGGGGAGGTGGAGGGGGTGGCGGAGGTGGTGGTCCACTACTCATTTGCATAGGTGGCTGGGGAGGAGAAACAGCGAACATGGCAGGTGGAGGAGGTGGAGCAGGTGGGGAGGGATAAGAGGTGGCAAGGGAGGCAGGTGGAGGAGGTGAGGGAGGGGTGTCAAAGCCAGGGGGAGGTGGAGGCACCCCCAAACCAGAGGCAGGAGGAGGGGGAGGAGGTGCGGGGGGAGGGGCAAGGTTTGGACGGGAGCTTGTTGGAGAAGAGGCCATGGGTGGAGCTGGAGGTGGGTGGTTTGGACTCAGCATGCTGGTACGCTTCTGTGCTGGTGCTGAATACTGTCCATCATTATACCTGTATGTGATGGAGAGGAAGAGAAGAGATTAATGGATGTACTTTAATGGCTTAATGGAGCCTTCACTTCCCTCTGTTAACCGTTAACCTTCAATGTCTATGCAGAGGCTACCATATCTGATCATATTCATACTTACTAAATAAAAGGATGTACAATCCATTTTGCTGCTAGTGAACCCATCAACCAAAAGCACATGTGACTATTAATGTAGCGAATCCGCACTGCAGGGTGCGTGGCTGTGCTTCTATCGCACGCTAACGGGGGTGGCTGTGTGCCTGCAGTATGTGTGGGCTCGTATGCACGATGCTACGTAATGCTTACGCCATGTCTGGAGGTGGAGGAGGCAGGAAGTCATCTGGACCCGGTGGAGGCAGAGGGGAGCTGGGATCATAAGCGTAGGAGCCTGTACTCAGCTCGAGGCCCTCAGAAGTGAAGCCCTCTCCTGATCCGATGCTGCCATTCAGAGCCTCAGAGGAATTCCTTGAAGAAAACAAACAACATCACCATCGGCTCAAAATAAAGTTGATCGTCTGTACTTTCTGAACTCTGAACGACCCAGACTGGATGGTAAATTGCTGCTCGTGTAGAATCTATAATTTAACACGTGAAACTGGAGATATCATACATCTATTTGAAGCAGTGGACACAATTATTCACATAGGTATTTGAGGTGAAGGCCTTATCTTTCGATTAAAAATGACAAACACTCAATGTCCTGAAGCACAGGTGGAAGAAAATAGCCGATTCCTCAACCTAACAGCAGAAAACGAGTGTTTTCTGATCATAAGGCCTGCTGTGTGTGTATAAACTGAAGCACACACAAGTCAGATAATAAAATGGTGAATGGCAAAGCAATCAAGAAATGTAAGACTCAACACTGTTTCCCTGTAATCAATACCATTTGTATATATAAATGCATGCTCTTTTATGCTTTTTGTTGTAGTTTTATGATATTCTACCATCTCTCTGTTAATTCAATAACAAACTACGCATTATAAATATTCAACTACGGAGAAAAATAAGTGCAGCAGCAATTACGCTGTCAATGTGACTCGATATTCTTCCTTTTCTCTGATAACACGGCAAGCATATTCACATTCTTACTTTAGAAAAAAAAAAACAATTGCACCGTTTAATACTAAATGATATGTAAACAGGGACAATTTGACATCACATACCAAACAGGAATGCAATCAAACCCAGAGCCCACTGCGACTCACATTTGTTTACTGCTAATTTCCAGTGCAGTCAGCTCTACGCCCAACCCCCGGAGAACATTCCCAGACAGGACGTACCGCCCATATCACTGTGTACAGTTTGGTTGATAAGACGGCGGTGAGTAGTGGAATCTATCATGCAAGCTGCTGATTTTGCTGTTCAAACTAGAGAAAAATAATGTGTTCAGCAAGTCATTACTTTTAAAGTCCACCCTCTGCTGACCGAGCCCAATTTATTTTAGTTTTTTCATAGTCCGCAGACCTGCACACTGTCACCGGCTGGTGTCTGTACAAACAATGCCCAAAGGCTGGCGCTCAAAAACAACCAGAGCACGGCTCAATTAAAAAGGTACATGAGCATACCAACAGTGGATGGTATGGATATGGTTTGTCCTGCTCAGGATACATAGTTTTATTGTGATTATTGTTAACTGCCATTCATTTTGTATATATTTAGGTTGTTATTTATGTTGAGCCTTAAAGGCAAACAGAAACGTAATCTTTATCCAACTGCGCCAATGGCTCTTCTTCTTCATAAGGTGTGTGTGCGCCTAATAGGCTCATACTCAACTTAAATAATATTGTAAAATGATGAGAGAAAGACAGTTTGCGATTGCGACAGCCCTAATTGCTGAAACTTAATTTCTCTTTACTCACAATTCATTCTTTGGCACGACAAACTCTTCTCCCATCTTACGCCGTTCCCATTCCTCCTTCCTGGTTTTGATCTTTCGGGGATTGAGTGTCCGTTGGTTCAGATGGTCTTTCTTCTCCTTCTACTCAGAAGGAAGTCAGTAGAAGGAAAAAAAGAAAGAAACGACATCGTGCTGGTTATGAGTAATCCGATGTGGGTGAGATTAGCTTGTTATAAGTTTGTGAGTGATGTTTTATTGCGTAAGAAAGTGCGTCTCACTCTGTGCTTGCGCCTCTCCTTCATGATGTCCTTGGTGTCCTGCAGCATCTTCTCCTTCCACAGGTCAAAGAAGTAGGAGGGATCAGTGTAAAACTTCAGGGCCTCCTTCCCATCATCGCTGCAGTAAACCATTTACAGCCATTAGAAGTCACACTTCACGTTATTGTGACAAAATACAAAGTGTGCGCGAAACTGTTCTTTATCTGCGTAAATATATCAACAAGAGATTTAACTTCCCTTGTATAAACAAGCCTTATCGCACATTCATCAAGAGTGCAAAGAACAGCACTAACTAAATCAATGCCACATCAATTCCTTCACAACAAGCCTTCAGACTTCATAGCAGGCACTATGTCTCTGCTCTGGTTTCTGATCAAGCACACTTCCAATGAGCAGTTTACGTTTAATGTGATTATTTGTCTTTTTGTTCTTACCATCAGTACCAAGTAAATGATACACAAGCTATCACTGTATCAACATGACCAATCTCAAAGATTTAGTTCAGGTGAACTATATGTCTGGGGCCGGTCAAGAATTCACTGCATAAGGAAGACGGTACGTGTGCGCATCAGACATGAGCTTAAAACTGTGTTGGAACGTTTAGTCGTGTTTCCATGTGTGCACACGTGTGTGTGGACGGGCTACATCGTCCTTCACGTGTTCAGTGTTTGCCTGTCTGCTCCATCCTACCGGTAATGGCTGAGCTGGTTAAGTGGTGGAGGAGGATTGCAGGTGACGTAGGTCTCTTGTACAGGCATTGGCAGAGACGGCCTGGTGAACAGCTGCTGGTCCTGTGTCAGACTGCTGCGGAAGGCCTTACGGGTCGTGATGGCCTGCAGAGAGACTGACAGAAAAAGACGGGAAGGTAGATTATGTAATATTTATTGCTCTCAGAGAGGGGAGAGGATCGAGTCAGAGTCTAGCCCTCTGACACTAAGATATATAGTAGTAGTGACACTAACAAGTGGGAGCACCTACCTTCTTCTTCTTTAGGGTCCAGCTGGGTGACTTTAACCTGCAGACGATCCACTCTTTCTCCAAGCGTGTTCACTCTTGTGGCAAATGCTCCTGCCTGGACAAACAGCTCCCCGAACACGTCCTCGGCATATTTGCCTTCAAACAGACACAACTGTTTTATTTTTGTTGATTAAAGAATTTGGCGTAAGCAATCAATGCAACTTCCAAAATAGATTGAAAAAAGAAAAACACATCTGCTACGTGTTACTGCCACCCAACTACACATGGTCCGTACTCACTGAGGCTGCCGAGCTGCCGGATGATGTTGGCCAGGCTGATATTGGTGACACATTCCAGCTCGCTGCGGATGCTGGAAGGGATGGTTTGGCGACACACATGCCGCGGCTCTATATTCCTCGTTACCAAAGGCATGGTGGGGTGTGGCGGGGAGCGCAGCCCAACCCTGAAGGAGAGGAAGCGAGGGGTCATTCAAGCCAAAAAACACATGCAAATATAAAGAGATTCAACTGTAACACTGATTAATATAGTTTGCCAACATTGTTTTTCATCTTTTACGGGCCGTTGCTGATGCCAAACAACCGATGGCCGATATGTGATGCTAAGATTCAATGTAACATTTATTTATAGTTCCTATGTCTGTGCAATCTGTCTTTGCTGCAGATAGGATAAAAGCATGTATGAACTAAATATACTGTACGGCCACAGGTAATCACAAAAATTGCACCACGGGGGCCACAGTAACAAGGCCGCCTGCAATGTGAATGTGCCTGCATCTACAAGCATCCAGAATAATTGTTGACCAATGTCACATTTCTCCAAACAGCATTCCATCATACTGATTTATCTGCCAATCAATTAATCAGCCTATTAACACTGATATCTATAGTACCATTTACTGATGACTGAGGTGGGATACTAAAAGGTCATGCCTACTGTCTACTGGCAAATAATAAATGAATATTGAATAATTCATCATCATTTCAAGTGATTTGTTCAGCAGTAAATGTCAAATTTAGACTGGTCCAAGCTTTGGAAATGGCAGGATGCACTGCCTTTTTGCAAGGTGGATGAGTCACACACCGATAAGATGTGCCAACACTCGTGTATTTAAAGAAAAGAAAAAATAACAACCAGACAGAGCTAAAGCAGAACCAAAACCGTGTCTTTGCTCTGCTCAGCAACATCCACCACTTAGCCGATGGTGTGAAACGTTAAAAATAAAAATAGAGAAGAACTTGCTGGTGTAACCATTTCCCCAATGTCACATCTAGAGCAGTGCAAATATAACAAATTACATATACACACACATATATAAAGCACATCTGAATACCGGCTCACACAACGCAGTAACTACACTGTGCATGCGGAATAAGCTCAGAAAATGACAGCTGCCTTCAGACTGCAGGCTCTCCTCACTCCCAGTACACCTCGTTGCCCACTTCAGTCGCCTAATTACAAGTTTTCCATGTTTCAGAAAGCGGTGAATCATTGTGTCTGTCAAACGTATCGGCGCCTTCCCTCGAGGTGGCAGGCTCGATGTTGTAAGTAGACCCAAAAAAGAGCAAACTGGCAGCGAGGTTTACTCATTTCTTCACCGAAAGAAAAGAAAAACTCATCACTTGTGTGCAGCTCCTCTCTGCACGGCGTTGTCCGACAGTGACAGTCAGCCAATCTCTGTCTTTATCAACTAAAAATGAGCTTTTATTCCGTAAAGCTTTCGCATTTTAATCAATTTAACCCCCCCACATCGATAAGTCCCGACAAGATGAAAAAGTTCAAGCATTTACGCCCATAACTTAAGCGAAAACAAGATAAGTGTAACTTGGGATTTCGGCCTTGTCAGAGCAGGAAGTAACTTGTAGGCGCCGCTTATCTCAAAGGAACACCCTGAACAAACATTAATATACTCACACGTCACTTTGTGAAAATATCACTGACTAACACGCTTTACTTACCGCTAAAACGTCCACCTTTAGTCTCTCCCTATATTGCCTGGTAGTTGTTCTGTCTCTATATTTTCTCAAGAGGTGTTAGAGCTGTACAGTAAGCGGTCGAACGAAACAGATCGAGAAAGTCCCGGGATTGTGAACTTCTGATTGGTCGAGACACAGCGTTTTCTCGAAGCCAATTGGCTGTTAGGCCTGTCGTCTGATTTGGCTGAGAACAGGATGTGGAAATTTCAACGCAAAAAGCGCAACTCCACCCAATCTAGTGGCAAACATCTGTCCGCAATTTTCGTAAGTGAGGGTGGAGGGAGCGCCGCATTCCAACGTGCGCTCCAGCGAGTTGGAACGCGTCCGAGGAATGACTGGCATTGACCGGTATGAGGAGCTTACTGTAGAGAAAAAAACACTTAAATTGACAAATAGCAGCGTGTTAAGTGCATCCTTAACTTCAGCTCAGCCCATCTGAACTGGAAGTGCCGAAGCTTTAAAGGACAGCTTTGCATGTACTGACAATTAAATCATGCATGAGGCGGCTTAAAACCTATGAGCATGTTGCAAACACTATTGGAAACGTGTTCATTTGAATTTTGCAAAAGGGTAACCATGTCTTGTGAAACAATCCAAACATTTGTTTTGAAAGAAATAGTTAAGATTCCATTGTAGCCATTTATTTTTGCTTCAAGGACCAACAGCATGTATAAAAATACAAATTCACTAGGTAATTTCACAAAAGCACACATCGACTATAAGTTCCCTTTTGGCTTTACACTCAATGTTCACCTTCAATTTTATGTAAATTCAAGGTGTATGCAGGGGAAGTAGGGTTAAGCAATCATCATCTTATTTCTCTTTTCAACATACTCAGCTGACTTATTGGATGGAAAGAATTTAAGACTTCCCTTATTTTGTCTTGTGATATATCTTGTGGTATTATAGTGCATTTCAAGCATGTTTCAGTCATTTAATTTCTTATATGCAACAGAGAGCAAAAGTGCCTCATTGCTAGATTTCCTGCATATGTTACAGTTGGTACAAACTTGAAATAATTTAAGTTCTTCAATGTAAATATTCATTGCATATAAAAAGCATTTCAATTTTACAGAGAGTGAACACAAATAAATAATCTGTTAAATCTACATTCAAACGATGGCTGCCGTGTATTTCAACACTTGTGGTACAACTGAAACAATTTGTTGAGATTTGATAGTAGATCAGTGATTTTACATGTTGGAAGACAGGCAAAATAGCTTTTTATCTGCAGCATATTTGGTGAAACTGTCCACTTCCACTGTATGTATGAACACAACAGTATTACCTCTTATGGATGGAGTTATAAAAATGCAAATCGTTCAATGTCCACTAGAGGGCGATGTAATTTAAAAGAATTCGGCACATGCCTAAAACCTTAAGAGAAAACCTAAGAAACTTCATCTGATTTTTTACCATCCACAGCAGCCTACACAGCTCTGTTCAGGTGTGAGTGTCAGTGCCGTGTGTTGACCCAGCTGAGTGTGTAGGAGCTGTGAGCATTTGCTACTGTCTGTTTCAGGACACTGTGACCCTCTCCTGCAAAACTGTCAACCAGCTTGAGTCCAGAAGCTTGAAGGCCCCGAAGGACACTGAACCAAAAGCGAAGCACTTCCTCATCGGTTCCTCCCACCTCAAACCCTGCCCACTGCAGGTGCACCGTGGCAACCAGATGATGGATGTTTTGAAGAGTTCCCTCCTCAATCCAGTTCTGGAAAACTCTCCACTCAGCACTTAAGAGGTCGGCATACAGAAAGTGGACCTAAAGAGAATACAGATGATAAAAACAAACTTCTGTCATGTGGATCTACATTATGATTAACTTATACTTATGTATAAAAATCATTGTTAAAATACCTAAATCCAAGAAGGCTACTATAATGCTTTCAATAAAACACACCTTTTTCTATTTTTTTTTACAAGGGATAGCTTTGCTGGAACTGACATACTGACTGTATATATAGTGATAACGTTGTAGCCAAGATTTGCGGGTAGAGTGCAACCTTACCACCTTCCTCCTCTAATGAGCCTAATATTTGAAAATCAAATGAAAGTTTTACGAAAAATATTCATCAAATGGATATCTTACTCAAAGCTAGGTATGTAACTCCCTCTTGTGGCTGTCAGATATAACTGGACCACTGAGTGATTCACTCACTTAAATTGTTGCCATGGCAGCCAGAGATGGCGCAGAGCCCTGTTGCTATGGTAACAGCCAAGTAAAAGAGCTTTCTGGGTATATTGGGGTAAAAAGACTCCAAGGTATGTTTGTTTGGCAGTGTTTCTCAAAATTTGTGTGTGTGTGTGTGTGTGTGTGCGCGCGTGCACGTGCGTGCATACACAAGTGTGTGTCTCTTACAGTGTGATGTCCCAAAGCTGCCATGATATCTGCCAGCGTTTGAGAAACACTACCCAGGTTGCCTCTTGTCTTGTGCCTGCGCCTCTTTGGCGCTCGCCACTCCAGCCACATCTTATGCTGGATGACACCGCCTCCGTTGCCATGGTTACTCTCCAAACTGTTGCCAAGGTGACTACCAGATGCATTGGACTTGCTGGGATCAAAACTGTGGACCTCGCATCGTAGCTGCAATACAGTTCTCAGAAAGTCTGCATCTCCTCCATCCATGCTGGAGAGACAAAGACAGGGAGGCAGGGGAGCACGGAGGTGGTTTGAAGATGATTGCATGCATGATTAAATATGCATTGCATTGCTTATTCCAGCTGTGTCAGTGATAGGAATGCACAAACACAAAAGTGGGATAAGTGCATGGGATACAGACATAGGGACGCACCTGAAGGAATATGCAACACACGGTCCATCTGCAGCTGGGAGGAGCCAGTCCTCAGCACACAGCAGCCAGTGAGCTGAAGCAGCAGGGAGCTGTGCTGCCTGAGCCTGCCCTGGAGATAAAACCCTGGAGCAATTCAACTGGGGGTGGACAGGAAAAGAGTGTCACATGAGATGGTCTGGATAAAGGTCTGAGCATTAAAATTCAAATGAGAAGAGAGAAAGTTAAGGAAAAAGTGGTTTCACAGTTAACCTTGTGGAATTTGGGAAGATGATTTCAGACAGAGACTGCTGAGTCTAAGTGAGCCAAATTATGTTTTCGCAATATTCATTTTGGACATTTTGACTTATACGCAGCACTGAGCAGTTGTAGAATGTCAAACAAAAACAGAACAATATTCCAGGTTTAACTAGTGGACGACAACTTTCCCTCTCAGTTCCCAGCACTTGGCGTTGCATAAGTCTCAGCTCTTGTTTGGGAGTTTCCAGTCTGGAGCTGAACATCTTTACGGGCGCCAGATTTGGCAGAATTCTGCTGCCAGCATATTGACAGCGCCTGACTGATCATATTACTGCTATGTTAACCCCCACGCTAGTCTGAGTTGTAGAAGTAGTTTCTAAAAGAGAAAAAAATAAAAACTTTTTTTTATTGATTGCTGTGAAGACTTGGCAAGATCTAACTTTTGGCTGCAGAATTTTTATGTCTCTTCTATGATGGAGAGTAGCTTGAAACCTTTAGGGAAGGAGTTTTATCTAAATGTTGGACAAGTGGTTAACCTTAGGGGAAGGACGTCCCCAAAAGACTCACAAATTCAAGCTGTCACAAGACGTGATTATAAAAACAGAACAGTAGAGGAAAAACTCAAATTCTGTTTCTCAACGGTATTTTTTTCTTCTTTTCAGTTTTACCTTTCTGTTAGTTGTTTCTCACGAAATGCAGGATAAAGTTTTGAAATTTCTCTGCATGTGAAAATTATCCAAATGAGTCATTCTTAGGAGGACATTTGGGTACGTTGTCCGCAGCTCTCTATTATTTGCAGCTTGTTAAGATGAGTGATAAAGCAGACAATTCACAAAAGTTTTAAGCCAAGAAGTTTTCTGGACAACTCAGTCCTGTTTGTGAGACATTAAAATATGTAGCGATGAATTTGGATGTTTTATGACACTTTTTTTTTGTATTTATTGCTTCCACGTAGAAGACCCTTTAGAGTAAGATATTTTAATTTGACAACACTGTGTATGAGATGATGTTCTGTGTAGCCTACCTGCGGCCTTGTGATGTACATGATGAAACGATTGAGTTCTGTGGTGAAGGACGGCTTGTCCGCCGCCCACAACTGCACCTCCACTGCTCTGGGTCCCGCCTGGGAGCATGCATACACACCGTATATCAATATATAGAAACTACAGTGTAAGAAGTGCCAACAGATCCAAGGGAATTTGGATGGAGGGTGAATAATGAATAGACATGACAGTAAGTGTGATGTGAGTGCTGAGCAGAAAGGTCACAGTGGCTGACCTCAGGCTTGCTGGTATTTGCCCGAGGCTCTTTAACATACACAAACACTAACTCAGACCCGTCACTCCACTCCAAACAATGAACCCTGTGGTCACCATGACAACCTCTGTGGAGCGGGGGGGGGGGGGGGGGGGGGTACACTAGAATGAGTCAGAGAGTTTTAGCCTTGGGCAGATAAAGAAAGAAAGAGTGAGAGAAGAGAAAGGGAGACTGAAAGACAGAAAGAAAGAGACTGAAAGAGGGTGTGAGGAGTGAAGGGAGGTAGGGTTTGGGGTTAAGAGCGGACAGATACACCCACACACAAATCCACAAACACAGATGGATGCTGAAGCACCGTGCAACCAAAGGGCACAGACAAAACACAGGGCAGCTGTCATCTCTCTCTGGTCTGGGGTCAGCACTGTGCTTGCCCTTTGCCCTCACCTGTTCTGTCACGTCGATAATAATTCACAGAGCTGTGCACAAAGAGGCCAAACATAAAATGGATGAGCACACCATCAAGAGCTTTACATCTCTTGATGGGGGGCTTTTTTTGCATTCTGCAGCAAAGCAGGTAAACTGCACAATCTCTGCATCTGCATCAATGGATTTTGAAACAATGGGCCTCTGGGCACAGACGTCTGTAAAAGGCTCCCAACTTGTTCCAACAGAGACCACAGCACCCTGGCTGTTTGGTGTTGGCTTGTTTTGTGTGTCCAACTGTGTGTCATCGCAGTGCAGTTTTAGTTTAACAGAAATTTACCATCTCTTGATGGTAAATTTCTCCTGGTTGTTTTGTGTCTCAAACTGGTGATTTTTTTCAGTCTCTTTGCGCTCACAGGCATCTTTTGTGGTTTAGTCTCTTTCTCTGTCAAAGGACAGGTTTTAAAAAGCCAACTTCTTGTCTTTAAGCATCAAAATGTCTTGGGCATCCAGACCCCTCAAGTCCACTGGGACAGGTTTACACAGTAAAGCCGCTTTTAGTTTTTATGCTCCCCACCTGTGGAACAGGCTTCTTGAAGTGAGAGCAGATAAAACTTTAAGCTTGTTTAAATCAGGTCTTAAAGCATTAATTCCAACACCTTTTAAGGAAATTGGATATGATTATATATATATATATATATATATATATATAAAAAAGTATTCTTTAGCTGAATGTTAATAAAAAAAAATGTCCACACAATTAGCTGCATGGGTAAGTGTTTCCTTTTTTTGTTGCAAATCTATTCTTTTCATTGGTTTGCTGTTGCTTTTTTCAGTATGTGATGTTCTTTGATCACATTCGACATATTCAGCTTCTTTATTTGTTTTTGTACAGTAAATATGCTGTGCAAATAAACCCGCCGTGCCTTTAGGCTACTACTAGAGTTTAAATTCTGTGCATATCACAATGTGTGCAAAGAAAAGTAATATGGCAAAAGTAAAAAAAAAAAAAAACCATCTGTAAACATGAATCCTTCTGTGGGTTACTGTGGGTCAGAAGGATATTTTGTGTCAAAAGTGTGAGTCCACACTCACAAGTGTGATTCGTCTGTGTCAAAAATGTGACGTAAGCACTCAGAAACACCTCAGTTCAACTTTATACAAACCTGGCGCTCGTGCCTCTCGTTCTCATCCTCATACGCTCGTGCCCCCACCCTCATTTCCCCGTCCTCCTCCTCTTCCTCCTCCTCCTCCCTTTCCACACCGGTTCGATGGGACTGGGCCTCACGTTGAATTGAGCTCCTCTCCGGTTCGATGCTGATAACGGAAAACGCGACCGCTCCGTCCCGCTCCTCCGCCCCCACCCACAAGCGCGCGGCTCCAGGTAACCGCGAGCCGACGACGAGAAGCTGCAGGGCGAGGAGAACCGGCGGGATTAAAAGCAGAGGTATTGCCGAGCGGAGGGAGAAACTACCGAGGCCCCGCATACCTCCTCAGTGGCGGCACCGGGGACCGGCGAACATCTCCGGCGCTTTTCCTTGTAATTCAACTTTTTCAGCTCTCTCCTTTTTCTCTCTCTCTCTCTCTCGAGGGCAGTGAGGAAAGTCCCAGCTGAGTCCTCCTCCTGCCTCCACGACCTCCTCCTCCTCCCCCCCAGGGGGAAAGTTGTGATGACGAAGCGCATTCCTCGGTCACCGGTGCCCTTCTTAGAGACAGTCGTTTTATTTATTTGTTTATTTATTTATTTATTTTTACCCCAAATGAACTCAGGGTTGACAATGGACAGAAGTGTGAAGAAAAAAACAGCTTCCTGACAGTTAGTAAGCAAACAAACCGAAGCCTCACACTAGAATGTCCAAACTAACAGTTGTTGGTAGGTTTTGTTCATACATCAATCACGGACTTGTTAGTCCTCTGCCAAACTGCTAGGCCTAAAAGCAGTGACTTGGACATAGCTCAACTGATATTTCTGGTTGCTAATTATCATCAATATTTGAATAAGTAATAAAAACGACCAAACAAAGAAAATAGAGCAAAGGCACTGAGTGGTTGTTCAGATTACCCTAATAACCCCACATTAGATTACAGGACTGAGTTAAGATGCTTTAATTTGATATTTTGTGCGACTTAGCCTCCTCTTTATATCAGATGGAAATGATTTGATTTATCATGGGCATGGACAGAAGCGCAGGCCTTCCTTTCTCAGGTCTGGCTTTATCTTGCAAAAACTCAGAAACAGACAGAGTTCCAGTGACTATAAAGAGACACGCAAAAAAATGACCAGTGTGATCTTAAAGAAAAGGTTCAAAGAGGTGTGGAAAATCTAAAAGAAATAAATAAGGCTAATAAATAAGACTTAAAAATGATCACAAAAGCTCAAAGACAGTTCAGATCACAAAAAAACACCCCGAATGATCCTCGAGAGAATAACATTTACGATGAAAAGCAACAGAAGGATCCATATGACACACACAGTGACCAAGTGTGTGATGGGTATATCCATGTCTGTGCCCATAATCAGTCAATGTACTGAAAAGATACCATTTCTCATACACTAACATTATGATTAGTACATAATGATAGTATAAAAAACACTGAGTAAAGTTGTTTAAGTAACTTGACCAGACCTGATCAGAGCATTATCTGCTGTTTCTACACTGTAATGAGCACTTTTCATGCTGCAAATGCATTTAGAGTTATCTGGATTTGTCGTATTTCGTGTTAGGTGTGCTGCGTTTAAAGGTGGACAAAAACTTTTTAGTCTTCTAAAAAGCAGTCAGTGATCAATACAGCTACCTCTTCTTCAAAGTCAGCCCAGCGCCCTCCTTTCACGGTGACAGTTTCTTGACGTGTTTACAAACAGCTTTCAATGAGGTAGCAACCGCAACCCCCCCATAATACTGTCGAAAAGGGGGTGTGTTTTTTTTCCCTCCACCATAAATTTCATGTTTGACACAGACCACGGACTCTTTAGGGTTTAAATCAGGTGACAAAAAGAGCGAGGCCATTATTCAGCCGTCTTTGAGATCTTTGTTGGCTGGCAAAACGTTGGTGGAGATGGAAGCGCAGGACGAGCACTGCTCTTCTGAAACATCTCAGTGGCCTTGTGTGCTGTGGACTTTTTCGTGTAAGTCTAGTTATAGAAAGTAACTCCAGAAAACTGGCAGCAGGTTTGGGAGCAGGTTTTCAGTCCGTATTCGGTGCAAAAATGCCCAACGAGCTTCTCTTTATTATAGCAACCAACACCAGTACCCCTCCTTTACCTTGTTGGCTCCTGACTCAAAGAGTTGCGCGGTGATCAATCAATGATGCAGCAACAGTCCATCAAACTGTCATCAGGGATTCCTTGGCCTGTTCTTGACATTTCAACCTTTGAATTTTATTCAGCGGTAGTCGTATTTCAGCCTTCTTTACCTTGACTGTGTCTCTGACCACTTGGCACCATGTATTTCTGGACACTTGTGTTGGGTGGCAGACCTGGAATATGTTGGCACTGGAGGACGATGAGTTCTCGCCAGCTTTACTGTGAAATGCTCGCAAATAATTTGCAGTTTATTTGAGCCTCCCGCGTGCACTTCAGTGACCCTGTTGATGATTTGCAAATTTGAAGATGCTCAACTGGCCAGAGGTCGCGCCTCAGTAGATCAAATAGTTTAGTGTTGCATCTGTCTGAAAGGCACCGCACTATTTCTAATTTTCATTACCGGTTAAGTATCTTTTGAGAGACCTTAATAAAAGCAGACCAAGCTCCTCACCTCATGAAAATGGCTGTAAACCGAGAAGCATTCAGTTTGGTTTGGAAAGAGAAAAAATGTGCATAAAAGTAACGGTAAAGTCAGAATGGTTCCGAATGCAGTATGAAATCTGCATTCATGAGAGAAATAATATGTAGCTCATAAAATACTGTCCACTACAAAAAGTCTTAAAATCTGCAAAATGTTCAATTTTAACTGCTTTTAGCGGCTACTTAAGGATAAATATTGGCCGTCGTTGAGAAATAATGGGATGTCGTTTTGGTTCCAGCTGGCTATGATTTTGTTAAACACTCTCGTGCAAATAAGATGGTGAAATTCTATACAAATGCAGCGCAACAGAGAAGTCTGAAGGCGAGGGGTCGCTCTGCACCCTCCCCCTCTCTGTCTGTCATGTAATGTTGTTGACAGAACGTGTCCCCCTCCGCCATACAGTGGAATGTCACAGCAAACACATTTCCTCCGGCCATGTCTGAGTCTATTTAGTCAGCCTGTTGACAAACTGTACACAATCTGCAACCCGTAAACTTCCCCCATCTGCTTTTGTTCTCTCGCTTTCTCTGCGTCTGTCTGGCACACACACAGTCACACAAGCTGCAGATGTACAATATTTGCTGTATAACAGCATGTTTCTCTCCGAGGACATGAAACGAGACCGGGGTCCTTTTCAGTGAGCTCTCTGGTACCACTAGCCTTTACTTTGTGCTTCGATTCATTTCCTTATTTGGATTGCAAAATGCTGAAACTACAGTATTGGGCTTTCTTTTGTTTTTTTTTGTTTCAGTGGCTTTAAAGCCTCGTCAACACCCTTTTTCTGATTTCCTTCTTTCAGTCTGGTTTCTTTTCCCTCGAACACATCTTCCACCCCTCTGCTCGTCATCCATTCCTCTCCTCCCCTCCCTTTCACTCCCTGTCGAATTGTGTCCTTGACTGAACTCACTCGCTCACAGTCCCAGACTGCCTGGGCAAAGCCCAAGACTCACGGAGGCTCTAAATCACACGCACACTCAAACTTGATCCCACCACTCCTTATCTGTTTAAGAAGCTGCACGCCACAGACACGATTACCAATGGCAAGAACATAATGTGTATTTAAATATTTTGCACCTCAGATACATACATGATATGTAACAGACAGATATACATTTTTTTTCATCACAAAAACCACCAAACAACACAAGACCACAGAAAAAGAAGGGAGAGAGTGAAAGAAAGAATGAGGCCCCGTCAAGACTTTTGGCGTCACGGGAGCTTGACTCCTTTTGACCCCAGCAGCACTCGCACACACCCACACACACACACACACACACAAACAATATGCACACAAACGCACAAATACATGCACCACTGCAGTCACACAAATGTGTCCTCTGCCTCACATTCACACACAGAAAACAAAGTCTCTTTGGGGCTGTTGTGTAATTTCAATGTCTCTTTCCCTTGTAGTTAAAACAGCAAAACACAGGATGTCGAGTCTCCATGCTGCAGTCCTCCCCCCCTCAGAGCAGAGAAACCACAGCAGAACGCAGATGATGGGCCCTCAGAGCGCAGAGAGGCCCCCTGGCTTGGAGCGGGAGTCATATGTACAGATGCTGGTATTTTAAGAGCACAAACTGATCAAGTCCACTTTTCTCTTGAAGGACACAACACAAGGAGTGCACAGAGCAGGACATTTGCTAGGCTCATGGTATTCAAAAAGTTGATTTGGGCTCAGATGCGGCTCAGGCTGGGGCACAGGACAGTTAGGTGATTTGAGTGCAGAACACGGTTGCTGGTTTAGCAGAGGAGGGGAAGTTCTGAGACAACAGAGAAGAGAAACAAAAAGAATTGAGAGAAAGCAGCGCTATCCCAGTTTGTCTGTGCTGCAGATGCACAGAAAAGAAATGGATAGATTTGGTGAGATACTGCATGTGTCACAGACGGACTCAAAGGGATGTGGAAATGGTTTCGTCTCTGTCCATGAGCGTCTGGTATTCATCTGTCGGCTCCTCTTAGCTGTTCCCACGTTCCAGTGCAGAGAGTGCTCATGTATGATTTTATGTGTATGGGTTAGGTAGTGATTTCATCTGCGCATGCGTGTCTGTTCATATGTGTGTTTGCATTTGCTTCTGTGTGTATTTGTGCGTGTGCATGCTTCAGAATGTGAGTTGATCTTGATTGTCAATGCCGGAGAATTAAAGCTTTACTGTCCAAAGCTGGCAGCTAAATTCTCACCCTTCACATCACAGTCTCTCTCAAAGAAGAAGTCCCCTTAAATTAAAAAAAAAAAAGGAAAAATGTTTGCAAATCTGTAAAAGCTTGGATTGAATGCACCTGAAAAAGATAACAAAGAGAGGGAGAGAAAAAGAGATGAGACGAAGAAAAACGATTAACATGAGACAGTTCTTACTTTAATGAAAGCACACTTTCCTACAAGCAAAGGCACATCTATAAGTAACTGTTATTGCTCTGTTGCACATAGTTATTTATGAACTTTTTATTAAATAAATTGCTGACTCACAGCTGCAATAAGAGAAGATTGGAAGAATAGTTTCGAAATTACAGCCCTGTAACATGTAACTCCCTTTTTTTCAAATTTCTATTTTATTATTATTCTATTATGTTGGCTAGAAATAAAATAAAATACAATGACCTCCTGCAGTCTGGAGCCCACGGACAACGATGGGCTTTCACTGTATCTGCTTTTAGTTGTTGTTCGAATGTGGGTCCTTCTGCCTGTGGTTTTGTCTTCAGCGAGTAAAATACTGCTTGACCAGGTTAAAAGCAGGTAACTGTTTTAGCCATCGCAGAGTGTTTAACTTCTTTACCATCAGCAGTTCCTTGGTTGTTTTCACATTATGTTTTGGATTGCTGTCCATGTTTACCGCAAATCACTGTTCAGGCAGCTTTGTAGGCAGTATAACCCAAGACTCCTCAGAATTCATCTGTCTTCAATTCATCTGCCTTCCAGAGAGATAGATAGAGAGATATATCCTATATTGTTGCTGTATATTAGTATACAATGAAATTCAGTCTCTAGCAAAAGCATTCACTTTAGCAGCTTAAGAAGTGTTTAGGAGCTGCAGTGACTATGTGCAATAGCATCTTCATGACCCTTCTTCTGTCATGTCATTAATAAACACTAGTGACCAAGTATCAGTGAAGGCCATCATCCTCCAGGTGTTGTATAGATGATGCTAAATGTTTGAGATCATGAGCAATCCCAGATATGAAACCTTTGAATTTTTTGCACCTTGTAGTAAACCTATTCACCTATTAATTTAAGCCACATGGGGCTCAGTGGGTGGTTGTCTTCCATCTGGAAGATTAGCAGTTCAATCTCAAGCATCTCAACCTCTTGATGTGTCCTCGAATAAAACACTGATCTTTGCCCAATATGTTAATATGTGTGTGACTGTAGCCTCGCTGGCCCTACACCGCAGTTTTACAGAGGTAAGTGCCCCCTTTTAGGTCATCTAGGTCCTCAACTAGGGCATTTTTGGGTCACTTGGAAAGCTATATGATAACCAGTGTTGGGAGTAACGGCGTTTAAGTATAACGGCGTTACTAACGGAGTAATCTAATTATTTACTTTCCCCATCGTTACAACGCCGTTATCGTTACTGAGAATATAAAGTGGCGCGTTACTACAATTTGGTTGTAGGCTTTAGGGTACACATCATTTGCATGCTGCCTGGAGAAAGCAGGGGTGGGGATGATGACACCGTTGCAAATGCGATGATGATTGGCTGTGTGGGCTGATGATGATTGGCTGGGTGAGCGGATGCCCTGCTCACGCTGTCTCACTGCACGCGCTGACTACTACTACTACTAAACACACACAACACAGCGACAATGGCGACGAGCCAGGAAGTTCAAAGGTAGCGTTCTCTAACTGGAAGTACCAGCACTACTTCTCACTCGTGAAGATAAAAGGCAAGAATGTTTATGTAACATGCACGCTATGCCCAGGGAAAAAAACTTTATCCACGTCTGCCTCAAGTAACTCAAATCTAATGAAGCACCTCACATCAACCCATGCGAATATGAAGCACTTGTTGCTTCTGCAGCTGCTAACCCAACCCCAAGCCCAAATGCAGCTAGCATGAGCCCCAGCGCAGGAGACGGAGCCACTCGAAAACAAACAACACTCGATTTTTGGGGTCAGAAACAGGTGACCACCATCTCCATTTTATATTCAATATTTATGTTTTTATTTCTATGCATCATATGGCAGGCTGCAATCTATTGAGTTCAAATAAATACCGAATGTTCTAAATGACTGTATATAGTGTTTTTATTCTTCAGTCAGTTAATATAAACATATTTGATGTTAAAGATGTTATAGAACGTAACAGCGTTATAGAACATAAAAAATAACGCCACAGTTACTTTGCTGAGTAACTAATTACTTTTACAATGTGGTAAAAGTAATCCGAGACCATGGTCTTCGGCCGGAAAAGGTCGGAATGCTCTTTCCGGGTCGGGAATGAGATCCTTCCCCAAGTGGAGGAGTTCAAGTATCTCGGGGTCTTGTTCACGAGTGAGGGACGAATGGAGCAGGAGATTGACAGGCAGATCGGTGCGGCGTCTGCATTGATGTGGGCTCTGCACCGGCCCGTCGTGGTGAAGAAGGAGCTGAGCCAGAAGGCGAAGCTCTCGATTTACCGGTCAATCTATGTTCCTACCCTCACCTATGGTCACGAGCTGTGGGTAGTGACCGAAAGAATGATATCGCGAATACAAGCGGCCGAAATGAGTTTCCTCCGCAGGGTGTCTGGGCTCTCCCTTAGAGATAGGGTGAGAAGCTCGGTCATCCAGGAGGGGCTCGGAGTAGAACCGCTGCTCCTCCGCATCGAGAGGAGTCAGATGAGGTGGCTCGGGCATCTGGTTAGGATGCCTCCTGGACGCCTCCCTGGTGAGGTGTTCCGGGCCCGTCCCACTGGGAGGAGGCCCCGGGGAAAACCCAGGACACGTTGGAGAGACTATGTTTCTCGGCTGGCCTGGGAACGCCTCGGGGTCCCCCCAGAAGAGCTGGAGGAAGTGGCCGGGGACAGGGACGTCTGGGTCTCTTTGCTCAAGCTGCTCCCCCCGCGACCCGATCCCCGGACCAGCGGAAGATAATGGATGGATGGATGGTAACTGAGTTACTAACTCAATTACTTTTTGGGAGCAGTAACTAGTAACTGTAACTAATTACTTTTTAAAAGTAACTTGACCAACACTGATAATAACTATTCCTTGAGCTCCAAAAGAGGTATTGGGATCGGGCCGTATAATAAGATGAGTGTGTGAGTTATTAAAAAACTAATTTTAAGGCATTTTGTAGAACCTGCACAAGATTAAAAAGGTACCATATAAATGTGGACCATGTACCATTTAGACTTGTATAATTCCTTCTGGTGGTGCGCTTGTAAAGCATTTTTTTCTACACCAAAGAAAGGCTCGTGTGATCATCCATCACAGTTGTTTAAGGTGGATGTCCAGACCTCTAAGTTGCCAAGCTAACTGGACCATTCTTTTCACAATGTACCAAAATGTTGATTTGGCCTTTCCCAATGTTCTTCAGCACTCTCTGATGGCCTGTTTCATTCGCACTGAAAACTCCTTCGATCATATGTTGTGGGTTCACAGCAACAAGCTCCAGACTGTATTTCTAATCGCTTGCTACATTTTGAATGTGACTTTCATCAGTTTGCAGCAGAAAGTCTGCACAGAGGCACAGAGTATAGAGCAGGTATTACTGAGCTCTTTTAGAAGGCTCATGTGAGCCATGTTTACAGTGTTGTTTACAGTGGGGGGCACAGTAAAACTGTTTTACAGACTGTGATGACACAGTCCAATACCCCCTCAATGGTCTTTTTAGTATCTGGAATAAAACAGATTTATTATATTGGTTGTTTTATTGTATCTTTGAGCATATTTCATGTTTCCCGTTGTGTTGCCTTAAGCCTTACTTGGTAAAAAAAATTAGCTTATGCCTACAAATGTTTGATTTGTGTTAAAGGCTTTAATATATTTGATGAATGGTCACTAAGTCACTAAAACATGAACTGTTCTATATATTATTGAATGAAAATACTGTTGCCTTTATCGTTGATAACTATGACGACTTGTGTCAGTGATTCAATTCGTTGTTTTTTTTTTAACCATCACATGATTTCAAATCAATTAAATAGCAATAAAATAATTTTACAATAATTTTACTTTGTAAGTAATTAATTATTACTTTGATTATAGTGACAATAATCAGTTTGACAGTGGCCCTAATGTTGATATGAAATATCAAATCCCACCTGCTGTTACAGGCTGGTGACGCTGAAGCTGTCGTCATTGGCTGGGTCCAGGAGTTGGCACAGCACCCCACCACCTTGAGGTGCCTGGGAGGGGTAGCGGTGTCCCATGCTCTGATAGGATTGCTGAGGCAGGGAGTAGCCACCAGTGTCCTCCTGGTGAGGCGAGGAGTCCATAGGAGGTTTGGGGTACGGGGAGTGAGGCAAGGGGCCCTGGCGATGGCCTGTGCTCATAGCGTTGGGGGTCATATCCCGCTTGTGATGGGTCATGGCGGAGGGAGGGCTGCGCTCTTCGTAAAGCGCGTTTGTTGAATGAGAGTGCAGGCTGGGACTGGGGTTAGAGTGTGAATGGGAGGGGAGGTGTGTGTTATTTGAGTGGGAGAGGAGGTTGCTCTGGAGGTGTGAGGTGGGATGTGTGTTCAGGTTTGTGTGGGGCTGGGTACTGTGATGATGCGTGTCATGGGGAGTCATGTGTGTCAATGTGTTTGTGGCTGGGCTAGTAAGGGAATTAGCATGTGTATTTCCATGAGGACTTGCATGTGGGTTGCTGTGTGCATGCAAGCCTGTATTTGGATGGGTGTGTGGGCTGGGACTGCCGCTGTGCGATGTCTGTCCGTACCAATAGGGGGAGCTGCAGTAGCTGGGGGAGTCGTACTGCGAAAACTGGGGCTCTTTTGGAGGTGGGCGGTGTGAGGGACTGAGCGCTGTGCCGCAGTGGGGAGTTAACCGTGGTGAGGGGGAGCAGGAGGGTGAGAAGGTCCTGGAGGGGGCGAGGTGGTAAGACTGGGGCGGAGGAGGGGTGGGCTTGGGAGGGTAAGGGGGAGATGAGACACTAGGTGAGAGGGAGGACGATGACTCACCAGGGTATAAGGCTGGATATCGCTCCTCAGAGGATGGTGTGGAGGGGTGGGCTGAATAAGGAGAGGGGTACTCAAAGGGGTCCTGGAGGTAGCTGGAAGGTGGTGCAGGATTAGGAGTGGCCAGCGGAGAGAGGCTGCTACTGTCTCCGCTGTAATAATCCAGCCCCTCCTGGAACAAACCAGACCCATCTGGACCTCCAGCAGACAATACTAGTCCCACTCCTGATGCAGGGGCAGCCTTGCCCCTGCCTTTGGACCCTGATGGCCGCTCTCTCTGACAGGGAGACAGACCCCCTCTTCCCCCTCTAGACCCTCTGCCTCGTCCGCCAATCCCTCCCCGTTTTGGTCCAGGAGCAGGTGTTGGGGAGGGACTGGATGGGGAATCAGAGTGTAAAGCAGAGCCCCCTTCTTTTTCTAATTGTGGTTCAGTCCGTTTCCTGCGACCACGGCCGGCTTTGCTGCTTACCCCGCTTTGGAAAAGAACATTCTGGCTCCAGTTATACGACGGCCCTGAAGCACCGTCGTGCCAGTCCATCATCAACTTCTCCAGACTGGACAGACTTGATTGGCCCCCTTCTCCAGGAATAGGCACAGTGTCATTCTGCTTGTAGATGCCACCTGTGGAGCTGGGGCCACTACTTGTGGCTGCAGAGCCAAGATGTGAAGAGTCAGAGGACGATTCTGATAGACTTTCAGGAAACGGTTGTCGCTTTGCCTTCTGAGGGGTGTAGTTTGAGATATCCAAGATATCTTTGGACTCATTGGAGCCATATTCACTATAGCCGTGATACTGAGATCCAAAGTTATCTGTTGGCCAGGCGCCATAACCTTGTCTGGAAAAAGAGAATATAATAAATCATATTATAAAACACTACAATAATACTTGAGAAATTACATGTTTGTTGCAGTTACACCAACCAGCAATAATTACATCTTGATTTAGAATTTGTATAATTGATTTAATTATTTACCTGTAGCTCCATTGATTGGAGTTGTACTGCTTGTAACCCTCTGGCGAAGAGGAGCTGAAGGGGCTACTTTTGGCCACAGACATGTACCCTCCTCCCGGCGATGTTGGTCCTGCTGAATCTCCCCGCACCATGGAGGAATGGCTTACTGCAGGATATCCACTAAAACCCCGCTTGGCTGCAGTCTGGTAGCTAGAATAACCCATGTGACCTACTGGGGTGACCTTACCACTGCTGTGACCAGAGCCGTATGCAAAACTACAGTCTGATGGCCTCTGTACAACTGCAGGAGAAGCGCAGGAGTAGCCAGAGGAGAAGTGACCATAAGAGGCAGGATGGGGGGAGCTAGGAGAGTGTGAGAGAGATGGAGGGGTTGATTTAGGATAGGTAGAAGTAGTGGGGGATGTTTGAGCCAGGCTTCCATAGCTAAATAAAGGTCTGGCTGAGGAGCAGTGTGCCTGAGCTGAACCCTCCACCCCAGAACCTGCAACCTTAGCGCTCCACTTAGGGAATGCGGGGGACCAGCTGTGACCAGCAGCTGGGCTGGATGGCTCAAAACCAGGTGTGGATGATGCTTTGCGGGGTTCTGACTGTGATGAGGAGATGTCCAGCAGGTCTGATGAGTCATCAGAGTCGAGCAGTGATCGAAAGTAACCAGCAAAAAGGCCCTGTGAGTCCTCCCCGGCTGGCCCAACCCCTCTGCTTCCTCCTGGACTACTGTAGACACCTCCCCGTCCAACCTCCAAAGAGGAAAAGCCACCCCGTGGGGATCCACAGAGCTGATACCCACCTAAACCTTTCTCCTTATGCATAGGCCCCTCTTCCCCCCAGCCTCCTGCCCCGTTTGGCCAGTCCTGCCCCATGGACATCCCACCCCCTTTAAATGCACCATTTTTCCTCATACGTCTTTTTTTGACAATTTTCTCGCCTCCAGGTTCTGCTCCCACCATACCCCCTCCCCTGCCTACCCCTCTTCCACCCATACCCTTCCCCCTTTTCCTGGGTAATCCATGCTCAGACAGGGGGCTTACTTTCCGCTTTTTTCCAATAGATTCAAAGAAGTCGCTGAAGGTGCTCTTCGTGCACACACTGCCCCCGACCCCCCCTGCTGCACCTCCACCCCTTCCAAGCCCCCCTCCTCTGCCACCCCTGGGGCGTCTAAACCCAGTGAGCCTGTGGAGCAGTGTGGATATTCCAGGGTTTTCCAAGGGTGCATGAAAGCTTTCTGGCTCACTAGGTGTCCAGCAACGAGGAGGAGAACTGCGACCAGTGGTGGGGGGCTGGCGGTTTAAAAAGGCCAGCTTGGAGAGAACATCCCCATATTCTGTTTTCACATCATTTGTATCATTAACATAGGACGGATATGGTAAAGGGAGTTTAGTCCGACGTCGCCTCCGAGGCTTCTTGGGCTGGTCTCCAGTAGCACCAGCAGTCCCAGCATTTGGAAGCTCGCCCTGTATTCCTGGCAAAGCCTGTTTTGGTGGTCGTCCTCGTCTGCGTTTGAGAATAACAGGGAGCTCCCCAGGAGGGAACATCACCATAACACTTTTCCCATTGTTCTTCATGCGAAGAAGGGCAGTTGGCTCTCGAACAGCCTCAGAACCCTCTAGACTGCCATCATTACTTTTCTCTGTCCCTGTAACTGTCTCCAAATTAGAAATTTTGTAGCTCTTCTGCCGGCGGCTAAGGCTGACAGGAATGCGAGCTACCTTCACAACAATCTTCCTCACCTGTAAAGTAGAGACAAACATAAAACATGTGCAACTGCAAATTGTTTAAACATCCTTTCATGCAAGGTATGAAATTTCAATTAATATCAAGAAGAAACTGGAGTGTAATGTAATCATTAATCAACTTACACCGACAAAACGCCCTCGTCTGCTGTTATTGGGAAGACACACCCCCAACTCTGCAACAGGTTTTTCCCTCACAGTCAGCAGAGGTGCAGAGAGAGCAGATGCAAATGGGAGAGATGGGGTAGCACGATGGTGCATGGCTTGGGCTGCCTGACGCTGTTTCATTATGCTCTTAGGAGCTGCTTTATGGACAGATTTCAGTGGTGGCCTACACCTTGATTTAGGTCCAGGTTTATGCCCAAGTCTGGGCCCAGGCTTAGGTACAGATTTAAGAGCAGGTTTGGGGACAGTTAGAGCAAGAGCTATGTCTGTATGACAGGTAGGTGTGGGGAGAACAGCCTCCACAGTTGAATGCTCCTCTTTATCACCAACCGCCACCTCCTCCTCTTTAACTTTCCAGATCCTCTCTTCTAATATTTCCTCCTCCTCCTCTCCTCCCCGCTCCATCTCCACTCGCTTTTCCCCATCCTCTATGCTTCGGCGCAGGCGGGAGGATTTGCGCAGGTGACAGGGGAATCGAGGACGCCCAGAGCTGCGGAGTGCATACTTCTTTTCTGTCTCTACAGGAAGAGGACAGGAGCCTGTGTTTTGGTTTGGATCAGTAGGTACTGGACAAAAGGTTGATGGCGGGTCTGTCTGCACAGTCTGGAGAGGGGCTGCCAGCTGATTGGTTAAGGCAGGATGATTGCCAAGTGTCAAAGACAAGGGCTGAGGTGAGGTTGGGTGTATGGCCTCTGATGTGACAGCTTTGGATAGTTTTGGGTCTAGAGAACCTGTGAGGGTGTTGATTTCCATGTGTCCAAAGTTGTCCATGTGTGTGTGTGAAAGAGCTTGTGCATGCACTTCTGGGTCTATGTGTGTTTGCATGTTTCTGAGTGTCTCTGCAATTGTATGTGTCTCAGTGGTTATTTGAGTCTCAATGTGCCCCCCCCGACAGGTGCTGTGCCCAAGCCCTCCCTGCAGATGGACGCCGTTGGACAAGGCGGATGGAGAGGTGGGGGGAATGTGATCAGGTGTCACCGATGCCAGTCCATCACGAGAGGGATCCTGAAACCCCCCATGAAGCTCAAACTCCCTTGTCCAGAACTCAGGTTCTTCCAGCCCCTCAAGCCCTGCCACGCAGGCCTTCTCCTCAGGCTGAGTCTCACCACAGCCCACTGGAGCCCCAGTTTGGTCTGAATGCAGATGTTCCGATAAGCCGCTCATTCAGTGAACAGTTTAGCTGGTAGTAAGGCAGAAAAAAAGGGGGCGTTTCCAGCTGTCTGTAAATGAGAACTTCCTCTTTGTAGCTGTCCACTAACAGCTGACAGGACTAGAACGTTTAAACACCTAAGGACAGAAAAAAGATCAAATAAAATCATCAACAAGATAGGAAGTCTGTTAACATCTCTCAGTTGAATTTATAGCATTTAATCAAAATTTGTTTCTGATCTACAACATACTGGTTAACATGCTGCATATCCAAAATCAAACTTTTGCACCATAGATAGGACTGTACTTGTGTGATAAAGTCCTCAATATATCTGGCAACGGGCCATAAAGCTACTTTGTAACACACCCTCTTCTATTAACTGTGCCACCCACACAGCAGCATTACAACATTAGATTACATTTACCATTCATATTCTGTTCAGTCGGGTTGCTTTTACCGAATAATCGTGGCGCTGATTTTGATTCTGAGTTGAGCCTCACTCTGTCTGCCTGACTGGCTCTGTTCTGCAGGGGATCATTGGGTCATCAATACTGCAGTGGAGAGCTCACATACTTCTCTCTCTTCCCTCTGCTTCTCTCGTTTGGCCATGGTTGCTACAGGGAAAGAAAGACACAAAGACAGAGACAGACAGAGGAAGGGACAGGAAGGGAGTGGAAGAACGTGGTGGAGAAAGAAAGGCGTGTGGAGGAGGGTGGAGTAAAAGGAAAAAGAGAATAGTAAATTAGTACATGATGTCACGGCACGCATGGGGCCAGACTCGAATCAGTATTTTGGAGAGGACTGCAACATCTCACATCAGACGCAATTATTTCGGAGGATGACTTGCAGTATAAATCTTTAAAGTTAAATTGTAGTTCTCTTCTTGTGTGTTACAGCAGATTAAAGGTACATAAGTAAGGCATCTGACTGGATTTCCACACATACTGTTAATCATAATGACATGTTCATGGTTGTGTACACGACTGAGTACATTTTACACATATTAATCTTACCACATTTGAGTGAGTGAATGCACAATTTGAAAATTAAACACACGAAAAGACCTACATTATAACAAACAACTGGATAGTAGTGAAACGCATAAGCACACAAACTGTCACATTTTGACAAAATTATGCAAATTTATAACAGAGAACTAGACCTGGTGGGTGCAACAAGAACAGGAATGTGTGAATAATCACTGCCACCAGGGGGAAGCAGAGAGGTGACAAACAGAGGTGTAAAGAGGATGGAGAGATGAAGGTGACACAAAGACAAGAACGATGGAGGGAATACAAAAAAAAGAGAAGAGGAGAAGTACAGAGAGCCAGAACAGACAGAAGTATTATGAAACCCTGGACCACATGTGCTGCCTGACATGCACGTCAAACACAAGTGCAAGCAAGCTTGCAACATTTGCAAGCAGATATGCGCGCTGCTGGCTCCAAGACTGTAGAACACAGTCCACATTCAACACAATTATGTCCATCGTCAGATCGCTCTGCCTCCCTCTAAAACATATGGCTCTGATTAGGAGGAGGGGAGGAGGACTGACAGCAAGAGAGGGGAGTGGGTGAGAGACATGAGAATGAGTGAATTAATGTGTGTGACTGTATGAAAAGGAAAGAGGCAGAGGAAGCACAAGATGTGATTGAGTGGACGCACAGAGAGAGGCAGAGTGATTTGAGCGGTTTTGAAAAAAAGACTAGGAAAAGTTGCAAAGGAGCAAGAATAGGAGGGTAAAGCAGAAGAAGAGAAAGAGAAAGTGTGGGAGAGTTTTGCTTTAGATGAGTTTGGGGCTGCACACATGAAGCAGAGCAACCTCAGTAGTCTGCTGCTCTGAGGAATGACACAACTGGGACAGACAAGCATAAAGATGAACACACACACTACACATATTTCTTCAACCCTTCTCACCCACTCCCTCCCATGCCCGTTTCCACCTCCCTGCCTCCCTTCCCGTCAGTCCCACTCTCACTTTCTCTCCAGTCTAATTAACAGCACTCATTAATTAAGGTTTCATTTGACCAGTTTGTGTGAGAAAGAGAGGAGCACATACTTTAATTAAGCATTGCATCACATGTGCTTACACATACGTGCACACACTGTCAATCTCAGACACACAGCGACACATGCCAACACACGCATGCAAATATGCCCCTGCAGCTTCATCCACCCACACATCGATTTACACATAAAGACAGACACGTCGTGCACACATATATACTTATGCACGATCACACACAAAACAGAGACACACATGCATATACCCCTCTACCGTGCTCTGCAGGGGGCATTCTGACGGGGTTTAGATGCGAGCCAATCAATCCCAGTATGATTCATTGTTTAAACAAACACTCCTGGCATCCATCAGCCGCCATTCCAATATAATCATATGGAGCAAATGCGTTTTGGTACATTTTACTGTGAATGGCTCTGGGGCTTTGGAACACACAGTGGTGTAGCATTGTCTCTGAGAAAAACAGCCAATAGTATGTGCTGCTCCCACATGATGATCTGTTGAATCTGCCTCACAAAGACAAGATCTCAAATGAATACTGTTTGAACAGTTTTGATCATCTACAATTTTTTCACTTTCTTCCTCAAAGTTTTTTGGTGTGATTGTGCACAAAAGCAACAACAGCACAACACGCCACAGAATGGGTGTGTGCACATGCCTTAGACTGGACCCCGTCAGTTTCCAGTTCGGGCAATTACCCTGTTGTGCTTAGTCTGGGTGGTGCAGTCACTCTGTACATGGTAGTTGTACGGCACATTTATTCTTTTCCCATCTATCTCACTGCCACAAAGGCTTGCAGACTCACAGGCCTGCCAGCAGAAACCCTCAATGAGGAACGAGACTCTGCGTGTATGTGCATGTATGTGTGTGAGCACATGCATGTGTGTGTGATTGTGTGTCTGCAAGTGTGCACATGTATGAGTGTGTCTTCCTGAGTGTGTTTGTAAAAGCACTCACTGAGCTCTAACGGGTGTGCAGTTGTTGCTAAGAGACAGGCAGCAGCACCGAAACAGCATGGGGGGGGTGGGGGGGTATAGGAGAGAAAGGGAGGTGGAGGGGGGGGGGGGGGAGCTCCACCAAGAGGTTTAGACAGATAGGAAGAAGGAGGGATAAAAAAGAGGGACGGAACGAGATGGGGAAAGTGTGTGTGACGCCAGGGGAGAGGAAGAGGTGGGGAGGGGGGAAGTGGGTCAAGAGGTCCGCAGAGACTGAGTGACACAGTGCGGAAAGTCAGCTAGCTTCAGAATACCGTTTCTCCACATCACCTGATCCCTGATGCAACCGCTACCTGCAACTCCAACTGCCTCAAACCTTCACACAACATCACAAAAAAAATCCCATCAGCCAAGAAAGGGAAAACACTGCAAAAGGCAACAAAACAACTTGGTGACTTTCTCAAAGTTTTTGCAAGATGTTTTCAGTTGAAAATTCAGAAATAACACGTGGTCGTCAGCGAAGCATTACAAGTTACCCGACGTTACACAGCATCACTTTAGAGGTTGATTGTGTATAGCAATTAAATCAAATAGAGGACCATAAACTGTGCATCTAAGAGTGAGAAGCAGCATACTTGGGAACATTTTTATAATCTTACAGTTTTATGCTATCGTTACAACACTTGTCTCAGTATCATGTCCACTATTGCAAAACACTTAACAAAAATGCACTTCAGCCACCAAAACACTTCAGAATTCATCCAAAAGTGACTCATACTGCCATAACAATGACAAATGCTGTCACCCAGCAATACTACCAGGGCACTAAATGTTCAGCGAGCTAAAACGCTAACAACTCTGAGCGTTCAAATGACATAAATAAAGTGTTCCTGTATTCTCCACTTTGGCAAATTTGTTTAGGTGGCATTAAAAGCAGGGAAGGATTCATACTGATTCTTAAGTGTAAAAAAAAGTGTGCATATCACTACTGAGTGTAACTTTAGGGTAATTTTATTTACATCTATAATTTTCTTATATATATACACATTTAGTATGTATATATATTAGTATATATATAGTAATATATATACATATACTAATGTGAAAGTATATATATATATATATATATATATATATATATACAGATTTTCGCAATAGTGTTCCTTCATTCATCAAATTTTTGTCAAAACTTTCACATTTAGTGTTGCAGCATTATGTCTACATATATATTGTATATATATATATGTAATCAATTTGTCCTTCAAAATGCAGTATATTTCAATCAGCAGTTCTAACCTGAAAGTTACCTGTATTGAACAGAGTATCTTACTGTCAGGTAAAATTAGATGTAACTGAATACAATTTTGTGCACTGACTGAGAGAGTTATTCATGAATTTCAGAGGAAGTGGTTGTCAAAGAATGCAAAAGTTTAGCCAACACACACATTTTCTTATGTGGGCACGATATTGAAGAGACCCCTTCTTCAGTCAAATTTTGTCGTGTTTTGTGAGATATTTTTGTGAAATCGGTTTTATTTTTGTGTTTTCTGAAAGGTTCTGGCTTTCGAAATCTGTTTAGTGAGAGGTTTTTTTATTATTATTTATGATGCAGTTATGTTTTGTAAATTGTGGAAGGTTGTTGTGTTTTCTGAGATGTTTAGTACATTTTATGAAATGTTTTTTTCTTAAATGTTGTTGTGCTTTGCAAAATACAATCTTTTCAGTTTTGTTGTTGTCTTCTCTCTTAAAATGTTCTATTCTGGACCACGGGACAACGATAGTTGGAGGTTAAAAGAAACAGATGTTATTCATCTTGAAAGGTATTAGGCAGGATTCCTATGTACTCATTTCAGGTGTCAACAGTCTCACTTCCCATCCACTTTGAAAGGGACTGCTCCATTAATATCTGGGTCAGTTGCTTCACATTGCTGTCATAGTTTACGGAGGAAAGTTGAGACTAGTTCACCTTTTTCAAGGGGCAGCCAATACAATTACTTGATTAATTTTATGTATGATCCTGTGGATCATTGCCATTACAATTGGGCCCGCCGCTGAATGTTAAAGCATTGCATTTGAGTAAATCCTGACTTAGAACACGAGAATAAACTTGATCTGTTGTGAACACAATTTAACATACAACACAGACATATTCTTTCAGTTTCATTCCAAGTTCTGGTGTGCAGCATTTACAGACAATTGGCAGAGATTCAATACTCATAACTAAGTTTGTATTTGTACAAATCAATTTGCTGTGTTTCCATTCCCTTGGAGGGGGCAGTTTATGTTACATACTCTTAGACTTTGTGGGTCACCCTACTCACCCCTCTGCCACATTATCTGGGTAGGCACATCTGGGTAGGACGGCGCAAACTGAACATTGGCTCTTGAACTGACCTATTGTTTAGTTTTGCTTTAGTTGGGGTGTATTCAGTTGGTCGTAATTTGCAATTCAGCTGACATCTTGGGTTTAATAACATCTTTTTCATTCCCGTGATGGAAAAAAAAACGCATTGAACTGTGCGAAGTGTAACCAATCTCTGCAATGTTTTAAAAACTCCTCTAATCAACATCCCCAGTTTGTTTGAGAGGTTGAGATGCTATAACTGTAGCACAGGGAGCAGGGAATGTAGGCTCGGGGGCCAAAATGCCAGCACACTGTACATTCGGCTTAGGTGGGCTGCAGCTCCCCGCACACACAGATACAGATAGTAACTAACACAGAGACCCTCACCCCGTCCACCCACACTCTCCTTCACTTTGACCTCTCTACTCCCTCTCAACCACTCTCATCCCACCCATCCTGCTACCCCCACCCCTAGGAAAGCTACCAGCACCTCCCCAGCTGCAGGAAATTCCTAATGATCACCATCATCAGCGTGCGTGCTGTATCTGCTGCCAAGAGCAGGCACATGCATGCACACAAAGCATATAAATGAACAGAGACCGACACAGAAACCATATGTGCAGACAAACAAAAAGGGAGACAGACGTTCAGACGCACATCTAAACAGACTTCACACAGACCAGATACAGTGGCAGCTCAGACAACACAAAATCAGGATCCCTAAACCCCCAACTGACTGTCTCACTATATGCCTGTTGTTTCACAGGAATCTACATGCTGTAGTTATTTTAAGACAAGGAGGACTGTAATACCCTTCGCCCCCCACCCCTCTCTGGTCTTCCTCACTGCTCCTTCTCTCATCTCTCCAGCATCCCCCTCGCCTCAACCCCTCCACTTTCTCTCCCACCCCCACTCCCCAACACCCCTCCCTCATCTTCAACTCAGCCTGACACTCTCCCTCCTCTCTTCACTCTCCTGCAGGCAGTTTCCTGGCACTGCTGATGGCCGCCCCTCTGTCAGGTCATGTGACCAACTACGCCAGCTGGGAACAGGAGTGTGCACATGTGCGTGCGAAAAAACACGCAGTGATGTGTCAGGAAACACCCAGAAACAAATGCAAATACAGGAGACCAACAACTTAGGTGCAAACACATGCAGCTCACACAGGTGCGGACACACACGCAAACAAGTGCAAGATCTCCCTGACACACTGATAATAGGCACGCTGTAAAACCCCACACACCGACACACGCAGTCACAGTCACGCATATCTACCTCACACACAGAAGACACATAAACCAGATGCTTGGACCCCGACTCGCACTCAGACCTTGAGGCCAGTGTGTTGGAGAGGGGCCTCCGTGCTGCGGCCCTGACTTCCTGACTCCTCCTCCTCCCTCCATACTCCTGTTCCACAGTTGCTGTGGGAGACGCTGCAGCAGCGCCCGTTGCCAAGGAGAAGGCTGCTGGCTGTTTGAACAACAATGGCCGCCTTGTGAACATTCCAACTGTAGGTACTGACAACTCATCAGCCACAACCTCAACGTACAGAGAGAGAGAGAGAGAGAGAGAGAGAGAGAGAGCACACAAACGTTCTGCTCGCAGTACACACAGACACCACACCGCTGTACCTCTCTGGCTCCTGGCCCCGAGCCTGAGCAAGGCAACACGTTCAGACACAAACACAATGAGACATGAACACAAAACACACACACATTTGTGCACGGACTGAGAAATTATGACTTTTACAGAGAGGATAAGAAACCCCTCCGTCCCTCTCTGTCTACCTGCATCTCTTTACCATCTCCTTCTCACACACACACATATACACTCGCACACACTCACACGGTGCGCAGTGCATTCATCCATCTTCCCCCCTCTCCCCGACTACTCTCTGTCTTTCTCTCTTATCTCTTTCTCTCTCCTCCCCCTCCACAGGCTCCTGCTTTCACTCGCTTTCCGTCTCAGGAAGTGTGTGTTCTCGCTCTCTCGCACACACTATCATCCTGGCACGCGCACACAGAAGCACACAATCTCTTTCTCTCCTGGAAGGTAGCGAATCTCTTCGTCCCTTGGGGGCATACACTTCCTCAGAGAAGGAGGGAAAAGGGAAAGAAGAAAGAGAACTAGAAACAAGGGTGGAACGGGCAAGAGAGGAAGAGGAGGAGGAGGGAGAGAATAAAGGAAGGGAAGAAGCTGAAAACTATATTCACAGCAGGGATTTATAGACAGACCCCTTAGTGCTCTGATTATCTGCTCATATTGATGGGACGACATTGATGCCACGCTGGTGAGACGTAGAAACAGCGCTGGAGTCCAATTGGGTTAAGATAAAAAACTCAAACACACAAAGATAAAGGAACATTAAAATCAGACATACTGTAAAGTGTCATGATCTGCAAATCGGTGTGTGCCTGCGTGTTTGTGTCAGAGATGGAGTGTGTATTGAATGCCAGACGCTGAGAAGAGAGGCTTTTGAATGTGTTTGTGTGTGTGTGTGTGTGTGTGTGTGTGTGTGTGTGTGTGTGTATGTGCGTGTTTTCCCCATCTCTCGCTCCTCTTTAATAATTGAGCTGATTCTGTCCAGCTTGTTAGGGAGGTACACAGCAGCTTCACACTCTGTCTTTTTCTCCTTCTCCTCCTCTCACACGCTCCATCTTTCCCTCCTTGTCCCTCCACCTCTCTGCTCTGCCTTCATTTATCACTCCTTCTCCTTCCTGACCCCTCTGTCCACCCTCCCTCTCTGTCCCTTCCCCCAGATCTCTCCTCCTCCCCCTTCTTTGCAAATCCCTCCTGTTCTTTGACCTCTCCCTCGCCTCTTGCAGTAGCATACCCCCACCGCTGCCACCCCCCATGCTCCATCCATCCATCCATCCATCCATCCATCCCGCTGCCCTTCATCATCCCTCTCCTCCTGCCTCCCTCCATCCACTGGAGGTGAGAGGTCGAAGCTTCCTCTCTACTGTCAGACTCAAACCGGCTGCAACCAGCTTTGCTGGGGGGGGGGGGGGCGCTGAGGAGGTAAGTGAGGAAGGACATATTAAAGGAGAGGAGAGGATGAAGGAGTGAGAGTAAAGGTAGACAGGGATGGTCTGACAAAAAAGACTGATAGATGGGGTTGGAGGGGTTCAAAGAGGGAAGGAGGTGAGAGAGAGGAGAGGGGGAGACGTCTTCTTTTGACTCACTGCCTTTGGCGCGGAGGAGCCGTTTTATGAATGTATCGTGTGGGAGGTGACAGAATGGAGAATGCAAACACTGCTTACACTCGTGCTAAAAAGCTGCTGTGTGTGTGGGTGCATCAGTGTGTGAGTGCGTGTGTGTGTAGACATTTTCCTGTGTGCCTATGTGTGTGTGCGGGATATGAACCACGTTTACCTGCCTGTGGTGAAAGCTCTTTCACTTCAGGTGATGTTTAGACTAATGGGAGTGATAAAAGACAGGACCCTTCACCCCAAGGACAAAATAAAGACTGATTAATTTAGCTTGCAGTAGTTTGTTGCATAGTAAGAATATTGAAAGCAATAAAATACTCCAACGAAGTTCTCTGATTTTATATGAACATGAGGGTTTTCAAAGTATATAATGTGGTTGTTTTTTGTTTTTTACAGCAGGTGGTATAATACTCTCTGTATTATACCACCTGTATATCAAGTATATCTTGAAGAAAGCTCCACCCAACCAATTTTTTTTACTATGAAGAGTTGCGAAGGTGAAATTGAATCCCAAAATCTATTTCTCACATATTTTGGAGGAGTTTCAAGCCGAGAGTAATAATGGCCTATCTTACTCATTCACAACAGCATAAATAAAATTGCATAAATTCCCCTTTCATGAATGATAGTATGTCTTGGGAAGAGTTCAAAGATGAAAATGACTGTCACCTGATGCTCACAAAACATCTGTAACTGCTATAAAAAAAAAACAATAATCTGTGTTGCAATGCAGCTAAAAGCTAAATTCAAGAATCTTTGAAGTTGCAAGAAGAATCATGAGATTGTTTCTGGAGAATTGACGCTTGAGCAGATTTTTCAGATTTGGGCAAGAAAAGCTTTGTCTGATTCTACTGTTTGCAAGTGGTCTTCAGAAGTGAGGCAATAATAAACTCCTAATTGAACCGTTCGACAGGTTGCATCTTCCTGAACGCAGCTCAAAACTTGCCCAAAACACCAAGAAATCAATAAATGTACTGTACCATTCAATCACGCATGTGTGTCTGTGTGTGCGCATGCCTATACATGAATATGTGTCCATTCAGTCTTCTCCATCTCCATGACGACGTCCATATCAAAAGGGCGTCTGACTATGGCAACCTCACATGCTGATAGGCAGAAAGAGAGAACAGGTGATTGGTTGAGCTGTCGGCTGTCATATCAGCAGGGTGTATCTTTGTGACACTGCAACACACGCGAATTCATACATAGCTCCACATACACACTCTGGCTCGTCTGTGCACGCCTACGAACTGCAGCAAGGTGCAAACAAAAGGTACCTCCACAATACACACACACACACACACAAAGCACACACACACACACGCCCAAACACAGATTTGAGATGAGATGTGGTGTGTTAGGTGCGCTGACCCTGCCAGTGAGGACAGGAGGAACATCAACGTAGCTACAAGGCCGTTGCTATGACAACTAGCCCCGCTCTCACAGGTAGGAAGCACAATAGGCCTAAGCTGTTATATGTTCACATTTTCTGTTTGTCACACACACACACATGCACACCAACACACACACATACACACAGGGCAACACACTCAAGACAAGTCTGACAGACAGCGGCTGAATGCCAAGGTAAGACCACTTCCTTTTCATTCCATCATTCACGGCACTAACATTATTTCATTATGTATAAGCAGACCTGCCAATAAGAGAACTCAGAATTCAACCAGTGACCGTGAGCGTGAAACTGAGTGTGTGTGAGTGTGTGCGCGAGTGTGAGACAGACAGACAGACAGACAGACAGACAGAGCACCACTGTGCATACTAACAGCACCTGCACTTGGGCAGCCTGTGCACATCTCTGAGGGGCCCTTAAATAACATATTACTGACACTACCCAAGACACTGACATTGACTTATCTCGTCCATCTCCTCTCATTCAGTTTCTCTGGACTTTCTTTTCCCTCCCTCCCCTTATCAACTACAGACAAGAACTGATAATCACCACCATGAGTGTGCTGGCTCTGTTGCCACTGCAGGATGGGCTGCTGCTGCTGCTGCTGTGTCCTGCCTAACTCAAGGGGGCTACTGCGATGGAAACCAAGAGAGCTGGATGTGTGTCCTGCCTTACTGTGAAGCAACATCTGCCCATCAACAGGAGTTAATAGTCAAGCATCTTGCCCATGTCAATGGCATGTATCAGAGATGTCCCAGCGAACTCACCCACGAGTAAAGCCTATGGAGAAATCAAATAAACAAAGGGGAAGCTTGATGTGTGTGTGTCAGTTTATGTGTGCCAGCAGTGTGATAGTACCTAAAGAGTCACTGTACACTGCTGCCCTGACTACAATGTGTATATTCAGTGATAATGAGGCTAAAAGGTGAGACGATGGTAAATACGCTGAAAAACAGGTGGGGGTATTCAAGGTTCACTGCGCGTACATCCCACCACACTGCGCGTGTGCGCGTAAGTGTGTTTGAACATCTTTATCTCATATGTAACCATACACGCTGCATGCCTACAGTCAAACCCTAACGACCCAGCAGCACGAGCCGTCCGCATGCAGAGCGGAGTCCGACAGCGTCACCGACGAGGTTAATGTAGAAAAAAACCACAAAAAAACAACAACTCAACAACAAGCGTAACCAGATGTGCGTAAAACAGCTGGCAGAGTGGACAGTAAGCAAAATGTTGCTGTTTTCTACACAAGACGCTTCACGCGCACTCACCAAGAGAGTCTGTGGGCTCGCGCTGCCTGCTGGAGCTGTTGCGGTGTCAAAGCTGGCTGTCGGTGACGGTGCTCACTCCTCTTTCCGCCCGGGTCACGGAGCCGTTGCCTTGACGGCTGCAGCCGCCAGCGAGCAGCATTTCCTCTTCATCTGAGCTCCCCGCGTCGGAGGGAGACTGTCCTCCCACATCAATGTAAACGCTGTCTCCTCCTGCCGCGCGCCACCGTCTCGAGCAGCTCAACGGAAAAATCGCTCCTCTGGCTCACATCAATGTCTGCACCCACAAATACGGGAAAGCAAAAAACAAAAAGGAGAAGAGATTTAGGAATATAGGGAGCAGGGAGGTTCTCTTACAATCTTCTTCCCAGTGAAGGTGCTGACATAACCGCACTCAAGCTCTGAGCTCCGTTTTTGGTGACGGGCACGGGACTCCCCAGTATGCGGGAGGCGAAAATCGACCGTGCGCCCGTGCGTCTCTGCCACTGCAATTCCAGCTCTGTCTCTCGTGCGCCTCAGTCTCCGTTGTACCTCTCCAACGTGTCTGACTGTCAAAAGCCATCCGGGTACCCGTAGCTGGCTTCACTTTAAACCTTGAGAACTATGGGAACTGTGGTTTTCTGAGAACAGCAAGCGAGTACAGTATATGCAGACCAAGAGTACGGAAACAATGAGAGGAGTATGAAGGCAGAAAATAGTTGTCAGGACTTAGTTTAACACGATTTGATAAGACTACATATATTAAACTTTTGAAAACCGTTTTTTTTTTGTCAAAAAGTGAGAAAACACCTCATCTTTTTCTGGTAAGGACACATTGTAATTAAGTGGTAATGGTAAAAGAACTTTTGACATTCAAATAAATAGGCCAAAATACATTAAATGTCGATGTTTCAGTCAGACAAAACCTTTTTGGTGGGGAAATATTTTCCATGAAACACTGAAATCTGAATAGGAATAATGACAAATGTCGATTCCCTGTTTTATGGAGTGCTTTAAACGTTATAAACTGATTTGTCTTAGGTAAGTTGGCAATATTTCTTTTGCATGAATATAAAAATAGCTCCCTCAGGAGAGGCAGAATCTCTGAGATTCTCTTCTACAAATGGTGGAGCACTTTTGAAATAATGCTCCTCACCATAAAATTGTGAATACTTCATCTGTAGTACATGATATGATCAAAGGATTCAGATAAGGTGGAGATGTTTCTGTGTGCCAGGGACACTGCTGATATTCAATAAAGGAACCCGTGATCCATGGGCCCTCAGGTGGCATTGCATTAAAAACAGGCGTGATTCTGTTATAGAAATCACTGTGTAAGCTCGGACACACTTTCAGAAATCATTGTCTGTGCTGTGAACTCAGTTCACTGTGCCATCCACAAATGCAGGTTGAAGCTCTGTTATGCAAAGAAGAAGCCATTTGTTTACACGTACCAGAAACACCGGGCCTCTTATCTGTGTCAAAGGTCATTTGAAATGGGCTGAGGCAAAGTGGAAAAACTGTGAAATTATAGACTGCTGCTTCAGACTAAAGAGGAGAGGGACCATCTGGCATGTTATCAGCACTCAGTTCAAAAGCCTGCATCTCTGATGGTATGGAGGTGCATTAATGCCTATGGAACTGGCAGCTTGCACATCTGGAACGGCACCATCAATGCTGAAGGGTATAAACAGGTTTTGTGTTGCTGCCATCAAATTCAATATGAGCAGATGTTTTTCATGAAATAGTAAAATCAACACTTGATGTGTTCTGTTGTTCATCAGCTATTGGTTTGGGAGATTTGCAAACCATTGCATTATGATTACATAATTTTGTTGTGTAATCAGATCACTTTAACATTCTTTTTTCCCCCCCGCAATCATTAGGTTTGAATAGATATATTTAGTTTTGGTCCCTTGCATCTGTACTCGGGAAAAAAAAAAAAATCCACAAATGTGTGACTATGTGTGCATAAATGAAAAACAAGCTGTAACCTTAAAAAGATATCGGATCTTTATTACATTAACATGGCAGGGGGCATTGCAACATTGTTCCATTCTTGGCAACAAACATTCATTTTAAACACTATCCCTCCACAGTCCACTGCTAAAGATCTTTCCCTGTTATGTGTCATCTCATCCCGCCCTCCCAACTAATAAAATCTTTTGCATGGTAAGTAGATATAGTATTGCTTGTGATGGACAGGTATATCTGAGTTAAATTAGAACAACAAAAGTGACAATTCATGCAAAACTGTCATACAAAACATCAGACAAGTAAAGCACATTTCTTACCACCCCTTAGAATTTCTCTAACACAGTATTAAAGGCACAAGTTGGTAGCAAGAAGGGAAACAAGTTCAAGGAGACAGACATGGATCTCGTATCAGCCTATAATTAAGATGAAAAACGACCTATTGCAGGAGAGTGATTCTTTTAAAATAGAACTGCCTGTGTCTGCACATTATCTACTCACACAGGTTCATGAGGTTCACTGACAGCTGTTTGTGATAGAGAACCTGTTGCACCTCTGATCCTTTTTGTATCCAGATATTATCTACGTGGAAACAGTCAAAATGCTCCTAGCACAAAAGACCTGAACAAATATGGCAGCTGAACAGATCATGTACCCACTGGACTGCTCTCCACCCCAACACAACCATCTACATCTTCTTTCAGTTTCTTGTTGTCATGGTTACAGAGTAAAGCAACATTACTGCAAGGCCCAACCAGGAGAGCTGAGATTCCTCAAAATGGTTAACTGATCTGTTCTGAGCTGGCTACAGTGATCAGTGACACAAGGAAAAGAAACTGACTTTTAACTCTTAAACAAGTCAATGATATGTATCTTCATATGAGTGTGTGTGAGTTTGGATCCTGTTTAGAATCAAATACACTAAACACATGTATAGTTAATGCACTGCAACATGTCTGTCACTGTATTTGTATGTCTGTCTGTCTATCTAAAGCTCCATGTTTGTCCAGCCCGTGTGTGGTCACAGGTTTTCCCCGGGCTGGTACTGCGGCTCTGTGGCGGTGAAGTAATCCTCCAGGAAGGACTGCAGGTACTCAAAGGTGTGTCTCTCATCGGGCTCCCGCCTCCAGCACTGCACCATCAGTTCATGAAGCGAGGCAGGGCACCCGGGGGCACAGGGCATCCGGTAGCCCCTCTCCACCTGCTCCAACACCTCACGGTTGTTCATGCCTAAAGGGATAGAAGAAGAAGAAGCGGAAGGTGGATGAAGGAAAGGAGGAAAAAGGTTGAATTCAACACAGTCAGGGCAGAGAGAAAAAAAATTTAAATCAAGTGTCACACTTTAGTGTGACAACTAATTCATGTGTGTGGCTGTGCATGTTCAGGGATCACACAGATATTTGTTTTTAATGACAGTGGTGTTATTTCCCACAACTGTAGGGGGTGCCAAAGAGCAAACTATTTGCCAAATTCTCAAGTGCTACTTTCATGTTGCTGCTGCATCTCCTGTCACCTTCCGCCTAAAATGTTTTGGTTTCTTTGGTCAATATGCCAGGCAGCTGCCCTCTCTTTGTTTGAAGTGAGCCAAACTGGCAAAATGGCAGGCTTTATGCAAATATGCTTCATGGTGTTGAGACAAGTGAAGGAAGGAAGGCCTTTTCAAACAGTTGGGCAATTCAGGCAGGCCACAGCAGTGTTTTCTGTAGGGGAGACTACAGCTGCACTCAGGCGCAACACAATGGGCATTGTACATCCAAACTGTGACATCAGCAGAGCTCCAGTTTTTTTTTAATTATTTTTACGTTCGAGTCTTGTCTTTCCTTCAACAACAGGTTGGGAAAAATATGCTGCCAGATCACAGCAACAGCAACAAAGGGAATAAAGTACAGCAAGTGCCACGTGATCAGAGACAAAAAGATTTTTGCAGAATGCCTAACCCCCTTTGGTGTGCACTTTTAGGTTTTTTCAACATGCAGACCTTTCACATTCACAATAACACTGAAAAATGAAAAAAAAAAAAAAAAAAAAACTTTATCAAGCACAAAGGAAAATTATTAATAACAAATAGAATCCCAGAAGCAAAACGCTTTAGAAAAATGCCAAAAGTGCCTTTGAATGCACCCATTCAAGTATGTGTTAAAGGACATCAAGTAAATCTATGCCTGATCATTTACACAATAGGTTGGCAGGTGCTTAAATCCTCTTTTTCCATTTACTTCAGATCAATTATTGTTTATTATGTTTAAAATAATATGTTTCTACATTATAATCTGAAGCTACGCTTCAAGATGTTAAAGAGTCTGGATAAAACATCTAAACCTGGAGGACTTTCACTGCCACTGACGTTAAACCTGATTCTGCGTGATAATGAACAGGAAGGTAACACCTATTACCTGGGTAGGGCACTCGACCCTTAGTGATGAGCTCAGTTAGTAGGATGCCAAAGCTCCAGACATCTGACTTGATGGTAAAGCGCCCGTAGAGTGCCGCTTCTGGAGCCGTCCACTTGATGGGGAACTTCGCCCCTGATACCATGGTAACAATAGGAAAGATGCAAGATAACATAATTAGAATAGGTTATGCATTGAAATATAGGCATAACGACTGAAGCAGAAACTTTAATAATAGAACTTTGCAAGTGTGGCTCTCCTCCTCAGTTTCATTCCCACACACACACACACACACACACACACACACACACAATATCCCATCCTGCCACCTTGTCTGGCTGTGTACTCGTTGTCCTCAATGAGCCGAGCCAGGCCAAAGTCAGCGATCTTGCACACCAGATTGTCTCCAACAAGAATGTTCGCTGCTCGCAGGTCACGGTGGATGTAGTTCATCCGTTCAATGTACGCCATTCCAGCTGCGATCTGCAGAAAGAGAAGGAGAGGCAAAAAGTGTTCTGATCTGTAGAGGAAGTAAAAATCTTGCTTTGGTCTGTCAGAAAGTGTCTGTCCTTAAATCACCTGTGCCGCCATGTCCACCAGCTGAGGCAGCTTCAGGCTCTGCCCTTCTCCATCCTTTAAGAAGTCCAGCAGACTTCCTGAAAACAACGGACAGAGGAGTATATTTAACGGAGGATGTGCTGTAAAGGACAACAGTCAGATAGCGAGAGTCCTATGATTGTAATAGCCTTTAGTAGCTAAGAAGACGATCAAAAATTCCTGGCTGAGGCAGTAGCTCAACGGAATAAAACAATAGAGGAAGAAGGTTGAGGTTAGAAAACGTTAAGAATAAGAGTTTATTTTGCACATGCACATTTTAATTCAAACTACTGTCTTTTCAGGTTTGAGTGAATGCCGACGCAATATTTCATCTTGTCACCATCAGTCTCCACAGGCTAGTAAAAAAAAAATCAAAGAGAATCTCAGGGATTGTTAAGAATTCTGTGCTTCATCCAACATGAACACGTGTGAGTTTAAACTTTGATTTCCCACATTACTGAAGGTCTCCATGATCCATGCTTCTGCCAAGATGTTCAGTTTATTTACTAAATGATGTCACAGTTGACTTCTTGTTAATGTTTGTTGGTTTTGGTTGATACTGGATCAGATATCTTGAAAATGTCAATTTTAGAGATTTAATCAAAATTAGCAACAGGAGCCAATAAAAAAAAGGGAGTTGACTTTGAAGTAGCTCGGAATTCAGGTGCTTCTTAATTTCTTAATTAATCATTCATAGACTTACGCGGAACGGTTTCAGGAGAATGCTCTGTATTTTCTCGCGAAATACTGCACTTCAGTTAGACATCTTATCTTTTCCTGTTAGTAGCATCTTACGAGGTAAAAGTGCTTTTCAGTTTCATAATCGAAAATAAGTTAACTTCAAAAGTTTCAATGTCAGCGAAGCCTCCACCTACTTCGATGGCAGCAGTTCAAATCTACAGTAAGTCAGAGTGGTGACAGTTTACTCAGCCTGATACCTTGGCTCATGAACTCGGTGATAATGTAGATGGGCTCCTCAGACACAACGGCGTAGAGCTGCACCAGCTTGTCATGCCGGAGTCTCTTCATGATCTGAGCCTCCTCAAGGAAGGCCTCGGGGGACATAGTTCCTGGCTTCAGAGTCTTCACTGCTACCTTGGTGGTGCCATTCCACATGCCTGGCATATAGACGAGAGGATGTTAAAGAGCACACAGAATACAGGTGCACACACACACACACACGCACACATACATAGAGAGGCTTCATGTGCGAGCATATGCTCTCATTTTTCCAACCGAGTGATAGCAGCAGATGCTTATGCAGCACATGCAGCACATATACTGCATATATGGAAACACAAAAACCCATATATACAGATATAAATATCATGAAATAAGGTGCATCAGCAAATTGTCACATGTGGTAAAAGGTGCATGCACATGATTGTTATTTGGAGAGCATGCATTTTGTGACGGGGTCAGGTGGGGAGGGAGGGATGTGAGGAGGGAGGGAGGATTTCTTACATCAACACCTGCAGCACCTGAGTTACATGGACAGGAAAAGAGTTCAGCCGGCTTCACGGAGAAACCCTGCACGGCTCAAAAATCCAACACTCTCAGATTCAGTCATCAAAAGTGTGTGACAAAAAAAAAGTGACCACAAGTGTAAGTGCAAAAACATCCTGTGGGAATGCCAGCCAATATGTCATCTATTGGGGAAAACAAATTTTACTTGCACAAACTGAAATTTTAAAAGAAATCCACACCCAGCGCCCACTCTCAGCACTATGAACAGTCTTGGCTACAGGGCGCTTTTCCATCTATGCCTGCTCAGGGTTTCAGAGGTTCTCACCCATCCACACGTCTCCGAAGCAGCCCTGTCCCAGCTTTCTTTGCATAGACAGCGCTTCCCTCGATACCTCCCAAGCGTCCCGCCCAAGACCCAGGGTGAGCGGGGTGGAGATGGGGCAGGACTTTGTCAGGTAATAACACAGCCCGTCATTAGAACCTGAGAGGGGGAGGAGGGAGGTGCCAGAGAGGGTCGAGATGAAAGGCAGGGAGGAGAGGAGTGGTTGATTGAGAATGGGAGAAGAGGGGTGCAGTGATGGGTGGAAAGATGGAGGGGTGACAAAAGGTGATGTGAGATGATGAAACATGCACATGCAGTCATGGGGGAGGAGAGGAGCAGCTCAGCACACCCTGATGTGAAATATGAATACATTTTTTATTAATTAACAGTTGTTTCTATGTGATTTCTCTCACTTAAAAAAAAAATTTCACGCATTTATCTTAGAAAATTGATAAAACTTGTGCAGATTACAATTTTGCGTCTGTTTTTCCATGCCTGTGTGAAGAATATCCTCTGGTGAATTTTTCACGAGTACAGGCAGGCAACAGAAACAGATCATTAGGCTTAAATCAGCACTTAAATATATCTTGTTTTGGTTTGATTTGTTTTTACTTCAGGTGTGCTCCTGCTGTTATTTCCCTCCTCCCACTCAAACACAGCCACACCAATCCTACCCATCCAGACTTCTCCAAACTGGCCATTGCCCAGTTTCTTAATCAGTTGGAGAGATTCGCGGGGAATCTCCCACATATCCTTCGTCTTCACTGATAAGTCAGCCAGCTTAGGCATGCCCCGCTTACAGCTGCCAATCAAACGGCAGCACAGTCCGGCTGCTCTCTCTGAGAGAGAGAACCGGACACAAACAGGAAAAAAAAAAAAAAGGGAAACAAGAGCAAGCACAGAGATAAAGAGAGGAACAAGACAGGTTTCATTCGTGCGTCATCCATCGATAAGTTCATCAAAAGTACAGAGGCATAAGTGGCAGACACAAACACTGTGAGCTGCAGCCTAATATTGTGGAACAATATCAAAATAGGGATGCTACACAAAAAAAATAAAATAAATGACATTATGCATGCTGCAAAATCTCTAAGGCTTTTTTTTAAATCGTCAGAAAATGCAGAGTGCTTTCTAATATATTCAGGAGCCACTAGGTGGCAGATTTACACTGACAGAGAGCTGAGGAAGTGGAAAGGGTTGTTTTACAAAAACTCTGAATCAAGCTTTAAAATTCTAGTGTCTACAAAAGAAAATATCTGCAAAATGTTCTGTCGGAAAAAAAAAGGATTGAAAATTAAAGTGTCGGAGAAAGGACATAATTTCTGATGCATTAACATGACACCGGCATTGTTATGCAGCTGCTGATTGAGGTGAAGCTTATTCTCACCACATGACAGTACTCTCATCTGCATCAATGCATGATTCTTTTTATTGCCCTATCTGAATTTGCCATGTTAATTTCAGCATGAAAGCACTGTTGTAAAACTATCAAATAGAAAGCAAAAAGCAGTATCAAATAGAAGTAGTCACGTAAGGCAGGAAGTTAAGCACCGTACAAGCACTGCAGCGCTAAGTTAAGATGATTACTTTCCGGCACAAAAAATGGTGCCAGATATTGGCCTTAAAATAACTCGGGAAATGAATTCATTTCATTACATTCATTAAAAGTTTACTCGACTGCGACAGTACATAAGAACAATGTTATATATTTCTAGAAAAATACAACCATTGTAACGTGTATAGGGCTAATTTGCATATCCTGTCCCTATTTAGGCTTTTAAAGCTGCAGTCGGCAGGTTTTCAAAATTGCGAGTCTAAAGTCGGAAAATTCAAACTGATACAACTTTCAGGTCCCTCCCCCAACCTCTAACAAGCTCCGAATCGCCCCCCAAACCCCTCCCCCTCTGTGGACGAGGTTGTGCACGTGAGTTCACACCAGTGTGAGCGCACACAAGCTGGGGCAGACTCACGCTCAGCAGCGTGTGCACAAGCTGTGATTGACAGGTAGGATTCCTCCACCCTAACTTGATTGGTTAAAAACAGCCGGGAGCGCTCGGTTTTTGCAAGCATGATTACAGGGAGCTACAGATTTCGTTATTTTTCCTAAACAGCCTATTTAATATTCTACTTCCAGAATCCCATGACAGTTCAAGCTAATATGACTAAAAAAAAAGTTGGCGACCGCAGCTTTAATGGAAATGTTCTAAAGTAGGTAAATTTATGAACCATAATGACAAAACCATACACAAAGAGGCACAAACAAGAACAAAAGACATGCAAAAGAAGAAGTAGCCAATATAGCCAATATATCATTGTCTGTTTTATAAATAAGTGTATCTCAGCATTCACAGATTTGTCTTTGTTGAAGATGCTGTTTAACCTGAGAGCTGAAAGATTTAAAGTTTATTATCATTTTAATGTCTGTCAGCAAAGTGTTCCGAATCAGAGGACCTTTGAATGAGAAATAAGATTGCCTGGAAGTAACGACGTTTAAGCAAATTACAGGTTTTAAGATACTGAAACAGGAGCTTTGCAGCCTTACTGGCAGGCAGAAATAAAGAGGATGCATTTGTGCCCCACATTTAGGTGTGTTACCTGTGTAGTGCTCCACTAGCTGCTGCACAGTGTCAAACTGTGATCTGGTGGTGATGTAGTAACCACCATTGTCTAGTTTACGAATCTTATAATGCTTGACATGATCTCCCTTGTTGTCATCCCAGTCACGGATGGACAGAGAGTATGCACCTGCGAGGAGTTGGAACACGGGGGGGGGGCAAGGACAAGAAAAAGCATAGAGGGAGTTGATATGAATGACAGAGAATAAAAGCCAGTTGAAAGCTTTTACACGTTAAAGGTGTCTTTTAAGAGACTGTGTGCATGTGTGTTTGAACGTGTTGCAACCTCACCCTTAGTGGTCTCACTCTCGCGTATGAGGAAAGTTCCCCTCTGGTTGCCTTGACCCAGCAGCTGTCTCTCTGCATCCTTCCTCCCCATCTTCCCAAAATACCACCTGTCACCATGATAACAGCACTTGGGTCACAGCAACAACGACACACATCACTTAACCTCAGCTTTCAGACTGCATGTCAATCACAGAGGACATCTTAAAGCATAAAACTGCAGCAAACAACGCTGTCACTGCTGTGTGCATATGTGTGTATAAGTGTGTATATGTGTGTATATGTGTGTATATGTGTGCATATGTGTGTATAAGTGTGTATATGTGTGTATATGTGTGTATATGTGTGCATATGTGTGTATATGTGTGTATGTGTGTGCATATGTGTGGTTATGTGTGCATATGTGTGTATATGTGTGCATATGTGTGTATATGTGTGCATATGTGTGTATGTGTGTATATGTGTGTATAAGTGGGCATATGTGTTTATAAGTGTGCAAATGTGTGTATAAGTGTGTATATGTGTGTATAAGTGTGTATAAGTGTGTATATGTGTGTATAAGTGTGTATAAGTGTGTATATGTGTGTATAAGTGTGTATAAGTGTGTATAAGTGTGTATATGTGCGCACACTCACTCCTCGGCTTGTATGGAGTCGACAGGAGCGACGTAGTTAGAGGGTATGTAACCTGAGTTTCCAGTGTCCAAAGAGCGAGCCTCCCACCAGTCACCCTCTCTACAAAAAAAAAAAGACATGTAGAGATGCAAAAAACATCCCCTTTTGTTATTTCATCGGCATAAAACACAGGACCAAAAGATGGCAAGATTAGAGGGAAGATATTAGGAGCACATGTGCAAACCTGACTGGTGCAAAAGTAGCTCAGTTTAATCTCTTTGCTTCAAAAGCCAAATGTAAACACCATATACATTGATTTTAGATTTCCAGAGCAGAACAAAACGTTTTTCAATAACTCAAGCTTGTCAACACTGCCTGCGGCAGCGGAGACCTCTGACAGTTGTTAATGGGTGGCATTTAATTGCAGCCTGTGGAATCTAAAGTATGCAAACAAAATGATCCACCTTTAGGAAGTCATAACTGATCACATTGACCTTCACACAGAAGCTCCTGACACATATTGTCAGGCTTCAGGAAACATTTTTTTCCCGCGACAGTCGTATCAGAGATGATTTTGATCCTTGAATATAACATCTGTAAACACGTCTGGTTAAAAAACAGGGCGTGTTATCTCTGCTCACGTGTTGTTGATGATCTGGAATTTCTCTCCCTTCTGGAAAGTAAGATCATCTTCAGTGCGAGCATCGTAGTCATACAAAGCTATGAAGAGAGTGACTCCGCCACCTGCATGAACACAAAACATACAACAGTAATTTTCGTTTTCCACTCAACATGTCAGAGTAGGAAAACACAAGATTTTTGATGAAGAGGTTGAACTAGATGTTGTGGTTTTTTTATTCGGGGGCAAAAAATACACCTGCTAGCAATAGGTATCTAGATTTTCACCTTCTGGTATCTAATTCACATTTTAAGAACAAACACAAACACCCAGTCGTACTTGTTATGCCTCCAGGCCGCTGGTGCGTGGTGGTGATGAAGTTTGGGATGGTCTGAGTGGGGTCAGGACAGTAACGGCCCTGAGACAAGCCCGTCAACCCCCCATCTATGTTGCCAGGAGACAGATCTGTAATGTCTACTGTTGCTGATGTTGCCGCTACTGTCTTGGCCGACTTCTTCTGCTTGCAACAGATACACCCCATAATAACCAGCAAGGAGACGGCGTCTGTGAAAGCAGACAGTTCAGTTTCTTCTCTCTTTATTGATGTTACTCAAGAGGATCAAAAGGCCTTTTGTTTTCATGCATCAAAGAAAAAAAACGCGACCTAAACATAAACTAAATTTCATGTGGCGGACATAGATTAGAGGATGAGAACTTACTTCCTCAAATTTAGTGTTAGCATAATTACGTTCTGTCTACGAACTTGAGACTTTAAACTCAAGTAGTTGGAAAGTGAACACAACACACATTAACAGCATACAGAGGTAAAAATAAAGAGAGAGAACTGGGCAAAGAGAAGTAACAAACTTTGAATAAAAAAAACTCAACTTCCCTCAAGCAGGAGTTGGAGGTGGAATAAGAGGGGGGGTGGTGGTAGAGCGGAAAGGAGAAGTTAATTTTCTCTCACCTGATGTCTTCCTCTGTCAGATCATCTGGCATTCACCATCGCCACTGGAAAAGAGATGAGGAAGTTGAGTGGCAGGGGATGGAACGAGAGGGCAGGGCAGAGAGGGGATGTATGGCAAAGAGAGCTCAAGAGCAGCAAAGTGTGAATATAGAGAAGCAGCAGAGGCAGATGTGAGGAGACAAAGGAGTTAGAAAAGCACAGACAGCATCAGATAGGGAAAGAAAGAGAGATGTGAGGTTAGCCACTTCCCTTTTTGCTTTGCTGTTTCGAGAGGGTACTCAGTCAGTCTCTTTGGCCAACAGCTCTGTGTGTGTGTGTGTGTGTGTGTGTGTGTGTGTGTGTGTGTGTGTGTGTGTGTGTGTGTGTGTGTGTGTGTGTGCGTGAACATGCCTGTGTGTAATTGCATGTTTGAGTTTTGTGGTAAAATAGGTTATTAAATGTCACCATTTGACTGGGGTAACTGACACAAAGTGATATCCATGACAGCGTGTGATGTGTTTCACAAAGATCATTGTGTCAATGTGCATGCATGTATGCAATCGTGACTTCCAGTTTTGGGCAAACCTCCTTGTTTCAGTAAAATGAATGTTGACAAAGCAAAAACTGAGGCCGACATGAAGAGGAATTAACAAACAGTCAAAATTATTGAACATTTCAATTGCGTGCGGGGATGCCTGCAAAGCCATCAACATGAGTTCATGATTTTAGGCATTTATTGAGCACCTGGTACTCTTTTTTAAAACTAAACTTTGGTATTTCAAAACTGTTTTAATTCCCTTCTCAGGACAACTCACTTTCTCATTGTTTTCAGAAAAAGGAGAGACAACCCTGGTATGATAAACAGATATCATACCAGTCAGTTCGGTTAGCTTAGCAAAAATGCTTGAAACGGCTAGCCTTGCTTGGTCCAACGCTAACACAAACAAGCAAGCATCTAAGCTAACAAGTTATTACAAATAACTTCTTTGTCAATGTCTCCAAACTTTGCCTTTACAGGTTAAAAGTTTCAATTTCAGAAAACTATTTTTATTAATTCAATTCAAAAATACTTTATTTATCCCAGAGGGAAATTAAATGTTGATGTAGCTCAATTAAATCAAGGAGTTATTATAGATGCTGATGGCTGTGGGCAGGAAAGATTTCCTGTAGCGGTCCGTTTTGCATCCAAACTGAAGAAGCCTTTGACTGAAGAGACTCTGTTTTCCGATAACAGTCTCATGGAGAGGATGTTCAGGGTTGTCCATAATTCTCTTGATTTTATGCAAAATCCTTCTTTGCATTATTGTCTCCAGAGGTTCCACAGTCGTCCCCAGAACAGAACCAGCCTTCTTTATCAGGTTGTTGAGTCTTTTTAGGTCCCTGGTTCTGATGCTGCTGCCCCAACAGATGACGCAAGAGGAAATGACGCTCTCAACAACAGACTTGTAGAAGATCTGCAACATCTTGTTGCAAACCTTGAAGGACCTTAGCTTCCTCAAGAAGTACAGTCTGCTCTGTCCTTTCTTGTAGATTGCTTCACTGTTGTGTCTCCAGTCCAGTCTGTTGTCCACATGAACACCAAGGTATTTATATTCCTCAACCACCTCCACTTCTTCTCCCATGATGGAAACAGGGTTTGATCTGACCCTGTTTCTCCTGAAATCTACAATCATCTCCTTTGTTTTGTTAACATTCAAGATGAGATGATTGTTCCCACACCATGCCACAAAGCAAATAGCAACAGAACAGCCATAACAGCACGGTGAAAGGTTCCAGCTCGTGTTGTTTTAAGGGGTCCTCCACTTTTGGCCGGATGGGCTTCACTAAAAAAAACTTTTGTGTTTGTGTTCAAATCTTTGCATATTGGGAGCTAGTAATTTATTCATTTCAGAGGTCCGTCAGTGTGCTACCACGTGTGCCTTCAGCGTACAATAGTTTTTTTGTGGATGTAAAACAGAGTTACAGAAGCCAAAGGTCCACAGCAACAGTCTCTAAAACAGTGAACACTTCCACTACACTCTCACCTCCACTTAACAACATCATAATCTAACTAACTTTTCCTAAAGCTTGCCTAGCAGCTAGTTTGGCATACCACCAACCACAAATGAACAGTTGCCTTGAACTTTGCCATTTCATAGCAATCAGCCAAAAAACATCACGTCATTTAAGGGAAGCCATAACCCATTCACATCATTACATGTGCATCTATCTCCCTCTCAGACTTGAAGTGACATTTGCTAGCTTTTTAGTTTCAAGTCTAATACAAATATATTACGAATATATTGCTTTTATAAGGGTGGCCTTGTGTTTTATCAGTTTAAAAGGACCAGTGCTATAGATGTACAGTATATTTATTCAATCCATAAGATTATGTCAAATTGGAGATTGGGGAAAGATTTTTTTTTTTTTGTTTCCTTTTTTTCCAATATTCTAGACTTCTGAATCAAGAAATTGATTATCAATTAGATAAAAGATTAAAACTCGAGACCGTCTTGTGATGAGATCTCACCAGCTGGGTTACCAGATTATTACTCGTACCAAATTCTTTATGGGAAATACATAATACAGAAATAAATACAGGTACGTCAAATGAAAGATTTAGAAGACAAAATTACAAATGAAAAGGAACGTAGGACAGGGGGCATGAAATGGGTTAGGGCGGAGCTTCCCCTGTCTCAACAGACCTTTAATCAGTAATCATGATGACATCATTTATAAGCTCAGCTAAGTTTTGTGAGCGCAAGCCAACACTAAGACAGAAAAATGCCGAAGTTTTTAAAACTTCCTTTGCAATATTTCCTGCTGAGGTATGCGTCACCAGGAGCACATTTTGTCACGATAAGACACACACACACACACACACGCAAAACATAAAAGGACAAGGTGAAAGCAATGCTAGCATCAGCCGCATTGCTCTATGAACTTACACTGAGTTTCAGATGCAGACTTTATGGTCTTGCTGGAGGCTTCTGATATTTAATCAACATTCCTTGATTACAAAGAGGTGAACAATATATTAGAAACGCTTGCTGGTGTAAGTCAGTACAATCAAACAGCACCACAAACGACTGTGTCCAACAAATCCATATGTTCTTCAAATCATTAAAAGCTTTGACAAAGGAAGGGTTTCCTTTACAGCATTGGGAATACACTGAATCCATTTTGGCAAAGGGCGCCCCTTTAATCTGATGACGGAACGAAGAGGGGTCTTGGGATTCTAACCTGCAACCTTTCAAGCGGACTAGACTCCAGGCTATGACCACCCCACCTACTGAGGAATGTAGGGGAAGTAACACAGAAGGAGAACAATACAAGTTATGGCAGTGAGGGGAGAACAAAAAGGCAATTCACTTTCATTATGAAAAAAACAGCAGGTTTGTTCCATCCGCACAAATTCCTTGAAATTCCTTCACAGCAACAAAAGCTATTATGGGCTTCATCCAGATGAGTGTGTTGCTCACTCACAGCAGAATATGCAAACATTTTGCAAGTGGGGAATTAAAATACACACACACACACACACACACACACACACACACTCATTATCAGGCCGGCCATCATGAGAGCTACAGGAAGTTAGCCCTGTTAGAGTTTCCTGTTCACCCCTCTGATGGCTCCCCCCTTTTCCTGGAAACTGAGGACAGAGTCCATCCCCATTCACACACCAATAACAGCTGCAGAGCCACAAACACCCCTGACACACACATTTTCTTCAGCTGCTTTTCTCTACACCATGCCCACACCCATCCAACACCAGCCTTTCATATTACCTCCATCCACCCCTCAGATGCTGACTTCTTGATGAAGTGCAAAGGGAGAAGTGACAGAAGGCCTAAAAGACGCTTCTTTCATTTTATCCATATCTCGTTTCTCTTTCTCTTAGCTCCTCTTTTTTCTGCTTTTCGAGGAATGGCAGAAAACCACAAACAGGGGTGATAAAATAACAGAGATGCCTTATCTCTCCCTCACACACACACACACAAGCACTAGGAAGTGTTGTCAAAGCAGCCATACTAGTCATTGTTCTCGATTAGTTCCCGTTGACCTGATATTCCCGCTCTTGGCTCGTCTTCCTCTCTGCATACAGAAGCTGCGATAACTCACAATAATTCAGTTGATCTCAGGTAAGTATACGTACAAAAAAAAAAAAAAAACTTGTGCACCTGCTGCTCACTGGTGTCAAATTAGTCACAAGGAGTTAAGCACAAATCGACATGTGTCTGATTTGTCTTCACCGTTGCCTCGTTGTCTTTTTTTAATAATTTTTTGGGGCTTTTTATGCGTTTATTATATAGGACAGTGAAGAGAGACAGGAAGCAGGGGGCAGAGAGAGGGGGGAATAACACGCAGCAAAGGGCCGTCCGATGCGGGATTCGAACCGGGGCCAGCTGCAGTGAGGACTATAGCCTCTGTACATGGTCTGCTGTACCCACTACGCCACAGACCGCCCCACCTGGTTGTCTTTTTAAAAACGATTGATGTTCACATTTCAATCTACCACAAGTATAACATATATCAGCGCAAATGTCGTGCGAGTGGGTGGGAGTGTGGTGGTAAAGGCAATGAGTGGTAACGTGGGGGTTTGCACAATCAGTCGGTACACTACTTATGTGTGTTTGTACAACAAGAGTCACAGTGAGTAAGTCGTTTGGAGTTCCTGTTTGTCTCCTGAAAACAAATAATGAAAATGAGACACAGACCAGGTGAAAGCAATTGCTGCTTGTGCGAGTTTAAAAAGTGACACATCGAAAGTGGAATGAAGAAACTGTGTACTACGAAGAGGTGCATCGGCCGCACACATTCACAGTGCCTTTAGTGGTATTCATAATATGCTGGTCTGCATGCTATACGTTCTAAAAGATGCTGTTTTTGGATCTGCGATTCCATCTACAACAAGGGATTTTTCACCGACACACGTTCTGGGGAGTTCTCGTGTTGCTGTGTCGACACTAAAGCTCATTTCACTCGATTGGCTTTCGAATGCCACAATAGATTTTTATAGCAGAAGGCAAAAGCAAAGAAATAATTATAACAAGCTGTGAAACAGAAGCTGCTTCCTCTGGTGGGGAGAAGTGCGGTGTTGGTTTGTGATGAGTCTGCCTGAAACAACGGGCCCCTTTACTGCACACACTGATGTAAATGCATGTGAGACATCTAAGTGTTAGCATCCTTTTGACGTGACATTTCTGATACACTCATACTTCATTTGAAGACATGCAGTTTCATAATTCACAGAATCGATTATTAACAGCTGCACTATAAATACCTCTACCAAAGAAATTCACCTTTAAATAAAAATTTAAAAAAAGGGATCTTGTTGTATTCAACAAGTGGTCCGTCGTGCTGGCGACTGGAAGGAGAAATCTTAACTGTGTCGTTGTGTGTTTGTGTTTGTTTGCTTGTTTGTTTGTATTGTAACTTTGCGACGTGGCCCCTTTGAGCGAAACCTATTACAAAGAAGCAAGAGGGGAGAAAATGCTCAAGCACAAGCAGCGATAGCGCACATATACCATATGCAGCAGTATATTCAAATGAAGTAAAAAGAAGAGAGAACTTTGGATGAAATGTAAAAAAAAAAACAGAACTCAAAAACAGCATATCCGGAAACTACTCAGGCTGCTTCACTTGTTGCAGTTGTCTTCATTTTGAATTTAAAAAGAAAAGGCTAAATTTCTCATGTCAAAAGTTTTGAAAAGTTAAAAACTAACTAAGCATGCAGACCTTTTCAACACCTTCTAAAGCCCCTTTTTCAGACTGAAGTCTTTTCGAGCTTTACTCGCCTTCACTTACACGCTTTATTCCATCGCTGCTGGCAGAATCTCTCAGGCTTTCTATTTCTGCCAGTGATCATGAGGGTTTGAACTTGGCCTTGGTTTTCGACCACACAAGAAACTATCCTCCACAGCACGATGCTGCCACCACCATGCTTCGCTGCAGGGACTGTAGTAGCAAACCAACAGGCGGAGACCGTTGTCTGCCAGATGTGGCTTTTTGTTCTGCCCAAGAGGTTTTTTTTTTTTTTTTTTTAACTCATCAGACCAGAAAATGGACCGTGACTGTTGGAATTCTCGACCGACATGAGAATTATATCAATTTTAAAATGACCTCTCACCACTGGATGTTACTTCACTTTAGTTTGGATGCGACACGTGTGTGAGCTTAAAATACAAATGCTAATTTAGAAGCACCTTAGTCTGGCCGAACAGATGTCGGCTGCTGGAATTTTCCACCCTCGTTTCGAGCAACACATCTCTCCTTCCATTTCCTGCATGTCACAATTACTTTTGCTGAAGGAACCGACAACCTAGCAGAGCTGCGATGAAGATTTGGAATCGTACAGAAAGGAAGGCCTAGCGGGTTCTCGGGCTGAAAGGTTGAGAGGATTTACAAAGAAAGTGCTTACAACATATTACAAGCTTGACCACAGCTACCAACAAAAGAGATTCTTATAGCATCTCTGTATGCTGGCCATAGGGGCATACGAGACGATTGGAAGAGCTTTAAAGAAAATACAGCTTTATTCCCGTCTTCTCCTAAAAGTAGCTGAAAAGAAATGCAGTCAAGAAGTGCTTGAGAACCGTTTCTTTCCACGGACGCACAACATTATATTGCTGCATTGGTTCACCCTGAACAATATAAGGAAGCAACTAAATTTTGACCTAACAACCACCAGCACGCATTCAGTGCATTCTTATAAAATCACAATAACATCACCCTCCATCACCATCGTCACACTCATAAACATCCAATTCCAAATGACACACCCTTTCCTGCACGGAGGACTGCAGATAAGCTGCTCCCAGCGGGAAAGTTCACTTCAGCAACACGCACACATGGTCTTTCAAAATCTGCAGTGCCATAGTGATTTCATATGAATCTTGTTCTAAAGCTGTAAGCTTAAACTTTCACCTCCCTTCCTCGCCCTCCACCTCCTCTCTTTTCTTACCTTTTTATTCTCACTCGCCTTCTCTCTTACACAGCCTCGTGAGCAGGAAACTCCACAGGATGCACAGTGTGAGTGGGGCAGGAATGATAGGACAATGGGAAGCAAGCTGTCACTGAACCCTCACACATGCAGCACACACTCAGAATATATATACACAGTGTCTAATAGAAAGAAAGATGGAGATAGAGCTGGAAGCGAGCAGTGGAAAAGTAAGGCGTCTCGGCCATCAGGATGTCCTGTTTCCACATGATGTCATCATATCCTCCAGATATAGTGGATAGTGCTGGTTTGTTGGTAGCAATAACATACTCACAGAGTTTGGCCCTGCTTTGCTTTTTTACAAACTAGAGGATCAAGGCCTCTTTCTTAGGGTTCAAAAAGAGAAGGTGATAGCCTCACCACACACTCAGCTGTCACCCAGGTGTGTCAGAGGGAGCAGGGCTCCACCCAGGAGGACCACTCATCTGTCACAGACCCCAGCTGCTCAGTGGGAACGCTGTGTGATGAGGGCCGTGTTCATTTCCAATCCTCCCCACTAGAAACCGTATCCACGCCCCCTTCCTTCCTGCCTAGCCCCGGGACTAAAGACAGGAACTGACCTCGTAAAGAAACAGGAAGTGATGGAGTCCGGCCTTGGACAAACTAATCGCGGTTTTCCCCCATCCAACCCTCACAATTCCTTCACAGCCACGCATAAAACTTTTGACTGTTTTGAGACAAAAATTTATGGCGATTGCAGAAAAACACCTGTCACGGCGAAAGGATAAACACACTCGACCTATCAGACTTTGTTCAAGCCACAGAAACACCTCTGATGGATGGGCATGTTGAGGATACAGGCAACCCGCCCTTTTCCTCAAGGTGGTTTCCTGTAGGCCCATCGCCAGATAAATCCCAGCCACATTTACTGAGGGAATATTTTTCATCCTCTCACAAACAAAAGCTCTTACTGGAAGCCTATATGGCAAATTGGGGTTTTTATTCTTTCATTCGTTTAAATGTGAAGACTGTAAAAAAAAAAAAAATTCTTTAACTATCTGAAGAGAAACACAAATATCCCATTGCAAAAGCCTCTATATATATATATATATATATATATATGATTATCCTCAGCTAAGTGTTTTGTGGTAATAGATTTCACTTCAAGTTAGTTATAAGCAACTTCTCCGGTAAATTCCAGTCTTTCAATATTTCACTACTGACTGTTTGATTTCTAAATAACATCCTCTGTGGTAGCCTTCCATCGTGAGGAGTGGAAGTACTGGTAACCCCGCACTTGATCAACTTCTCACAAGCAACTATAGCTAAACTTCCCTTTATTCAACAGGAACAACATAACTACTCGTTTTTTAACAAGAAAATGAAGCCAGTTGATCACTGACAAATTCAGTGAAAAGGTGAATAAAGGCACCGATAAAGTGTTAGAGAGCTGCTGAGGGTACAGAGATGTATTTTGTTTGGTACTTTCAGCGCACCTCGGGTATAATCTTAACTTTTCCTTGAACAAACGTTTTTCTTTTAATAAACATAATCGCAGTGACGAGTTTAAGTGTGAAATTAATTGAATAACTAACATGACATCCCTAGATTTTTCAGAAAAAATAGAAAGGATGCTTGAAAAACAAAGCTACCAGGAGGCACCGGCAGAGTAGAGACGTACCTTGACACAGAAGTCGTCGTTACACCGGGGAATACTGGAGTCGGTGACCTGCAGCGCTGTCGGGTGAATAGAGGGGCGCACAGAGAAAAGCCGCGGGTTACTGCGCTGCTCAAGTGAGATGAGAAACCAGCGCGCGTGTCCTCCGGAAATCTCGGGGATTGCACTTCACGCGCACACTGAGGGACAGCCCAGAGGAAGGCGCGCGTGCAGCGGACAGTAAAACAACCCTGTGACATTCAATAGAAGAAAAAAAAAAAAAACGTCAGTGACACATTTACAAGTGTGGTCGATCAGAACAAGGAATAGTACCAATAAACGACTGCGCAGTAGAGCAGGTCATCACCGTTTATCTCAGACCGGATTTAACAACACACCAGTGTGAAGTTTTATAGGAATTGGTGCGCACTATGCTACTGATACAGTGGGCTATTCAAGACTTTGTAGACTCGTTTCAGTTTGTTTCCGTATGCGCATAGGACAAAAGACTAAAAAAATAAAAATAAAAGAGCTCTGCCCTCGAAGTAGTATATTGAAAATTTGTGCAAATCTATAGCTTGTATATACCCCGAAAACCGCTGGTAAGCCGCGTGCTGATACCGATTACAGCGTCTCTGTTGGGCGCCGTGAAAGTGCATGCTGGGATGCGACACTTTGACTCAGTGGTGTGAAAGACAGGAAGGACGGGTGATGAGATGTGCGATATCCGCGTTCAAGTAAATCCAACTGCACAGAACCGCCAACGCTGTTCCCTTATGTTGGTTAAGAGTACTTCAATAGTGGCCCAAGAAATAACTCTAAAGTACCGCTTCACACGTCACAATTTTACTCCAAAAAACAGCCCACAAAGAAAATTTTTAAGGGTCTTTGTCGCCATCTTCTGGCATATGAGTGTCACTTACAAAAGGAATTCGTCGACTTTGTTTTCGACTGCTGGCTCAACGTGTCTCTGCACAAAAGAAAAGATTTAGACAAACCCACGACTCTTTATTTATCTGATAACAAAGTAACTTTATTGTATATAAAAATACACGTTATTGTGTGTCGTTTCAACTCAGCCTCTGTACTGCAAACAAGGAGGACTTGAGGCCTGGTATTGTGCTGAAAGGAATTTATCAAATACACAACAATTTTTTTTTTTGTTTGTTTTTCCTTCTTCAAATCAATGGAAACACTCTATTCCTAACAATAATTCACTAATCCCAGACCAAGTTTCCTCTGGCACACCTGGTGTATGCAGCATCTTGATATGACAGAAACACGTACAAGATACTTAGAAAACCAGTCGAGGCTCAAGTGGGGAAACAAATCCTGATCAGACTTCAGTGCAAAAGTACAAACAATCTTTAAATACATCCAAGTCGCAAAGCAGCATCAAAACAGTAACACTGAAACATACGATATGCATATGCAAACATTCACTGTAGTGCGTGTACGGGCTGTGAGACGTCACAGCTGGCTCAGCGTCTTGCGGAGTGTGTGTCAGTGTGTTATCTCATGTAGTGTGTAATGGCTCGTAAGGTATAGAGAAGGGCTGCCTGTAGCCGGGCTTCCATCACTATCAAGTTTGCGTGAACCTGCAAAAGAAAAGAGGTGGAGAGGGAAGGACGAAAAAATGAAAGAAAGAAAGAAAGAAAAATGTGTCATTACTTTTAGGTCACCGGGTGACGCACTTTCAAGTCCTGTCTGTAAACCTCTTTCTCTGATGACATTTAAAAGAGAAGGCAAAGTAAAGACATTCTGAAAATGTCAAAGTTTTATTCTTCGTTGAGAGGGTACCAAAGACAAGTTAGAATGCCAAATGATTTGTGGCTGCAGATGTCAGGTCAGGTGCATTTTCTTGAACCCGTTCATACCTTTTCGGAGTGTCTGAAGTGTCTCCAGAAGGCGTGATAGATGCGCGCGGTGGTCTGCTCGGGGTGACAGGCCATGGTTTTAACAAACACCTTCAGAGAGCGCTCCAACAACACATTCACGCTGCCGTAGTCGTAGTCGTCATAGCTGCACGTGCAGAGACGACCAAGAAAACGGATGAGGTTACTGACACAGCAGAGAGAGTTTAAATCTAGTTGATCATGCCATGGCTGACAAAGATGTACCAACCGTATCCCGTAGAGACAGTGGATGTAATTCCACAGAGCTTTCCTCAGAGTGTAAGTATCCACACCTTCATGCATGGCCATCCTGTGATAGGTCAAGTTGCTCACCACCTGCAAAGCGTCATTATGATTTGCTCAGATCATCTCTTTTCGATTTGAAAATCCATGTACGGCCTACGATCAGATCAAGATGCCGAGGAACAACCGAGCCGCCTCGTTTGCTGGCCGACCACTTAATGGAGCATTTGATTCTTTCAATTTACACGTTTCTTTTGTCATGAACAGTTAAAAAAAAAAAAAAGATCCAGTGTGGGATTCAAAAATCACTGGGACACGAGGGCGAAAGACTCGCTGCTTTGAAAAGTTTCCACTACTGTTGCCCAAACCTTTGCGTCAGCAGCTCTTGACTTTTCATACCTTTTGCAATCGGGTCATTTTAGTCAATGTCAATTGTTCCTCTTACTGTTTCACGGTCCGTGTTTATAAACTGTAAGCAGTTGGACTGAAGAAAAGATTTCTCTACCGAGACGATTTCACTCAAATAACAGAAACTGCTCAGGTTTTCTTGCAAAAAACACTGACTATAGACGAGTCTGCACTGGGAGCAATTGCTCTATAATATACATGGAGCCACCACCCACCTGTATTTATGACATTAAGCAGACTTCCTGCAATGGAACAAACATCTCCTCTACATCTTAGTTTCAGATTGATTGTGTGTTACTGTGTCAGTGATATACGGTACCTGGAATT